>NC_064925.1:592445316-592748900 GCF_023897955.1 Schistocerca gregaria
GTAGGACCTTAAGATTTTGCACCAGAGGAGGACTAGCAGCTGCGTTGAACGGGAGAATGTGAAAAATATTCATATGTAGTAAAAACCTGAGAAATCCGTCCATTTTCTTCATATATTATCGAATCGACTTAAAGCCAGATCGTTACATTGGCCGCTCTTCTCTCTGAAACGGTTACATTTATCGTCTGCAAAGCTATGTCGCGTGCTGCGGTATGCGGAGAAACTAACCGCACCATAGTAGAACACAGAAGAAGCTTCTAACTTGATGTATTAGCGAGTTAGAAGCAGTACAATCCAAGATTTATTTATCGATTATTGATTTTTTACCCTTCTTTAGAGCCTTGGACATGAGGTAGGACCTTAAGATTTTGCACCAGAGGATGACTAGCAGCTGCGTTGAACGGGAGTTTGTGAAAAGTGTTCATATGTAGTAAAAACATGAGAAATGCGTCCATTTTCTTCTTTTATTATCGAATCGACTTAAAGCCAGATCGTTACATTGGCCGCTCTTCTCTCTGAGACGGTTACATTTATCGTCTGCAAAGCTATGTCGCGTGCTGCGGTATGCAGAGACACTAAAAGCAAAATAGTAGAACACAGAAGATGCTTCTAAGTTGATGTTATAGCCAGTTAGAAGCAGTACAATCCAAGATTTATTTATCGATTATTGACTTTTTACCCTTCTTTAGTGCCTTGGACATGAGGTAAGACGTTAAGATTTTGCACCAGAGGAGGACTGGCAGCTGCGTTGAACGGGAGAATGTGAAAAGTGTTCATATGTAGTAAAAAACTGAGAAATCCGTCCATTTTCTTCATTTATTATCGAATCGACTTAAAGCCATATCGTTATATTGGCCGCTCTTCTCTCTGAAACGGTTACATTTACGTCTCCAAAGCTATGTCGCGTGCTGCGGAATGCAGAGACACTAAAAGCAAAATAGTAGAACACAGAAGATGCTCCTAAGTTGATGTTATAGCCAGTTAGAAGCAGTACAATCCAAGTTTTATTTATCGATTATTGACTTTTTACCCTTCTTTAGTGCCTTGGACATGAGGTAGGACCTTAAGATTTTGCACCAGAGGAGGACTAGCAGCTGCGTTGAACGGGAGAATGTGAAAAGTTTTCATATGTAGTAAAAAACTGAGAAATCCGTCCGTTTTCTTCATTTATTATCGAATCGACTTAAAGCCAGGTCGTTACATTGGCCGTTCTTCTCTCTGAAACGGTTACATTTATCGTCTGCAAAGCTATGTCGCGTGCTGCGGTATGCAGAGACACTAAAAGCAAAATAGTAGAACACAGAAGATGCTTCTAAGTAGATGTTATAGCCAGTTAGAAGCATTACAATCCAAGATTTATTTATCGATTATTGACTTTTTACCCTTCTTTAGTGCCTTGGACATGAGCTAGGACCTTAAGATTTTGCACCAGAGGAGGACTAGCAGCTGCGTTGAACGGGAGAATGTGAAAAGTGTTCATATGTAGTAAAAAACTGAGAAATCCGTCCGTTTTCTTCATTTATTATCGAATTGACTTAAAGCCATATCGTTACATTGGCCGCTCTTCTCTCTGAAACGGTTACATTTATCGTCTGCAAAGCTACGTCGCGTGCTGCGGTATGCAGAGACACTAAAAGCAAAATAGTAGAACACAGAAGATGCTTCTAAGTTGATGTTATAGCCAGTTAGAAACAGTACAATCCAAGATTTATTTATCGATTATTGACTTTTTACCCTTCTTTAGTGCCTTGGACATGAGCTAGGACCTTACGATTTTGCACCAGAGGAGGACTAGCAGCTGCGTTGAACGGGAGAATGTGAAAAGTGTTCATATGTAGTAAAAACCTGAGAAATCCGTCCGTTTTCTTCATTTATTATCGAATCGACTTAAAGCCATATCGTTACATTGGCCGCTCTTCTCTCTGAAACGGTTACATTTATCGTCTGCAAAGCTATGTCGCGTGCTGCGGTATGCGGAGAAACTAACCGCACCATAGTAGAACACAGAAGAAGCTTCTAACTTGATTTAATAGCCAGTTAGAAGCAGTACAATCCAAGATTTATTTATCGATTATTGACTTTTTACCCTTCTTTAGTGCCTTGGACATGAGGTAGGACCTTAAGATTTTGCACCAGAGGAGGACTAGCAGCTGCGTTGAACGGGAGAATGTGAAAAATATTCATATGTAGTAAAAACCTGAGAAATCCGTCCATTTTCTTCATTTATTATCAATCGACTTAAAGCCAGATCGTTACATTGGCCGCTCCTCTCTCTAAAACGGTTACATTTATCGTCTGCAAAGCTATGTCGCGTGCTGCGGTATGCGGAGAAACTAACCACACCATAGTAGAACACAGAAGAAGCTTCTAACATGATGTAATAGCGAGTTAGAAGCAGTACAATCCAAGATTTATTTGTCGATTATTGACTTTTTACCCTTCTTTAGTGCCTTGGACATGAGGTAGGACCTTAAGATTTTGCACCAGAGGATGACTAGCAGCTGCGTTGAACGGGAAAATGTGAAAAGTGTTCAAATGTAGTAAAAACATGAGAAATCCGTCCATTTTCTTCATTTATTATCGAATCGACTTAAAGCCAGATCGTTACATTGGCCGCTCTTCTCTCTGAGACGGTTACATTTATCGTCTGCAAAGCTATGTCGCGTGCTGCGGTATGCAGAGACACTAAAAGCAAAATAGTAGAACACAGAAGATGCTTCTAAGTTGATGTTATAGCCAGTTAGAAGCAGTACAATCCAAGATTTATTTATCGATTATTGACTTTTTAGCCTTCTTTAGTGCCTTGGACATGAGCTAGGACCTTAAGATTTTGCACCAGAGGAGGACTAGCAGCTGGGTTGAACGGGAGAATGTGAAAAGTGTTCATATGTAGTAAAAACCTGAGAAATCCGTCCATTTTCTTCATTTATTATCGAATCGACTTAAAGCCAGATCGTTACATTGGCCGCTCTTCTCTCTGAAACGGTTACATTTATCGTCTGCAAAGCTATGTCGCGTGCTGCGGTATGCGGAGAAACTAACCGCACCATAGTAGAACACAGAAGAAGCTTCTAACTTGATTTAATAGCCAGTTAGAAGCAGTACAATCCAAGATTTATTTATCGATTATTGACTTTTTACCCTTCTTTAGTGCCTTGGACATGAGGTAGGACCTTAAGATTTTGCACCAGAGGAGGACTAGCAGCTGCGTTGAACGGGAGAATGTGAAAAATATTCATATGTAGTAAAAACCTGAGAAATCCGTCCATATTCTTCATTTATTATCGAATCGACTTAAAGCCAGATCGTTACATTGGCCGCTCTTCTCTCTGAAACGGTTACATTTATCGTCTGCAAAGCTATGTCGCGTGCTGCGGTATGCGGAGAAACTAACCGCACCATAGTAGAACACAGAAGAAGCTTCTAACTTGATGTAATAGCGAGTTAGAAGCAGTACAATCCAAGATTTATTTATCGATTATTGACTTTTTACCCTTCTTTAGTGCCTTGGACATGAGGTAGGACCTTCAGATTTTGCACCAGAGGATGACTAGCAGCTGCGTTGAACGGGAGAATGTGAAAAGTGTTCATATGTAGTAAAAACATGAGAAATCCGTCCATTTTCTTCATTTATTATTGAATCGACTTAAAGCCAGATCGTTACATTGGCCGCTCTTCTCTCTGAGACGGTTACATTTATCGTCTGCAAAGCTATGTCGCGTGCTTGCGGTATGCAGAGACACTAAAAGCAAAATAGTAGAACACAGAAGATGCTTCTAAGTTGATGTTATAGCCAGTTAGAAGCAGTACAATCCAAGATTTATTTATCGATTATTGACTTTTTACCCTTCTTTAGTGCCTTGGACATGAGCTAGGACCTTAAGATTTTGCACCAGAGGAGGACTAGCAGCTGCGTTGAACGGGAGAATGTGAAAAGTGTTCATATGTAGTAAAAAACTGAGAAATCCGTCCGTTTTCTTCATTTATTATCGAATCGACTTAAAGCCATATCGTTACATTGGCCGCTCTTCTCTCTGAAACGGTTACATTTACGTCTCCAAAGCTATGTCGCGTGCTGCGGAATGCAGAGACACTAAAAGCAAAGTAGTAGAACACAGAAGATGCTTCTAAGTTGATGTTATAGCCAGTTAGAAGCAGTACAATCCAAGATTTATTTATCGATTATTGACTTTTTACCCTTCTTTAGTGCCTTGGACATGAGGTAGGACCTTAAGATTTTGCACCAGAGGAGGACTAGCAGCTGCGTTGAACGGGAGAATGTGAAAAGTGTTCATATGTAGTAAAAAACTGAGAAATCCGTCCGTTTTCTTCATTTATTATCGAATCGACTTAAAGCCATATCGTTACATTGGCCGCTCTTCTCTTTGAAACGGTTACATTTATCGTCTGCAAAGCTAAGTCGCGTGCTGCGGTATGCGGAGAATCTAACTGCACCATAGTAGAACACAGAAGAAGCTTCTAACTTGATGTAATAGCCAGTTAGAAGCAGTACAATCCAAGATTTATTTATCGATTATTGACTTTTTAGCCTTCTTTAGTGCCTTGGACATGAGCTAGGACCTTAAGATTTTGCACCAGAGGAGGACTAGCAGCTGCGTTGAACGGGAGAATGTGAAAAATATTCATATGTAGTAAAAACCTGAGAAATCCGTCCATTTTCTTCATTTATTACCGAATCGACTTAAAGCCAGATCGTTACATTGGCCGCTCTTCTCTCTGAAACGGTTACATTTATCGTCTGCAAAGCTATGTCGCGTGCTGCGGTATGCGGAGAAACTAACCGCACTATAGTAGAACACAGAAGAAGCTTCTAACTTGATTTAATAGCCAGTTAGAAGCAGTACAATCCAAGATTTATTTATCGATTATTGACTTTTTACCCTTCTTTAGTGCCTTGGACATGAGGTAGGACCTTAAGATTTTGCACCAGAGGAGGACTAGCAGCTGCGTTGAACGGGAGAATGTGAAAAATATTCATATGTAGTAAAAACCTGAGAAATCCGTCCATATTCTTCATTTATTATCGAATCGACTTAAAGCCAGATCGTTACATTGGCCGCTCTTCTCTCTGAAACGGTTACATTTATCGTCTGCAAAGCTATGTCGCGTGCTGCGGTATGCGGAGAAACTAACCGCACCATAGTAGAACACAGAAGAAGCTTCTAACTTGATGTAATAGCGAGTTAGAAGCAGTACAATCCAAGATTTATTTATCGATTATTGACTTTTTACCCTTCTTTAGTGCCTTGGACATGAGGTAGGACCTTAAGATTTTGCACCAGAGGATGACTAGCAGCTGCGTTGAACGGGAGAATGTGAAAAGTGTTCAAATGTAGTAAAAACATGAGAAATCCGTCCATTTTGTTCATTTATTATTGAATCGACTTAAAGCCAGATCGTTACATTGGCCGCTCTTCTCTCTGAGACGGTTACATTTATCGTCTGCAAAGCTATGTCGCGTGCTGCGGTATGCAGAGACACTAAAAGCAAAATAGTAGAACACAGAAGATGCTTCTAAGTTGATGTTATAGCCAGTTAGAAGCAGTACAATCCAAGATTTATTTATCGATTATTGACTTTTTACCCTTCTTTAGTGCCTTGGACATGAGGTAAGACGTTAAGATTTTGCACCAGAGGAGGACTAGCAGCTGCGTTGAACGGGAGAATGTGAAAAGTGTTCATATGTAGTAAAAAACTGAGAAATCCGTCCATTTTCTTCATTTATTATCGAATCGACTTAAAGCCATATCGTTATATTGGCCGCTCTTCTCTCTGAAACGGTTACATTTACGTCTCCAAAGCTATGTCGCGTGCTGCGGAATGCAGAGACACTAAAAGCAAAATAGTAGAACACAGAAGATGCTCCTAAGTTGATGTTATAGCCAGTTAGAAGCAGTACAATCCAAGTTTTATTTATCGATTATTGACTTTTTACCCTTCTTTAGTGCCTTGGACATGAGGTAGGACCTTAAGATTTTGCACCAGAGGAGGACTAGCAGCTGCGTTGAACGGGAGAATGTGAAAAGTTTTCATATGTAGTAAAAAACTGAGAAATCCGTCCGTTTTCTTCATTTATTATCGAATCGACTTAAAGCCAGGTCGTTACATTGGCCGTTCTTCTCTCTGAAACGGTTACATTTATCGTCTGCAAAGCTATGTCGCGTGCTGCGGTATGCAGAGACACTAAAAGCAAAATAGTAGAACACAGAAGATGCTTCTAAGTTGATGTTATAGCCAGTTAGAAGCAGTACAATCCAAGATTTATTTATCGATTATTGACTTTTTACCCTTCTTTAGTGCCTTGGACATGAGCTAGGACCTTAAGATTTTGCACCAGAGGAGGACTAGCAGCTGCGTTGAACGGGAGAATGTGAAAAGTGTTCATATGTAGTAAAAAACTGAGAAATCCGTCCGTTTTCTTCATTTATTATCGAATTGACTTAAAGCCATATCGTTACATTGGCCGCTCTTCTCTCTGAAACGGTTACATTTATCGTCTGCAAAGCTACGTCGCGTGCTGCGGTATGCAGAGACACTAAAAGCAAAATAGTAGAACACAGAAGATGCTTCTAAGTTGATGTTATAGCCAGTTAGAAACAGTACAATCCAAGATTTATTTATCGATTATTGACTTTTTACCCTTCTTTAGTGCCTTGGACATGAGCTAGGACCTTACGATTTTGCACCAGAGGAGGACTAGCAGCTGCGTTGAACGGGAGAATGTGAAAAGTGTTCATATGTAGTAAAAACCTGAGAAATCCGTCCGTTTTCTTCATTTATTATCGAATCGACTAAAAGCCATATCGTTACATTGGCCGCTCTTCTCTCTGAAACGGTTACATTTATCGTCTGCAAAGCTATGTCGCGTGCTGCGGTATGCGGAGAAACTAACCGCACCATAGTAGAACACAGAAGAAGCTTCTAACTTGATTTAATAGCCAGTTAGAAGCAGTACAATCCAAGATTTATTTATCGATTATTGACTTTTTACCCTTCTTTAGTGCCTTGGACATGAGGTAGGACCTTAAGATTTTGCACCAGAGGAGGACTAGCAGCTGCGTTGAACGGGAGAATGTGAAAAATATTCATATGTAGTAAAAACCTGAGAAATCCGTCCATTTTCTTCATTTATTATCAATCGACTTAAAGCCAGATCGTTACATTGGCCGCTCCTCTCTCTAAAACGGTTACATTTATCGTCTGCAAAGCTATGTCGCGTGCTGCGGTATGCGGAGAAACTAACCACACCATAGTAGAACACAGAAGAAGCTTCTAACATGATGTAATAGCGAGTTAGAAGCAGTACAATCCAAGATTTATTTATCGATTATTGACTTTTTACCCTTCTTTAGTGCCTTGGACATGAGGTAGGACCTTAAGATTTTGCACCAGAGGATGACTAGCAGCTGCGTTGAACGGGAAAATGTGAAAAGTGTTCATATGTAGTAAAAACATGAGAAATCCGTCCATTTTCTTCATTTATTATCGAATCGACTTAAAGCCAGATCGTTACATTGGCCGCTCTTCTCTCTGAGACGGTTACATTTATCGTCTGCAAAGCTATGTCGCGTGCTGCGGTATGCAGAGACACTAAAAGCAAAATAGTAGAACACAGAAGATGCTTCTAAGTTGATGTTATAGCCAGTTAGAAGCAGTACAATCCAAGATTTATTTATCGATTATTGACTTTTTAGCCTTCTTTAGTGCCTTGGACATGAGCTAGGACCTTAAGATTTTGCACCAGAGGAGGACTAGCAGCTGGGTTGAACGGGAGAATGTGAAAAGTGTTCATATGTAGTAAAAACCTGAGAAATCCGTCCATTTTCTTCATTTATTATCGAATCGACTTAAAGCCAGATCGTTACATTGGCCGCTCTTCTCTCTGAAACGGTTACATTTATCGTCTGCAAAGCTATGTCGCGTGCTGCGGTATGCGGAGAAACTAACCGCACCATAGTAGAACACAGAAGAAGCTTCTAACTTGATTTAATAGCCAGTTAGAAGCAGTACAATCCAAGATTTATTTATCGATTATTGACTTTTTACCCTTCTTTAGTGCCTTGGACATGAGGTAGGACCTTAAGATTTTGCACCAGAGGAGGACTAGCAGCTGCGTTGAACGGGAGAATGTGAAAAATATTCATATGTAGTAAAAACCTGAGAAATCCGTCCATATTCTTCATTTATTATCGAATCGACTTAAAGCCAGATCGTTACATTGGCCGCTCTTCTCTCTGAAACGGTTACATTTATCGTCTGCAAAGCTATGTCGCGTGCTGCGGTATGCGGAGAAACTAACCGCACCATAGTAGAACACAGAAGAAGCTTCTAACTTGATGTAATAGCGAGTTAGAAGCAGTACAATCCAAGATTTATTTATCGATTATTGACTTTTTACCCTTCTTTAGTGCCTTGGACATGAGGTAGGACCTTAAGATTTTGCACCAGAGGATGACTAGCAGCTGCGTTGAACGGGAGAATGTGAAAAGTGTTCATATGTAGTAAAAACATGAGAAATCCGTCCATTTTCTTCATTTATTATTGAATCGACTTAAAGCCAGATCGTTACATTGGCCGCTCTTCTCTCTGAGACGGTTACATTTATCGTCTGCAAAGCTATGTCGCGTGCTTGCGGTATGCAGAGACACTAAAAGCAAAATAGTAGAACACAGAAGATGCTTCTAAGTTGATGTTATAGCCAGTTAGAAGCAGTACAATCCAAGATTTATTTATCGATTATTGACTTTTTACCCTTCTTTAGTGCCTTGGACATGAGCTAGGACCTTAAGATTTTGCACCAGAGGAGGACTAGCAGCTGCGTTGAACGGGAGAATGTGAAAAGTGTTCATATGTAGTAAAAAACTGAGAAATCCGTCCGTTTTCTTCATTTATTATCGAATCGACTTAAAGCCATATCGTTACATTGGCCGCTCTTCTCTCTGAAACGGTTACATTTACGTCTCCAAAGCTATGTCGCGTGCTGCGGAATGCAGAGACACTAAAAGCAAAATAGTAGAACACAGAAGATGCTTCTAAGTTGATGTTATAGCCAGTTAGAAGCAGTACAATCCAAGATTTATTTATCGATTATTGACTTTTTACCCTTCTTTAGTGCCTTGGACATGAGGTAGGACCTTAAGATTTTGCACCAGAGGAGGACTAGCAGCTGCGTTGAACGGGAGAATGTGAAAAGTGTTCATATGTAGTAAAAAACTGAGAAATCCGTCCGTTTTCTTCATTTATTATCGAATCGACTTAAAGCCATATCGTTACATTGGCCGCTCTTCTCTTTGAAACGGTTACATTTATCGTCTGCAAAGCTAAGTCGCGTGCTGCGGTATGCGGAGAATCTAACTGCACCATAGTAGAACACAGAAGAAGCTTCTAACTTGATGTAATAGCCAGTTAGAAGCAGTACAATCCAAGATTTATTTATCGATTATTGACTTTTTAGCCTTCTTTAGTGCCTTGGACATGAGCTAGGACCTTAAGATTTTGCACCAGAGGAGGACTAGCAGCTGCGTTGAACGGGAGAATGTGAAAAATATTCATATGTAGTAAAAACCTGAGAAATCCGTCCATTTTCTTCATTTATTACCGAATCGACTTAAAGCCAGATCGTTACATTGGCCGCTCTTCTCTCTGAAACGGTTACATTTATCGTCTGCAAAGCTATGTCGCGTGCTGCGGTATGCGGAGAAACTAACCGCACTATAGTAGAACACAGAAGAAGCTTCTAACTTGATTTAATAGCCAGTTAGAAGCAGTACAATCCAAGATTTATTTATCGATTATTGACTTTTTACCCTTCTTTAGTGCCTTGGACATGAGGTAGGACCTTAAGATTTTGCACCAGAGGAGGACTAGCAGCTGCGTTGAACGGGAGAATGTGAAAAATATTCATATGTAGTAAAAACCTGAGAAATCCGTCCATATTCTTCATTTATTATCGAATCGACTTAAAGCCAGATCGTTACATTGGCCGCTCTTCTCTCTGAAACGGTTACATTTATCGTCTGCAAAGCTATGTCGCGTGCTGCGGTATGCGGAGAAACTAACCGCACCATAGTAGAACACAGAAGAAGCTTCTAACTTGATGTAATAGCGAGTTAGAAGCAGTACAATCCAAGATTTATTTATCGATTATTGACTTTTTACCCTTCTTTAGTGCCTTGGACATGAGGTAGGACCTTAAGATTTTGCACCAGAGGATGACTAGCAGCTGCGTTGAACGGGAGAATGTGAAAAGTGTTCAAATGTAGTAAAAACATGAGAAATCCGTCCATTTTGTTCATTTATTATTGAATCGACTTAAAGCCAGATCGTTACATTGGCCGCTCTTCTCTCTGAGACGGTTACATTTATCGTCTGCAAAGCTATGTCGCGTGCTGCGGTATGCAGAGACACTAAAAGCAAAATAGTAGAACACAGAAGATGCTTCTAAGTTGATGTTATAGCCAGTTAGAAGCAGTACAATCCAAGATTTATTTATCGATTATTGACTTTTTACCCTTCTTTAGTGCCTTGGACATGAGCTAGGACCTTAAGATTTTGCACCAGAGGAGGACTAGCAGCTGCGTTGAACGGGAGAATGTGAAAAGTGTTCATATGTAGTAAAAAACTGAGAAATCCGTCCGTTTTCTTCATTTATTATCGAATCGACTTAAAGCCATATCGTTACATTGGCCGCTCTTCTCTCTGAAACGGTTACATTTACGTCTCCAAAGCTATGTCGCGTGCTGCGGAATGCAGAGACACTAAAAGCAAAATAGTAGAACACAGAAGATGCTTCTAAGTTGATGTTATAGCCAGTTAGAAGCAGTACAATCCAAGATTTATTTATCGATTATTGACTTTTTACCCTTCTTTAGTGCCTTGGACATGAGCTAGGACCTTAAGATTTTGCACCAGAGGAGGACTAGCAGCTGCGTTGAACGGGAGAATGTGAAAAGTGTTCGTATGTAGTAAAAAACTGAGAAATCCGTCCGTTTTCTTCATTTATTATCGAATCGACTTAAAGCCATATCGTTACATTGGCCGCTCTTCTCTCTGAAACGGTTACATTTACGTCTCCAAAGCTATGTCGCGTGCTGCGGAATGCAGAGACACTAAAAGAAAAATAGTAGAACACAGAAGATGCTTCTAAGTTGATGTTATAGCCAGTTAGAAGCAGTACAATCCAAGATTTATTTATCGATTATTGACTTTTTAGCCTTCTTTAGTGCCTTGGACATGAGCTAGGACCTTAAGATTTGGCACCAGAGGAGGACTAGCAGCTGCGTTGAACGGGAGAATGTGAAAAGTGTTCATATGTAGTAAAAAACTGAGAAATCCGTCCGTTTTCTTCATTTATTATCGAATCGACTTAAAGCCATATCGTTACATTGGCCGCTCTTCTCTTTGAAACGGTTACATTTATCGTCTGCAAAGCTAAGTCGCGTGCTGCGGTATGCGGAGAATCTAACTGCACCATAGTAGAACACAGAAGAAGCTTCTAACTTGATGTAATAGCCAGTTAGAAGCAGTACAATCCAAGATTTATTTATCGATTATTGACTTTTTAGCCTTCTTTAGTGCCTTGGACATGAGCTAGGACCTTAAGATTTTGCACCAGAGGAGGACTAGCAGCTGCGTTGAACGGGAGAATGTGAAAAATATTCATATGCAGTAAAAACCTGAGAAATCCGTCCATTTTCTTCATTTATTACCGAATCGACTTAAAGCCAGATCGTTACATTGGCCGCTCTTCTCTCTGAAACGGTTACATTTATCGTCTGCAAAGCTATGTCGCGTGCTGCGGTATGCGGAGAAACTAACCGCACCATAGTAGAACACAGAAGAAGCTTCTAACTTGATTTAATAGCCAGTTAGAAGCAGTACAATCCAAGATTTATTTATCGATTATTGACTTTTTACCCTTCTTTAGTGCCTTGGACATGAGGTAGGACCCTAAGATTTTGCACCAGAGGAGGACTAGCAGCTGCGTTGAACGGGAGAATGTGAAAAATATTCATATGTAGTAAAAACCTGAGAAATCCGTCCATATTCTTCATTTATTATCGAATCGACTTAAAGCCAGATCGTTACATTGGCCGCTCTTCTCTCTGAAACGGTTACATTTATCGTCTGCAAAGCTATGTCGCGTGCTGCGGTATGCGGAGAAACTAACCGCACCATAGTAGAACACAGAAGAAGCTTCTAACTTGATGTAATAGCGAGTTAGAAGCAGTACAATCCAAGATTTATTTATCGATTATTGACTTTTTACCCTTCTTTAGTGCCTTGGACATGAGCTAGGACCTTAAGATTTTGCACCAGAGGATGACTAGCAGCTGCGTTGAACGGGAGAATGTGAAAAGTGTTCATATGTAGTAAAAACATGAGAAATCCGTCCATTTTCTTCATTTATTATTGAATCGACTTAAAGCCAGATCGTTACATTGGCCGCTCTTCTCTCTGAGACGGTTACATTTATCGTCTGCAAAGCTATGTCGCGTGCTGCGGTATGCAGAGACACTAAAAGCAAAATAGTAGAACACAGAAGATGCTTCTAAGTTGATGTTATAGCCAGTTAGAAGCAGTACAATCCAAGATTTATTTATCGATTATTGACTTTTTACCCTTCTTTAGTGCCTTGGACATGAGCTAGGACCTTAAGATTTTGCACCAGAGGAGGACTAGCAGCTGCGTTGAACGGGAGAATGTGAAAAGTGTTCATATGTAGTAAAAAACTGAGAAATCCGTCCGTTTTCTTCATTTATTATCGAATCGACTTAAAGCCATATCGTTACATTGGCCGCTCTTCTCTCTGAAACGGTTACATTTACGTCTCCAAAGCTATGTCGCGTGCTGCGGAATGCAGAGACACTAAAAGCAAAATAGTAGAACACAGAAGATGCTTCTAAGTTGATGTTATAGCCAGTTAGAAGCAGTACAATCCAAGATTTATTTATCGATTATTGACTTTTTACCCTTCTTTAGTGCCTTGGACATGAGGTAGGACCTTAAGATTTTGCACCAGAGGAGGACTAGCAGCTGCGTTGAACGGGAGAATGTGAAAAATATTCATATGTAGTAAAAACCTGAGAAATCCGTCCGTTTTCTTCATTTATTATCGAATCGACTTAAAGCCAGATCGTTACATTGGCCGCTCTTCTCTCTGAAACGGTTACATTTATCGTCTGCAAAGCTATGTCGCGTGCTGCGGTATGCGGAGAAACTAACCGCACCATAGTAGAACACAGAAGAAGCTTCTAACTTGATGTAATAGCGAGTTAGAAGCAGTACAATCCAAGATTTATTTATCGATTATTGACTTTTTACCCTTCTTTAGTGCCTTGGACATGAGGTAGGACCTTAAGATTTTGCACCAGAGGATGACTAGCAGCTGCGTTGAACGGGAGAATGTGAAAAGTGTTCATATGTAGTAAAAACATGAGAAATCCGTCCATTTTCTTCATTTATTATTGAATCGACTTAAAGCCAGATCGTTACATTGGCCGCTCTTCTCTCTGAGACAGTTACATTTATCGTCTGCAAAGCTATGTCGCGTGCTGCGGTATGCAGAGACACTAAAAGCAAAATAGTAGAACACAGAAGATGCTTCTAAGTTGATGTTATAGCCAGTTAGAAGCAGTACAATCCAAGATTTATTTATCGATTATTGACTTTTTACCCTTCTTTAGTGCCTTGGACATGAGCTAGGACCTTAAGATTTTGCACCAGAGGAGGACTAGCAGCTGCGTTGAACGGGAGAATGTGAAAAGTGTTCATATGTAGTAAAAAACTGAGAAATCCTTCCGTTTTCTTCATTTATTATCGAATCGACTTAAAGCCATATCGTTACATTGGCCGCTCTTCTCTCTGAAACGGTTACATTTACGTCTCCAAAGCTATGTCGCGTGCTGCGGAATGCAGAGACACTAAAAGCAAAATAGTAGAACACAGAAGATGCTTCTAAGTTGATGTTATAGCCAGTTAGAAGCAGTACAATCCAAGATTTATTTATCGATTATTGACTTTTTACCCTTCTTTAGTGCCTTGGACATGAGCTAGGAACATAAGATTTTGCACCAAAGGAGGACTAGCAGCTGCGTTGAACGGGAGAATGTGAAAAGTTTTCATATGTAGTAAAAAACTGAGAAATCCGTCCGTTTTCTTCATTTATTATCGAATTGACTTAAAGCCAGATCGTTACATTGGCCGCTCTTCTCTCTGAGACGGTTACATTTATCGTCTGCAAAGCTATGTCGCGTGCTGCGGTATGCAGAGACACTAAAAGCAAAATAGTAGAACACAGAAGATGCTTCTAAGTTGATGTTATAGCCAGTTAGAAGCAGTACAATCCAAGATTTATTTATCGATTATTGACTTTTTACCCTTCTTTAGTGCCTTGGACATGAGCTAGGACCTTAAGATTTTGCACCAGAGGAGGACTAGCAGCTGCGTTGAACGGGAGAATGTGAAAAGTGTTCATATGTAGTAAAAAACTGAGAAATCCGTCCGTTTTCTTCATTTATTATCGAATCGACTTAAAGCCATATCGTTACATTGGCCGCTCTTTTCTCTGAAACGGTTACATTTATCGTCTGCAAAGATATGTCGCGTGCTGCGGTATGCAGAGACACTAAAAGCAAAATAGTAGAACACAGAAGATGCTTCTAAGTTGATGTTATAGCCAGTTAGAAGCAGTACAATCCAAGATTTATTTGTCGATTGTTGACTTTTTACCCTTCTTTAGTGCCTTGGACCTGAGCTAGGACCTTAAGATTTTGCACCAGAGGAGGACTAGCAGCTGCGTTGAACGGGAGAATGTGAAAAGTGTTCATATGTAGTAAAAAACTGAGAAATCCGTCCGTTTTCTTCATTTATTATCGAATTGACTTAAAGCCATATCGTTACATTGGCCGCTCTTCTCTCTGAAACCGTTACATTTATCGTCTGCAAAGCTATGTCGCGTGCTGCGGTATGCAGAGACACTAAAAGCAAAATAGTAGAACACAGAAGATGCTCTAAGTTGATGTTATAGCCAGTTAGAAGCAGTACAATCCAAGATTTATTTATCGATTATTGACTTTTTACCCTTCTTTAGTGCCTTGGACATGAGCTAGGACCTTAAGTTTTTGCACCAGAGGAGGACTAGCAGCTGCGTTGAACGGGAGAATGTGAAAAGTGTTCATATGTAGTAAAAACCTGAGAAATCCGTCCGTTTTCTTCATTTATTATCGAATCGACTTAAAGCCATATCGTTACATTGGCCGCTCTTCTCTCTGAAACGGTTACATTTATCGTCTGCAAAGCTATGTCGCGTGCTGCGGTATGCGGAGAAACTAACCGCACCATAGTAGAACACAGAAGAAGCTTCTAACTTGATGTAATAGCGAGTTAGAAGCAGTACAATCCAAGATTTATTTATCGATTATTGACTTTTTACCCTTCTTTAGTGCCTTGGACATGAGGTAGGACCTTAAGATTTTGCACCAGAGGATGACTAGCAGCTGCGTTGAACGGGAGAATGTGAAAAGTGTTCATATGTAGTAAAAACATGAGAAATCCGTCCATTTTCTTCATTTATTATCGAATCGACTTAAAGCCAGATCGTTACATTGGCCGCTCTTCTCTCTGAGACGGTTACATTTATCGTCAGCAAAGCTATGTTGCGTGCTGCGGTATGCAGAGACACTAAAAGCAAAATAGTAGAACACAGAAGATGCTTCTAAGTTGATGTTATAGCCAGTTAGAAGCAGTACAATCCAAGATTTATTTATCGATTATTGACTTTTTACCCTTCTTTAGTGCCTTGGACATGAGGTAAGACGTTAAGATTTTGAACCAGAGGAGGACTAGCAGCTGCGTTGAACGGGAGAATGTGAAAAGTGTTCATATGTAGTAAAAAACTGAGAAATCCTTCCGTTTTCTTCATTTATTATCGAATCGACTTAAAGCCATATCGTTACATTGGCCGCTCTTCTCTCTGAAACGGTTACATTTACGTCTCCAAAGCTATGTCGCGTGCTGCGGAATGCAGAGACACTAAAAGCAAAATAGTAGAACACAGAAGATGCTTCTAAGTTGATGTTATAGCCAGTTAGAAGCAGTACAATCCAAGATTTATTTATCGATTATTGACTTTTTACCCTTCTTTAGTGCCTTGGACATGAGCTAGGAACATAAGATTTTGCACCAAAGGAGGACTAGCAGCTGCGTTGAACGGGAGAATGTGAAAAGTTTTCATATGTAGTAAAAAACTGAGAAATCCGTCCGTTTTCTTCATTTATTATCGAATTGACTTAAAGCCAGATCGTTACATTGGCCGCTCTTCTCTCTGAGACGGTTACATTTATCGTCTGCAAAGCTATGTCGCGTGCTGCGGTATGCAGAGACACTAAAAGCAAAATAGTAGAACACAGAAGATGCTTCTAAGTTGATGTTATAGCCAGTTAGAAGCAGTACAATCCAAGATTTATTTATCGATTATTGACTTTTTACCCTTCTTTAGTGCCTTGGACATGAGCTAGGACCTTAAGATTTTGCACCAGAGGAGGACTAGCAGCTGCGTTGAACGGGAGAATGTGAAAAGTGTTCATATGTAGTAAAAAACTGAGAAATCCGTCCGTTTTCTTCATTTATTATCGAATCGACTTAAAGCCATATCGTTACATTGGCCGCTCTTTTCTCTGAAACGGTTACATTTATCGTCTGCAAAGATATGTCGCGTGCTGCGGTATGCAGAGACACTAAAAGCAAAATAGTAGAACACAGAAGATGCTTCTAAGTTGATGTTATAGCCAGTTAGAAGCAGTACAATCCAAGATTTATTTGTCGATTGTTGACTTTTTACCCTTCTTTAGTGCCTTGGACCTGAGCTAGGACCTTAAGATTTTGCACCAGAGGAGGACTAGCAGCTGCGTTGAACGGGAGAATGTGAAAAGTGTTCATATGTAGTAAAAAACTGAGAAATCCGTCCGTTTTCTTCATTTATTATCGAATTGACTTAAAGCCATATCGTTACATTGGCCGCTCTTCTCTCTGAAACCGTTACATTTATCGTCTGCAAAGCTATGTCGCGTGCTGCGGTATGCAGAGACACTAAAAGCAAAATAGTAGAACACAGAAGATGCTCTAAGTTGATGTTATAGCCAGTTAGAAGCAGTACAATCCAAGATTTATTTATCGATTATTGACTTTTTACCCTTCTTTAGTGCCTTGGACATGAGCTAGGACCTTAAGTTTTTGCACCAGAGGAGGACTAGCAGCTGCGTTGAACGGGAGAATGTGAAAAGTGTTCATATGTAGTAAAAACCTGAGAAATCCGTCCGTTTTCTTCATTTATTATCGAATCGACTTAAAGCCATATCGTTACATTGGCCGCTCTTCTCTCTGAAACGGTTACATTTATCGTCTGCAAAGCTATGTCGCGTGCTGCGGTATGCGGAGAAACTAACCGCACCATAGTAGAACACAGAAGAAGCTTCTAACTTGATGTAATAGCGAGTTAGAAGCAGTACAATCCAAGATTTATTTATCGATTATTGACTTTTTACCCTTCTTTAGTGCCTTGGACATGAGGTAGGACCTTAAGATTTTGCACCAGAGGATGACTAGCAGCTGCGTTGAACGGGAGAATGTGAAAAGTGTTCATATGTAGTAAAAACATGAGAAATCCGTCCATTTTCTTCATTTATTATCGAATCGACTTAAAGCCAGATCGTTACATTGGCCGCTCTTCTCTCTGAGACGGTTACATTTATCGTCAGCAAAGCTATGTTGCGTGCTGCGGTATGCAGAGACACTAAAAGCAAAATAGTAGAACACAGAAGATGCTTCTAAGTTGATGTTATAGCCAGTTAGAAGCAGTACAATCCAAGATTTATTTATCGATTATTGACTTTTTACCCTTCTTTAGTGCCTTGGACATGAGGTAAGACGTTAAGATTTTGAACCAGAGGAGGACTAGCAGCTGCGTTGAACGGGAGAATGTGAAAAGTGTTCATATGTAGTAAAAAACTGAGAAATCCGTCCGTTTTCTTCATTTATTATCGAATCGACTTAAAGCCATATCGTTATATTGGCCGCTCTTCTCTCTGAAACGGTTACATTTACGTCTCCAAAGCTATGTCGCGTGCTGCGGAATGCAGAGACACTAAAAGCAAAATAGTAGAACACATAACATGCTTCTAAGTTGATGTTATAGCCAGTTAGAAGCAGTACAATCCAAGATTTATTTATCGATTATTGACTTTTTACCCTTCTTTAGTGCCTTGGACATGAGCTAGGACCTTAAGATGTTGCACCAGAGGAGGACTAGCAGCTGCGTTGAACGGGAGAATGTGAAAAGTGTTCATATGTAGTAAAAAACTGAGAAATCCGTAGGTTTTCTTCATTTATTATCGAAATGACTTAAAGCCAGATCGTTACATTCGCCGCTCTTCTCTCTGAGACGGTTTCATTTATCGTCTGCAAAGATATGTCGCGTGCTGCGGTATGCAGAGACACTAAAAGCAAAATAGTAGAACACAGAAGATGCTTCTAAGTTGATGTTATAGCCAGTTAGAAGCAGTACAATCCAAGATTTATTTATCGATTATTGACTTTTTACCCTTTTTTAGTGCCTTGGACATGAGCTAGGACCTTAAGATTTTGCACTAGAGGAGGACTAGCAGCTGCGTTGAACGGGAGAATGTGAAAAGTGTTCATATGTAGTAAAAACCTGAGAAATCCGTCCGTTTTCTTCATTTATTATCGAATCGACTTAAAGCCATATCGTTACATTGGCCGCTCTTCTCTCTGAAACGGTTACATTTACGTCTCCAAAGCTATGTCGCGTGCTGCGGAATGCAGAGACACTAAAAGCAAAATAGTAGAACACAGAAGATGCTTCTAAGTTGATGTTATAGCCAGTTAGAAGCAGTACAATCCAAGATTTATTTATCGATTATTGACTTTTTACCCTTCTTTAGTGCCTTGGACATGAGGTAGGACCTTAAGATTTTGCACCAGAGGAGGACTAGCAGCTGCGTTGAACGGGAGAATGTGAAAAATATTCATATGTAGTAAAAACCTGAGAAATCCGTCCGTTTTCTTCATTTATTATCGAATCGACTTAAAGCCAGATCGTTACATTGGCCGCTCTTCTCTCTGAAACGGTTACATTTATCGTCTGCAAAGCTATGTCGCGTGCTGCGGTATGCGGAGAAACTAACCGCACCATAGTAGAACACAGAAGAAGCTTCTAACTTGATGTAATAGCGAGTTAGAAGCAGTACAATCCAAGATTTATTTATCGATTATTGACTTTTTACCCTTCTTTAGTGCCTTGGACATGAGGTAGGACCTTAAGATTTTGCACCAGAGGATGACTAGCAGCTGCGTTGAACGGGAGAATGTGAAAAGTGTTCATATGTAGTAAAAACATGAGAAATCCGTCCATTTTCTTCATTTATTATTGAATCGACTTAAAGCCAGATCGTTACATTGGCCGCTCTTCTCTCTGAGACAGTTACATTTATCGTCTGCAAAGCTATGTCGCGTGCTGCGGTATGCAGAGACACTAAAAGCAAAATAGTAGAACACAGAAGATGCTTCTAAGTTGATGTTATAGCCAGTTAGAAGCAGTACAATCCAAGATTTATTTATCGATTATTGACTTTTTACCCTTCTTTAGTGCCTTGGACATGAGCTAGGACCTTAAGATTTTGCACCAGAGGAGGACTAGCAGCTGCGTTGAACGGGAGAATGTGAAAAGTGTTCATATGTAGTAAAAAACTGAGAAATCCTTCCGTTTTCTTCATTTATTATCGAATCGACTTAAAGCCATATCGTTACATTGGCCGCTCTTCTCTCTGAAACGGTTACATTTACGTCTCCAAAGCTATGTCGCGTGCTGCGGAATGCAGAGACACTAAAAGCAAAATAGTAGAACACAGAAGATGCTTCTAAGTTGATGTTATAGCCAGTTAGAAGCAGTACAATCCAAGATTTATTTATCGATTATTGACTTTTTACCCTTCTTTAGTGCCTTGGACATGAGCTAGGAACATAAGATTTTGCACCAAAGGAGGACTAGCAGCTGCGTTGAACGGGAGAATGTGAAAAGTTTTCATATGTAGTAAAAAACTGAGAAATCCGTCCGTTTTCTTCATTTATTATCGAATTGACTTAAAGCCAGATCGTTACATTGGCCGCTCTTCTCTCTGAGACGGTTACATTTATCGTCTGCAAAGCTATGTCGCGTGCTGCGGTATGCAGAGACACTAAAAGCAAAATAGTAGAACACAGAAGATGCTTCTAAGTTGATGTTATAGCCAGTTAGAAGCAGTAC
This sequence comes from Schistocerca gregaria, assembly GCF_023897955.1. Taxonomy (NCBI): domain Eukaryota; kingdom Metazoa; phylum Arthropoda; class Insecta; order Orthoptera; family Acrididae; genus Schistocerca; species Schistocerca gregaria. Next base: position 592,465,658 of record NC_064925.1, read on the forward strand.
AATCCAAGATTTATTTATCGATTATTGACTTTTTACCCTTCTTTAGTGCCTTGGACATGAGCTAGGACCTTAAGATTTTGCACCAGAGGAGGACTAGCAGCTGCGTTGAACGGGAGAATGTGAAAAGTGTTCATATGTAGTAAAAAACTGAGAAATCCGTCCGTTTTCTTCATTTATTATCGAATCGACTTAAAGCCATATCGTTACATTGGCCGCTCTTTTCTCTGAAACGGTTACATTTATCGTCTGCAAAGATATGTCGCGTGCTGCGGTATGCAGAGACACTAAAAGCAAAATAGTAGAACACAGAAGATGCTTCTAAGTTGATGTTATAGCCAGTTAGAAGCAGTACAATCCAAGATTTATTTGTCGATTGTTGACTTTTTACCCTTCTTTAGTGCCTTGGACCTGAGCTAGGACCTTAAGATTTTGCACCAGAGGAGGACTAGCAGCTGCGTTGAACGGGAGAATGTGAAAAGTGTTCATATGTAGTAAAAAACTGAGAAATCCGTCCGTTTTCTTCATTTATTATCGAATTGACTTAAAGCCATATCGTTACATTGGCCGCTCTTCTCTCTGAAACCGTTACATTTATCGTCTGCAAAGCTATGTCGCGTGCTGCGGTATGCAGAGACACTAAAAGCAAAATAGTAGAACACAGAAGATGCTCTAAGTTGATGTTATAGCCAGTTAGAAGCAGTACAATCCAAGATTTATTTATCGATTATTGACTTTTTACCCTTCTTTAGTGCCTTGGACATGAGCTAGGACCTTAAGTTTTTGCACCAGAGGAGGACTAGCAGCTGCGTTGAACGGGAGAATGTGAAAAGTGTTCATATGTAGTAAAAACCTGAGAAATCCGTCCGTTTTCTTCATTTATTATCGAATCGACTTAAAGCCATATCGTTACATTGGCCGCTCTTCTCTCTGAAACGGTTACATTTATCGTCTGCAAAGCTATGTCGCGTGCTGCGGTATGCGGAGAAACTAACCGCACCATAGTAGAACACAGAAGAAGCTTCTAACTTGATGTAATAGCGAGTTAGAAGCAGTACAATCCAAGATTTATTTATCGATTATTGACTTTTTACCCTTCTTTAGTGCCTTGGACATGAGGTAGGACCTTAAGATTTTGCACCAGAGGATGACTAGCAGCTGCGTTGAACGGGAGAATGTGAAAAGTGTTCATATGTAGTAAAAACATGAGAAATCCGTCCATTTTCTTCATTTATTATCGAATCGACTTAAAGCCAGATCGTTACATTGGCCGCTCTTCTCTCTGAGACGGTTACATTTATCGTCAGCAAAGCTATGTTGCGTGCTGCGGTATGCAGAGACACTAAAAGCAAAATAGTAGAACACAGAAGATGCTTCTAAGTTGATGTTATAGCCAGTTAGAAGCAGTACAATCCAAGATTTATTTATCGATTATTGACTTTTTACCCTTCTTTAGTGCCTTGGACATGAGGTAAGACGTTAAGATTTTGAACCAGAGGAGGACTAGCAGCTGCGTTGAACGGGAGAATGTGAAAAGTGTTCATATGTAGTAAAAAACTGAGAAATCCTTCCGTTTTCTTCATTTATTATCGAATCGACTTAAAGCCATATCGTTACATTGGCCGCTCTTCTCTCTGAAACGGTTACATTTACGTCTCCAAAGCTATGTCGCGTGCTGCGGAATGCAGAGACACTAAAAGCAAAATAGTAGAACACAGAAGATGCTTCTAAGTTGATGTTATAGCCAGTTAGAAGCAGTACAATCCAAGATTTATTTATCGATTATTGACTTTTTACCCTTCTTTAGTGCCTTGGACATGAGCTAGGAACATAAGATTTTGCACCAAAGGAGGACTAGCAGCTGCGTTGAACGGGAGAATGTGAAAAGTTTTCATATGTAGTAAAAAACTGAGAAATCCGTCCGTTTTCTTCATTTATTATCGAATTGACTTAAAGCCAGATCGTTACATTGGCCGCTCTTCTCTCTGAGACGGTTACATTTATCGTCTGCAAAGCTATGTCGCGTGCTGCGGTATGCAGAGACACTAAAAGCAAAATAGTAGAACACAGAAGATGCTTCTAAGTTGATGTTATAGCCAGTTAGAAGCAGTACAATCCAAGATTTATTTATCGATTATTGACTTTTTACCCTTCTTTAGTGCCTTGGACATGAGCTAGGACCTTAAGATTTTGCACCAGAGGAGGACTAGCAGCTGCGTTGAACGGGAGAATGTGAAAAGTGTTCATATGTAGTAAAAAACTGAGAAATCCGTCCGTTTTCTTCATTTATTATCGAATCGACTTAAAGCCATATCGTTACATTGGCCGCTCTTTTCTCTGAAACGGTTACATTTATCGTCTGCAAAGATATGTCGCGTGCTGCGGTATGCAGAGACACTAAAAGCAAAATAGTAGAACACAGAAGATGCTTCTAAGTTGATGTTATAGCCAGTTAGAAGCAGTACAATCCAAGATTTATTTGTCGATTGTTGACTTTTTACCCTTCTTTAGTGCCTTGGACCTGAGCTAGGACCTTAAGATTTTGCACCAGAGGAGGACTAGCAGCTGCGTTGAACGGGAGAATGTGAAAAGTGTTCATATGTAGTAAAAAACTGAGAAATCCGTCCGTTTTCTTCATTTATTATCGAATTGACTTAAAGCCATATCGTTACATTGGCCGCTCTTCTCTCTGAAACCGTTACATTTATCGTCTGCAAAGCTATGTCGCGTGCTGCGGTATGCAGAGACACTAAAAGCAAAATAGTAGAACACAGAAGATGCTCTAAGTTGATGTTATAGCCAGTTAGAAGCAGTACAATCCAAGATTTATTTATCGATTATTGACTTTTTACCCTTCTTTAGTGCCTTGGACATGAGCTAGGACCTTAAGTTTTTGCACCAGAGGAGGACTAGCAGCTGCGTTGAACGGGAGAATGTGAAAAGTGTTCATATGTAGTAAAAACCTGAGAAATCCGTCCGTTTTCTTCATTTATTATCGAATCGACTTAAAGCCATATCGTTACATTGGCCGCTCTTCTCTCTGAAACGGTTACATTTATCGTCTGCAAAGCTATGTCGCGTGCTGCGGTATGCGGAGAAACTAACCGCACCATAGTAGAACACAGAAGAAGCTTCTAACTTGATGTAATAGCGAGTTAGAAGCAGTACAATCCAAGATTTATTTATCGATTATTGACTTTTTACCCTTCTTTAGTGCCTTGGACATGAGGTAGGACCTTAAGATTTTGCACCAGAGGATGACTAGCAGCTGCGTTGAACGGGAGAATGTGAAAAGTGTTCATATGTAGTAAAAACATGAGAAATCCGTCCATTTTCTTCATTTATTATCGAATCGACTTAAAGCCAGATCGTTACATTGGCCGCTCTTCTCTCTGAGACGGTTACATTTATCGTCAGCAAAGCTATGTTGCGTGCTGCGGTATGCAGAGACACTAAAAGCAAAATAGTAGAACACAGAAGATGCTTCTAAGTTGATGTTATAGCCAGTTAGAAGCAGTACAATCCAAGATTTATTTATCGATTATTGACTTTTTACCCTTCTTTAGTGCCTTGGACATGAGGTAAGACGTTAAGATTTTGAACCAGAGGAGGACTAGCAGCTGCGTTGAACGGGAGAATGTGAAAAGTGTTCATATGTAGTAAAAAACTGAGAAATCCGTCCGTTTTCTTCATTTATTATCGAATCGACTTAAAGCCATATCGTTATATTGGCCGCTCTTCTCTCTGAAACGGTTACATTTACGTCTCCAAAGCTATGTCGCGTGCTGCGGAATGCAGAGACACTAAAAGCAAAATAGTAGAACACATAACATGCTTCTAAGTTGATGTTATAGCCAGTTAGAAGCAGTACAATCCAAGATTTATTTATCGATTATTGACTTTTTACCCTTCTTTAGTGCCTTGGACATGAGCTAGGACCTTAAGATGTTGCACCAGAGGAGGACTAGCAGCTGCGTTGAACGGGAGAATGTGAAAAGTGTTCATATGTAGTAAAAAACTGAGAAATCCGTAGGTTTTCTTCATTTATTATCGAAATGACTTAAAGCCAGATCGTTACATTCGCCGCTCTTCTCTCTGAGACGGTTTCATTTATCGTCTGCAAAGATATGTCGCGTGCTGCGGTATGCAGAGACACTAAAAGCAAAATAGTAGAACACAGAAGATGCTTCTAAGTTGATGTTATAGCCAGTTAGAAGCAGTACAATCCAAGATTTATTTATCGATTATTGACTTTTTACCCTTTTTTAGTGCCTTGGACATGAGCTAGGACCTTAAGATTTTGCACTAGAGGAGGACTAGCAGCTGCGTTGAACGGGAGAATGTGAAAAGTGTTCATATGTAGTAAAAACCTGAGAAATCCGTCCGTTTTCTTCATTTATTATCGAATCGAATTAAAGCCATATCGTTATATTGGCCGCTCTTCTCTCTGATACGTTTACATTTATCGTCTGCAAAGCTATGTCGCGTGCTGCGGTATGCAGAGACACTAAAAGCAAACTGGTAGAACACAGAAGATGCTTCTAAGTTGATGTTATAGCCAGTTAGAAGCAGTACAATCCAAGATTTATTTATCGATTATTGACTTTTTACCCTTCTTTAGTGCCTTGGACATGAGCTAGGACCTTAAGATTTTGCACCAGAGGATGACTAGCAGCTGCGTTGAACGGGAGAATGTGAAAAGTGTTCATATGTAGTAAAAACATGAGAAATCCGTCCATTTTCTTCATTTATTATCGAATCGACTTAAAGCCAGATCGTTACATTGGCCGCTCTTCTCTCTGAGACGGTTACATTTATCGTCAGCAAAGCTATGTTGCGTGCTGCGGTATGCAGAGACACTAAAAGCAAAATAGTAGAACACAGAAGATGCTTCTAAGTTGATGTTATAGCCAGTTAGAAGCAGTACAATCCAAGATTTATTTATCGATTATTGACTTTTTACCCTTCTTTAGTGCCTTGGACATGAGGTAAGACGTTAAGATTTTGAACCAGAGGAGGACTAGCAGCTGCGTTGAACGGGAGAATGTGAAAAGTGTTCATATGTAGTAAAAAACTGAGAAATCCGTCCGTTTTCTTCATTTATTATCGAATTGACTTAAAGCCATATCGTTACATTGGCCGCTCTTCTCTCTGAAACGGTTACATTTATCGTCTGCAAAGCTATGTCGCGTGCTGCGGTATGCGGAGAAACTAACCGCACCATAGTGGAACACAGAAGAAGCTTCTAACTTGATGTAATAGCCAGTTAGAAGCAGTACAATCCAAGATTGATTTATCGATTATTGACTTTTTACCCTTCTTTAGTGCCTTGGACATGAGGTAGGACCTTAAGACTTTGCACCAGAGGAGGACTAGCAGCTGCGTTGAACGGGAGAATGTGAAAAGTGTTCATATGTAGTAAAAACCTGAGAAATCCGTCCGTTTTCTTCATTTATTATCGAATCAACTTAAAGACAGATCGTTACATTGGCCGCTCTTCTCTCTGAAACGGTTACATTTATCGTCTGCAAAGCTATGTCGCGTGCTGCGGAATGCAGAGACACTAAAAGCAAAATAGTAGAACACAGAAGATGCTTCTAAGTTGATTTTATAGCCAGTTAGAAGCAGTACAATCCAAGATTTATTTATCGATTATTGACTTTTTACCCTTCTTTAGTGCCTTGGACATGAGCTAGGAACTTAAGATTTGGCACCAGAGGAGGACTAGCAGCTGCGTTGAACGGGAGAATGTGAAAAGTGTTCATATGTAGTAAAAAACTGAGAAAACCGCCCGTTTTCTTCATTTATTATCGAATCGACTTAAAGCCATATCGTTACATTGGCCGCTCTTCTCTCTGACACGGTTACATTTATCGTCTGCAAAGCTATGTCGCGTGCTGCGGTATGCGGAGAAACTAACCGCACCATAGTAGAACACAGAAGAAGCTTCTAACTTGATGTAATAGCCAGTTAGAAGCAGTACAATCCAAGATTTATTTATCGATTATTGAATTTTTACCCTTCTTTAGTGTCTTGGACATGAGCTAGGACCTTAAGATGTTGCACCGCAGGAGGACTAGCAGCTGCGTTGAACGGGAGAATGTGAAAAGTGTTCATATGTAGTAAGAAACTGAGAAATCCGTCCGTTTTCTTCATTTATTATCGAATCGACTTAAAGCCATATCGTTACATTGGCCGCTCTTCTCTCTGAAACGGTTACATTTATCATCTGCAAACCTATGTCGCGTGCTGCAGAATGCAGAGACACTGAAAGCAAAATAGTAGAACACAGAAGATGCTTCTAAGTTGATGTTATAGCCAGTTAGAAGCAGTACAATCCAAGATTTATTTATCGATCATTGAATTTTTACCCTTCTTTAGTGCCTTGGACATGAGCTAGGACCTTAAGATTTTGCACCAGAGGAGGACTAGCAGCTGCGTTGAAAGGGAGAATGTGAAAAGTTTTCATATGTAGTAAAAAACTGAGAAATCCGTCCGTTTTCTTCATTTATTATCGAATCGACTTAAAGCCAGATCGTTACATTGGCCGCTCTTCTCTCTGAGACGGTTACATTGATCGTCTGCAAAGCTATGTCGCGTGCTGCGGTATGCGGAGAAACTAACCGCACCATAGTAGAACACAGAAGAAGCTTCTAACTTGATGTAATAGCCAGTTAGAAGCAGTACAATCCAAGATTTATTTATCGATTATTGACGTTTTACCGTTCTTTAGTGCCTTGGACATGAGCTAGGACCTTAAGATGTTGCACCAGAGGAGGACTAGCAGCTGCGTTGAACGGGAGAATGTGAAAAGTGTTCATATGTAGTAAAAACCTGAGAAATCCGTCCGTTTTCTTCATTTATTATCGAATCGACTTAAAGCCATATCGTTACATTGGCCGCTCTTCTCTCTGAAACGGTTACATTTATCGTCTGCAAAGCTATGTCGCGTGCTGCGGTATGCGGAGACACTAAAAGCAAAACAGTAGAACACAGAAGATGCTTCTAAGTTTATGTTATAGCCAGTTAGAAGCAGTACAATCCAAGATTTATTTATCGATTATTGACTTTTTACCCTTCTTTAGTGCCTTGGACATGAGCTAGGACCTTAAGATTTTGCACCAGAGGAGGACTAGCAGCTGCGTTGAACGGAAGAATGTGAAAAGTGTTCATATGTAGTAAAAAACTGAGAAAACCGCCAGTTTTCTTCATTTATTATCGAATCGACTTAAAGCCATATCGTTACGTTGGCCGCTCTTCTCTCTGACACGGTTACATTTATCGTCTGCAAAGCTATGTCGCGTGCTGCGGTATGCGGAGAAACTAACCGCACCATAGTAGAACACAGAAGAAGCTTCTAACTTGATGTAATAGCCAGTTAGAGGCAGTACAATCCAAGATTTATTTATCGATTATTGAATTTTTACCCTTCTTTAGTGTTTGGACATGAGCTAGGACCTTAAGATGTTGCACCGCAGGAGGACTAGCAGCTGCGTTGAACGGGAGAATGTGAAAAGTGTTCATATGTAGTAAAAACCTGAGAAATCCGTCCGTTTTCTTCATTTATTATCGAATCGACTTAAAGCCATATCGTTACATTGGCCGCTCTTCTCTCTGAAACGGTTACATTTATCATCTGCAAACCTATGTCGCGTGCTGCGGAATGCAGAGACACTGAAAGCAAAATAGTAGAACACAGAAGATGCTTCTAAGTTGATGTTATAGCCAGTTAGAAGCAGTACAATCCAAGATTTATTTATCGATCATTGACTATTTACCCTTCTTTAGTGCCTTGGACATGAGCTAGGACCTTAAGATTTTGCACCAGAGGAGGACTAGCAGCTGCGTTGAACGGGAGAATGTGAAAAGTTTTCATATGTAGTAAAAAACTGAGAAATCCGTCCGTTTTCTTCATTTATTATCGAATCGACTTAAAGCCAGATCGTTACATTGGCCGCTCTTCTCTCTGACACGGTTACATTGATCGTCTGCAAAGCTATGTCGCGTGCTGCGGTATGCGGAGAAACTAACCGCACCATAGTAGAACACAGAAGAAGCTTCTAACTTGATGTAATAGCCAGTTAGAAGCAGTACAATCCAAGATTTATTTATCGATTATTGACTTTTTACCCTTGTTTAGTGCCTTGGACATGAGCTAGGACCTTAAGATGTTGCACCAGAGGAGGACTAGCAGCTGCGTTGAACGGGAGAGTGTGAAAAGTGTTCATATGTAGTAAAAACCTGAGAAATCCGTCCGTTTTCTTCATTTATTATCGAATCGACTTAAAGCCGTATCGTTACATTGGCCGCTCTTCTCTCTGAAACGGTTACATTTATCGTCTGCAAAGCTATGTCGCGTGCTGCGGTATGCGGAGACACTAAAAGCAAAACAGTAGAACACAGAAGATGCTTCTAAGTTTATGTTATAGCCAGTTAGAAGCAGTACAATCCAAGATTTATTTATCGATTATTGACTTTTTACCCTTCTTTAGTGCCTTGGACATGAGGTAGGACCTTAAGATTTTGCACCAGAGGAGGACTAGCAGCTGCGTTGAACTAGAGAATGTGAAAAGTGTTCATATGTAGTAAAAAACTGAGAAATCCGTCCGTTTTCTTCATTTATTATCGAATTGACTTAAAGCCATATCGTTACATTGGCCGCTCTTCTCTCTGAAACAGTTACATTTATCGTCTGCAAAGCTATGTCGCGTGCTGCGGAATGCAGAGACACTAAAAGCAAAATAGTAGAACACAGAAGATGCTTCTAAGTTGATGTAATAGCCAGTTAGAAGCAGTACAATCCAAGATTTATTTATCGATTATTGACTTTTTACCCTTCTTTAGTGCCTTGGACATGAGCTAGGACCTTAAGATTTTGCACCAGAGGAGGACTAGCAGCTGCGTTGAACGGGAGAATGTGAAAAGTGTTCATATGTAGTAAAAAACTGAGAAATCCGTCCGTTTTCTTCATTTATTATCGAATTGACTTAAAGCCAGATCGTTACATTGGCCGCTCTTCTCTCTGAGACGGTTAGATTTATCGTCTGCAAAGCTATGTCACGTTCTGCGGTATGCGGAGAAACTAACCGCACCATAGTAGAATACAGAAGAACCTTCTAACTTGATGTAATAGCCAGTTAGATGCAGTACAATCCAAGATTTATTTATCGATTATTGACTTTTTACCCTTCTTTAGTGCCTTGGACATGAGGTAGGACCTTAAGATTTTGCACCAGAGGATGACTAGCAGCTGCGTTGAACGGGAGAATGTGAAAAGTGTTCATATGTAGTAAAAACATGAGAAATCCGTCCATTTTCTTCATTTATTATCGAATCGACTTAAAGCCAGATCGTTACATTGGCCGCTCTTCTCTCTGAGACGGTTACATTTATCGTCAGCAAAGCTATGTTGCGTGCTGCGGTATGCAGAGACACTAAAAGCAAAATAGTAGAACACAGAAGATGCTTCTAAGTTGATGTTATAGCCAGTTAGAAGCAGTACAATCCAAGATTTATTTATCGATTATTGACTTTTTACCCTTCTTTAGTGCCTTGGACATGAGGTAAGACGTTAAGATTTTGAACCAGAGGAGGACTAGCAGCTGCGTTGAACGGGAGAATGTGAAAAGTGTTCATATGTAGTAAAAAACTGAGAAATCCGTCCGTTTTCTTCATTTATTATCGAATCGACTTAAAGCCATATCGTTATATTGGCCGCTCTTCTCTCTGAAACGGTTACATTTACGTCTCCAAAGCTATGTCGCGTGCTGCGGAATGCAGAGACACTAAAAGCAAAATAGTAGAACACATAAGATGCTTCTATGTTGATGTTATAGCCAGTTAGAAGCAGTACAATCCAAGATTTATTTATCGATTATTGACTTTTTACCCTTCTTTAGTGCCTTGGACATGAGCTAGGACCTTAAGATGTTGCACCAGAGGAGGACTAGCAGCTGCGTTGAACGGGAGAATGTGAAAAGTGTTCATATGTAGTAAAAAACTGAGAAATCCGTCCGTTTTCTTCATTTATTATCGAATCGACTTAAAGCCATATCGCTACATTGGCCGCTCTTCTCTCTGAAACGGTTACATTTATCGTCTGCAAAGCTATGTCGCGTGCTGCGGTATGCAGAGACACTAAAAGCAAAATAGTAGAACACAGAAGATGCTTCTAAGTTGATGTTATAGCCAGTTAGAAGCAGTACAATCCAAGATTTATTTATCGATTATTGACTTTTTACCCTTCTTTAGTGCCTTGGACATGAGCTAGGACCTTAAGATTTTGCACCAGAGGAGGACTAGCAGCTGCGTTGAACGGGAGAATGTGAAAAGTGTTCATATGTAGTAAAAAACTGAGAAATCCGTCCGTTTTCTTCATTTATTATCGAATTGACTTAAAGCCATATCGTTACATTGGCCGCTCTTCTCTCTGAAACGGTTACATTTATCGTCTGCAAAGCTATGTCGCGTGCTGCGGTATGCGGAGAAACTAACCGCACCATAGTGGAACACAGAAGAAGCTTCTAACTTGATGTAATAGCCAGTTAGAAGCAGTACAATCCAAGATTGATTTATCGATTATTGACTTTTTACCCTTCTTTAGTGCCTTGGACATGAGGTAGGACCTTAAGATTTTGCACCAGAGGAGGACTAGCAGCTGCGTTGAACGGGAGAATGTGAAAAGTGTTCATATGTAGTAAAAACCTGAGAAATCCGTCCGTTTTCTTCATTTATTATCGAATCAACTTAAAGACAGATCGTTACATTGGCCGCTCTTCTCTCTGAAACGGTTACATTTATCGTCTGCAAAGCTATGTCGCGTGCTGCGGAATGCAGAGACACTAAAAGCAAAATAGTAGAACACAGAAGATGCTTCTAAGTTGATTTTATAGCCAGTTAGAAGCAGTACAATCCAAGATTTATTTATCGATTATTGACTTTTTACCCTTCTTTAGTGCCTTGGACATGAGCTAGGAACTTAAGATTTGGCACCAGAGGAGGACTAGCAGCTGCGTTGAACGGGAGAATGTGAAAAGTGTTCATATGTAGTAAAAAACTGAGAAAACCGCCCGTTTTCTTCATTTATTATCGAATCGACTTAAAGCCATATCGTTACATTGGCCGCTCTTCTCTCTGACACGGTTACATTTATCGTCTGCAAAGCTATGTCGCGTGCTGCGGTATGCGGAGAAACTAACCGCACCATAGTAGAACACAGAAGAAGCTTCTAACTTGATGTAATAGCCAGTTAGAAGCAGTACAATCCAAGATTTATTTATCGATTATTGAATTTTTACCCTTCTTTAGTGTCTTGGACATGAGCTAGGACCTTAAGATGTTGCACCGCAGGAGGACTAGCAGCTGCGTTGAACGGGAGAATGTGAAAAGTGTTCATATGTAGTAAAAAACTGAGAAATCCGTCCGTTTTCTTCATTTATTATCGAATCGACTTAAAGCCATATCGTTACATTGGCCGCTCTTCTCTCTGAAACGGTTACATTTATCATCTGCAAACCTATGTCGCGTGCTGCGGAATGCAGAGACACTGAAAGCAAAATAGTAGAACACAGAAGATGCTTCTAAGTTGATGTTATAGCCAGTTAGAAGCAGTACAATCCAAGATTTATTTATCGATCATTGAATTTTTACCCTTCTTTAGTGCCTTGGACATGAGCTAGGACCTTAAGATTTTGCACCAGAGGAGGACTAGCAGCTGCGTTGAAAGGGAGAATGTGAAAAGTTTTCATATGTAGTAAAAAACTGAGAAATCCGTCCGTTTTCTTCATTTATTATCGAATCGACTTAAAGCCAGATCGTTACATTGGCCGCTCTTCTCTCTGAGACGGTTACATTGATCGTCTGCAAAGCTATGTCGCGTGCTGCGGTATGCGGAGAAACTAACCGCACCATAGTAGAACACAGAAGAAGCTTCTAACTTGATGTAATAGCCAGTTAGAAGCAGTAAAATCCAAGATTTATTTATCGATTATTGACTTTTTACCGTTCTTTAGTGCCTTGGACATGAGCTAGGACCTTAAGATGTTGCACCAGAGGAGGACTAGCAGCTGCGTTGAACGGGAGAATGTGAAAAGTGTTCATATGTAGTAAAAACCTGAGAAATCCGTCCGTTTTCTTCATTTATTATCGAATCGACTTAAAGCCATATCGTTACATTGGCCGCTCTTCTCTCTGAAACGGTTACATTTATCGTCTGCAAAGCTATGTCGCGTGCTGCGGTATGCGGAGACACTAAAAGCAAAACAGTAGAACACAGAAGATGCTTCTAAGTTTATGTTATAGCCAGTTAGAAGCAGTACAATCCAAGATTTATTTATCGATTATTGACTTTTTACCCTTCTTTAGTGCCTTGGACATGAGCTAGGACCTTAAGATTTTGCACCAGAGGAGGACTAGCAGCTGCGTTGAACTAGAGAATGTGAAAAGTGTTCATATGTAGTAAAAAACTGAGAAATCCGTCCGTTTTCTTCATTTATTATCGAATTGACTTAAAGCCATATCGTTACATTGGCCGCTCTTCTCTCTGAAACAGTTACATTTATCGTCTGCAAAGCTATGTCGCGTGCTGCGGAATGCAGAGACACTAAAAGCAAAATAGTAGAACACAGAAGATGCTTCTAAGTTGATGTAATAGCCAGTTAGAAGCAGTACAATCCAAGATTTATTTATCGATTATTGACTTTTTACCCTTCTTTAGTGCCTTGGACATGAGCTAGGACCTTAAGATTTTGCACCAGAGGAGGACTAGCAGCTGCGTTGAACGGGAGAATGTGAAAAGTGTTCATATGTAGTAAAAAACTGAGAAATCCGTCCGTTTTCTTCATTTATTATCGAATTGACTTAAAGCCAGATCGTTACATTGGCCGCTCTTCTCTCTGAGACGGTTAGATTTATCGTCTGCAAAGCTATGTCACGTTCTGCGGTATGCGGAGAAACTAACCGCACCATAGTAGAATACAGAAGAACCTTCTAACTTGATGTAATAGCCAGTTAGATGCAGTACAATCCAAGATTTATTTATCGATTATTGACTTTTTACCCTTCTTTAGTGCCTTGGACATGAGGTAGGACCTTAAGATTTTGCACCAGAGGATGACTAGCAGCTGCGTTGAACGGGAGAATGTGAAAAGTGTTCATATGTAGTAAAAACATGAGAAATCCGTCCATTTTCTTCATTTATTATCGAATCGACTTAAAGCCAGATCGTTACATTGGCCGCTCTTCTCTCTGAGACGGTTACATTTATCGTCAGCAAAGCTATGTTGCGTGCTGCGGTATGCAGAGACACTAAAAGCAAAATAGTAGAACACAGAAGATGCTTCTAAGTTGATGTTATAGCCAGTTAGAAGCAGTACAATCCAAGATTTATTTATCGATTATTGACTTTTTACCCTTCTTTAGTGCCTTGGACATGAGGTAAGACGTTAAGATTTTGAACCAGAGGAGGACTAGCAGCTGCGTTGAACGGGAGAATGTGAAAAGTGTTCATATGTAGTAAAAAACTGAGAAATCCGTCCGTTTTCTTCATTTATTATCGAATCGACTTAAAGCCATATCGTTATATTGGCCGCTCTTCTCTCTGAAACGGTTACATTTACGTCTCCAAAGCTATGTCGCGTGCTGCGGAATGCAGAGACACTAAAAGCAAAATAGTAGAACACATAAGATGCTTCTAAGTTGAAGTTATAGCCAGTTAGAAGCAGTACAATCCAAGATTTATTTATCGATTATTGACTTTTTACCCTTCTTTAGTGCCTTGGACATGAGCTAGGACCTTAAGATGTTGCACCAGAGGAATACTAGCAGCTGCGTTGAACGGGAGAATGTGAAAAGTGTTCATATGTAGTAAAAAACTGAGAAATCCGTCCGTTTTCTTCATTTATTATCGAATCGACTTAAAGCCATATCGCTACATTGGCCGCTCTTCTCTCTGAAACGGTTACATTTATCGTCTGCAAAGCTATGTCGCGTGCTGCGGTATGCAGAGACACTAAAAGCAAAATAGTAGAACACAGAAGATGCTTCTAAGTTGATGTTATAGCCAGTTAGAAGCAGTACAATCCAAGATTTATTTATCGATTATTGACTTTTTACCCTTCTTTAGTGCCTTGGACATGAGCTAGGACCTTAAGATTTTGCACCAGAGGAGGACTAGCAGCTGCGTTGAACGGGAGAATGTGAAAAGTGTTCATATGTAGTAAAAAACTGAGAAATCCGTCCGTTTTCTTCATTTATTATCGAATTGACTTAAAGCCATATCGTTACATTGGCCGCTCTTCTCTCTGAAACGGTTACATTTATCGTCGGCAAAGCTATGTCGCGTGCTGCGGTATGCGGAGAAACTAACCGCACCATAGTGGAACACAGAAGAAGCTTCTAACTTGATGTAATAGCCAGTTAGAAGCAGTACAATCCAAGATTGATTTATCGATTATTGACTTTTTACCCTTCTTTAGTGCCTTGGACATGAGGTAGGACCTTAAGATTTTGCACCAGAGGAGGACTAGCAGCTGCGTTGAACGGGAGAATGTGAAAAGTGTTCATATGTAGTAAAAACCTGAGAAATCCGTCCGTTTTCTTCATTTATTATCGAATCAACTTAAAGACAGATCGTTACATTGGCCGCTCTTCTCTCTGAAACGGTTACATTTATCGTCTGCAAAGCTATGTCGCGTGCTGCGGAATGCAGAGACACTAAAAGCAAAATAGTAGAACACAGAAGATGCTTCTAAGTTGATTTTATAGCCAGTTAGAAGCAGTACAATCCAAGATTTATTTATCGATTATTGACTTTTTACCCTTCTTTAGTGCCTTGGACATGAGCTAGGAACTTAAGATTTGGCACCAGAGGAGGACTAGCAGCTGCGTTGAACGGGAGAATGTGAAAAGTGTTCATATGTAGTAAAAAACTGAGAAAACCGCCCGTTTTCTTCATTTATTATCGAATCGACTTAAAGCCATATCGTTACATTGGCCGCTCTTCTCTCTGACACGGTTACATTTATCGTCTGCAAAGCTATGTCGCGTGCTGCGGTATGCGGAGAAACTAACCGCACCATAGTAGAACACAGAAGAAGCTTCTAAATTGATGTAATAGCCAGTTAGAAGCAGTACAATCCAAGATTTATTTATCGATTATTGAATTTTTACCCTTCTTTAGTGTCTTGGACATGAGCTAGGACCTTAAGATGTTGCACCGCAGGAGGACTAGCAGCTGCGTTGAACGGGAGAATGTGAAAAGTGTTCATATGTAGTAAAAAACTGAGAAATCCGTCCGTTTTCTTCATTTATTATCGAATCGACTTAAAGCCATATCGTTACATTGGCCGCTCTTCTCTCTGAAACGGTTACATTTATCATCTGCAAACCTATGTCGCGTGCTGCGGAATGCAGAGACACTGAAAGCAAAATAGTAGAACACAGAAGATGCTTCTAAGTTGATGTTATAGCCAGTTAGAAGCAGTACAATCCAAGATTTATTTATCGATCATTGAATTTTTACCCTTCTTTAGTGCCTTGGACATGAGCTAGGACCTTAAGATTTTGCACCAGAGGAGGACTAGCAGCTGCGTTGAAAGGGAGAATGTGAAAAGTTTTCATATGTAGTAAAAAACTGAGAAATCCGTCCGTTTTCTTCATTTATTATCGAATCGACTTAAAGCCAGATCGTTACATTGGCCGCTCTTCTCTCTGAGACGGTTACATTGATCGTCTGCAAAGCTATGTCGCGTGCTGCGGTATGCGGAGAAACTAACCGCACCATAGTAGAACACAGAAGAAGCTTCTAACTTGATGTAATAGCCAGTTAGAAGCAGTACAATCCAAGATTTATTTATCGATTATTGACTTTTTACCGTTCTTTAGTGCCTTGGACATGAGCTAGGACCTTAAGATGTTGCACCAGAGGA
This sequence comes from Schistocerca gregaria, assembly GCF_023897955.1. Lineage (NCBI taxonomy): Eukaryota > Metazoa > Arthropoda > Insecta > Orthoptera > Acrididae > Schistocerca > Schistocerca gregaria. Next base: position 592,481,581 of record NC_064925.1, read on the forward strand.
GGACTAGCAGCTGCGTTGAACGGGAGAATGTGAAAAGTGTTCATATGTAGTAAAAACCTGAGAAATCCGTCCGTTTTCTTCATTTATTATCGAATCGACTTAAAGCCATATCGTTACATTGGCCGCTCTTCTCTCTGAAACGGTTACATTTATCGTCTGCAAAGCTATGTCGCGTGCTGCGGTATGCGGAGACACTAAAAGCAAAACAGTAGAACACAGTAGATGCTTCTAAGTTTATGTTATAGCCAGTTAGAAGCAGTACAATCCAAGATTTATTTATCGATTATTGACTTTTTACCCTTCTTTAGTGCCTTGGACATGAGCTAGGACCTTAAGATTTTGCACCAGAGGAGGACTAGCAGCTGCGTTGAACGGGAGAATGTGAAAAGTGTTCATATGTAGTAAAAAACTGAGAAAACCGCCAGTTTTCTTCATTTATTATCGAATCGACTTAAAGCCATATCGTTACGTTGGCCGCTCTTCTCTCTGACACGGTTACATTTATCGTCTGCAAAGCTATGTCGCGTGCTGCGGTATGCGGAGAAACTAACCGCACCATAGTAGAACACAGAAGAAGCTTCTAACTTGATGTAATAGCCAGTTAGACGCAGTACAATCCAAGATTTATTTATCGATTATTGAATTTTTACCCTTCTTTAGTGTTTGGACATGAGCTAGGACCTTAAGATGTTGCACCGCAGGAGGACTAGCAGCTGCGTTGAACGGGAGAATGTGAAAAGTGTTCATATGTAGTAAAAACCTGAGAAATCCGTCCGTTTTCTTCATTTATTATCGAATCGACTTAAAGCCATATCGTTACATTGGCCGCTCTTCTCTCTGAAACGGTTACATTTATCATCTGCAAACCTATGTCGCGTGCTGCGGAATGCAGAGACACTGAAAGCAAAATAGTAGAACACAGAAGATGCTTCTAAGTTGATGTTATAGCCAGTTAGAAGCAGTACAATCCAAGATTTATTTATCGATCATTGAGTATTTACCCTTCTTTAGTGCCTTGGACATGAGCTAGGACCTTAAGATATTGCACCAGAGGAGGACTAGCAGCTGCGTTGAACGGGAGAATGTGAAAAGTTTTCATATGTAGTAAAAAAATTAGAAATCCGTCCGTTTTCTTCATTTATTATCGAATCGACTTAAAGCCAGATCGTTACATTGGCCGCTCTTCTCTCTGACACGGTTACATTGATCGTCTGCAAAGCTATGTCGCGTGCTGCGGTATGCGGAGAAACTAACCGCACCATAGTAGAACACAGAAGAAGCTTCTAACTTGATGTAATAGCCAGTTAGAAGCAGTACAATCCAAGATTTATTTATCGATTATTGACTTTTTACCCTTGTTTAGTGCCTTGGACATGAGCTAGGACCTTAAGATGTTGCACCAGAGGAGGACTAGCAGCTGCGTTGAACGGGAGAATGTGAAAAGTGTTCATATGTAGTAAAAACCTGAGAAATCCGTCCGTTTTCTTCATTTATTATCGAATCGACTTAAAGCCATATCGTTACATTGGCCGCTCTTCTCTCTGAAACGGTTACATTTATCGTCTGCAAAGCTATGTCGCGTGCTGCGGTATGCGGAGACACTAAAAGCAAAACAGTAGAACACAGAAGATGCTTCTAAGTTTATGTTATAGCCAGTTAGAAGCAGTACAATCCAAGATTTATTTATCGATTATTGACTTTTTACCCTTCTTTAGTGCCTTGGACATGAGGTAGGACCTTAAGATTTTGCACCAGAGGAGGACTAGCAGCTGCGTTGAACTAGAGAATGTGAAAAGTGTTCATATGTAGTAAAAAACTGAGAAATCCGTCCGTTTTCTTCATTTATTATCGAATTGACTTAAAGCCATATCGTTACATTGGCCGCTCTTCTCTCTGAAACAGTTACATTTATCGTCTGCAAAGCTATGTCGCGTGCTGCGGAATGCAGAGACACTAAAAGCAAAATAGTAGAACACAGAAGATGCTTCTAAGTTGATGTAATAGCCAGTTAGAAGCAGTACAATCCAAGATTTATTTATCGATTATTGACTTTTTACCCTTCTTTAGTGCCTTGGACATGAGCTAGGACCTTAAGATTTTGCACCAGAGGAGGACTAGCAGCTGCGTTGAACGGGAGAATGTGAAAAGTGTTCATATGTAGTAAAAAACTGAGAAATCCGTCCGTTTTCTTCATTTATTGTCGAATTGACTTAAAGCCAGATCGTTACATTGGCCGCTCTTCTCTCTGAGACGGTTAGATTTATCGTCTGCAAAGCTATGTCACGTTCTGCGGTATGCGGAGAAACTAACCGCACCATAGTAGAATACAGAAGAACCTTCTAACTTGATGTAATAGCCAGTTAGATGCAGTACAATCCAAGATTTATTTATCGATTTTTGACTTTTTACCTTTCTTTAGTGCCTTGGACATGAGGTAGGACCTTACGATTTTGCACCAGAGGAGGACTAGCAGCTGGGTTGAACGGGAGAATGTGAAAAGTGTTCAAATGTAGTAAAAACCTGAGAAATCCGTCCGTTTTCTTCATTTATTATCGAATCGACTTAAAGCCAGATTGTTACATTGGCCGCTCTTCTCTCTGAAACGGTTACATTTATCGTCTGCAAAGCTACGTCGCGTGCTGCGGTATGCGGAGAAACTAACCGCACCATAGTAGAACACAGAAGAAGCTTCTAACTTGATGTAATAGCCAGATAGAAGCAGTACAATCCAAGATTTAATTATCGATTATTGACTTTTTACCCTTCTTTAGTGCCTTGGACAAGAGCTAGGACCTTAAGATTTTGCACCAGAGGAGGACTAGCAGCTGAGTTGAACGGGAGAATGTGAAAAGTGTTCATATGTAGTAAAAAACTGAGAAATCCGTCCGTTTTCTTCATTTATTATCGAATCGACTTAAAGCCAGATCGTTACATTGGCCGCTCTTCTCTCTGATACGGTTACATTTATCGTCTGCAAAGCTATGTCGCGTGCTGCGGTATGCGGAGACACTAAAAGCAAAATAGTAGAACACAGAAGATGCTTCTAAGTTGATGTTATAGCCAGTTAGAAGCAGTACAATCCAAGATTTATTTATCGATTATTGACTTTTTACCCTTCTTTAGTGCCTTAACATGAGCTAGGACCTTAAGATTTTGCACCAGAGGAGGACTAGCAGCTGCGTTGAACGGGAGAATGTGAAAAGTGTTCATATGTAGTAAAAAACTGAGAAATCCGTCCGTTTTCTTCATTTATTATCGAATCGACTTAAAGCCATATCGTTACATTGGCCGCTCTTCTCTCTCTGAAACGGTTACATTTATAGTCTGCAAAGCTATGTCGCGTGCTGCGGAATGCAGAGACACTAAAAGCAAAATAGTAGAACACAGAAGATGCTTCTAAGTTGATGTTATAGCCAGTTAGAAGCTGTACAATCCAAGATTTATTTATCGATTATTGACTTTTTACCCTTCTTTAGTGCCTTGGACATGAGCTAGGACCTTAAGATTTTGCACCAGAAGAGGACTAGCAGCTGCGTTGAACGGGAGAATGTGATAAGTTTTCATATGTAGTAAAAAACTGAGAAATCCGTCCGTTTTCTTCATTTATTATCGAATCGACTTAAAGCCAGATCGTTACATTGGCCGCTCTTCTCTCTGAGACGGTTACATTTATCGTCTGCAAAGCTATGTCGCGTTCTGCGGTATGCGGAGAAACTAACCGCACCATAGTAGAATACAGACGAAGCTTCTAACTTGATGTAATAGCCAGTTAGAAGCAGTACAATCCAAGATTTATTTATCGATTATTGACTTTTTACCTTTCTTTAGTGCCTTGGACATGAGGTAGGACCTTAAGATTTTGCACCAGAGGAGGACTAGCAGCTGCGTTGAACGGGAGAATGTGAAAAGTGTTCATATGTAGTAAAAAACTGAGAAATCCGTCCGTTTTCTTCATTTATTATCGAATCGACTTAAAGCCAGATCGTTACATTGTTTGCTCTTCTCTCTGATACGGTTACATTTATCGTCTGCAAAGCTATGTCGCGTGCTGCGGTATGCGGAGAAACTAACCGCACCATAGTAGAACACAGAAGAAGCTTCTAACTTGATGTAATAGCCAGTTAGAAGCAGTACAATCCAAGATTTATTTATCGATTATTGACTTTTTACCCTTCTTTAGTGCCTTAGACATGAGCTAGGACCTTAAGATTTTGCAGCAGAGGAGGACTAGCAGCTGCGTTGAACGGGAGAATGTGAAAAGTGTTCATATGTAGTAAAAAACTGAGAAATCCGTCCGTTTTCTTCATTTATTATCGAATCGACTTAAAGCCATATCGTTACATTGGCCGCTCTTCTCTCTCTGAAACGGTTACATTTATCGTCTGCAAAGCTATGTCGCGTGCTGCGGAATGCAGAGACACTAAAAGCAAAATAGTAGAACACAGAAGATGCATCTAAGTTGATGTTATAGCCAGTTAGAAGCAGTACAATCCAAGATTTATTTTTCGATTATTGACTTTTTACCCTTCTTTAGTGCCTTGGACATGAGCTAGGACCTTAAGATTTTGCACCAGAGGAGGACTAGCAGCTGCGTTGAACGGGAGAATGTGAAAAGTTTTCATATGCAGTAAAAAACTGAGAAATCCGTCCGTTTTCTTCATTTATTATCGAATCGACTTAAAGCCAGATCGTTACATTGGCCGCTCTTCTCTCTGAGACGGTTAGATTTATCGTCTGCAAAGCTATGTCGCGTTCTGCGGTATGCGGAGAAACTAACCGCACCATAGTAGAATACAGAAGAAGCTTCTAACTTCATGTAATAGCCAGTTAGATGCAGTACAATCCAAGATTTATTTATCGATTATTGACTTTTTACCTTTCTTTAGTGCGTTGGACATAAGGTAGGACCTTAAGATTTTGCACCAGAGGAGGACTAGCAGCTGGGTTGAACGGGAGAATGTGAAAAGTGTTCAAAAGTAGTAAAAACCTGAGAAATCCGTCCGTTTTCTTCATTTATTATCGAATCGACTTAAAGCCAGATTGTTACATTGGCCGCTCTTCTCTCTGAAACGGTTACATTTATCGTCTGCAAAGCTACGTCGCGTGCTGCGGTATGCGGAGAAACTAACCGCACCATAGTAGAACACAGAAGAAGCTTCTAACTTGATGTAATAGCCAGATAGAAGCAGTACAATCCAAGATTTAATTATCGATTAGTGACTTTTTACCCTTCTTTAGTGCCTTGGACAAGAGCTAGGACCTTAAGATGTTGCACCAGAGGAGGACTAGCAGCTGAGTTGAACGGGAGAATGTGAAAAGTGTTCATATGTAGTAAAAAACTGAGAAATCCGTCCGTTTTCTTCATTTATTATCGAATCGACTTAAAGCCATATCGTTACATTGGCCGCTCTTCTCTCTGAAACGGTTACATTTATCGTCTACAAAGCTATGACGCGTGCTGCGGTCTGCAGAGACACTAAAAGCAAAATAGTAGAACACAGAGGATGCTTCTAAGTTGATGTTATAGCCAGTTAGAAGCAGTACAATCCAAGATTTATTTATCGATTATTGACTTTTTACCCTTCTTTAGTGCCTTAGACATGAGCTAGGACCTTAAGATGTTGCACCAGAGGAGGACTAGCAGCTGCGTTGAACGGGAGAATGTGAAAAGTGTTCATATGTAGTAAAAACCTGAGAAATCCGTCCGTTTTCTTCATTTATTATCGAATCGACTTAAAGCCATATCGTTACATTGGCCGCTCTTCTCTCTGAAACGGTTACATTTATCGTCTACATAGCTATGTCGCGTGCTGCGGTCTGCAGAGACACTAAAAGCAAAATAGTAGAACACAGAGGATGCTTCTAAGTTGATGTTATAGCCAGTTAGAAGCAGTACAATCCAAGATTTATTTATCGATTATTGACTTTTTACCCTTCTTTAGTGCCTTGGACATGAGCTAGGACCTTACGATTTTGCACCAGAGGAGGACTAGCAGCTGCGTTGAACGGGAGAATGTGAAAAGTTTTCATATGCAGTAAAAAATTGAGAAATCCGTCCGTTTTCTTCATTTATTATCGAATCGACTTAAAGCCAGATCGTTACATTGGCCGCTCTTCTCTCTGAGACGGTTACATTTATCGTCTGCAAAGCTATGTCGCGTTCTGCGGTTTGCGGAGAAACTAACCGCACCATAGTAGAATACAGAAGAAGCTTCTAACTTGATGTAATAGCCAGTTAGAAGCAGTACAATCCAAGATTTATTTATCGATTATTGACTTTTTACCCTTCTTTAGTGCCTTGGACATGAGGTAGGACCTTAAGATTTTGCACCAGAGGAGGACTAGCAGCTGGGTTGAACGGGAGAATGTGAAAAGTGTTCAAATGTAGTAAAAACCTGAGAAATCCGTCCGTTTTCTTCATTTATTATCGAATCGACTTAAAGCCAGATCGTTACATTGGCCGCTCTTCTCTCTGAAACGGTTACATTTATCGTCTGCAAAGCTACGTCGCGTGCTGCGGAATGCGGAGAAACTAACCGCACCATAGTAGAACACAGAAGAAGCTTCTAACTTGATGTAATAGCCAGATAGAAGCAGTAGAATCCAAGATTTAATTATCGATTATTGACTTTTTACCCTTCTTTAGTGCCTTGGACAAGAGCTAGGACCTTAAGATTTTGCACCAGAGGAGGACTAGCAGCTGCGTTGAACGGGAGAATGTGAAAAGTGTTCATATGTAGTAAAAAACTGAGAAATCCGTCCGTTTTCTTCATTTATTATCGAATCGACTTAAAGCCATATCGTTACATTGGCCGCTCTTCTCTCTGAAACGGTTACATTTATCGTCTGCAAAGCTATGTCGCGTGCTGCGGTATGCACAGACACTAAAAGCAAAATAGTAGAACAAAGAAGATGCTTCTAAGTTGATGTTATAGCTGGTTAGAAGCAGTACAATCCAAGATTTATTTATCGATTATTGACTTTTTACCCTTCTTTAGTGCCTTAGACATGAGCTAGGACCTTAAGATGTTGCACCAGAGGAGGACTAGCAGCTGCGTTGAACGGGAGAATGTGAAAAGTGTTCATATGTAGTAAAAAACTGAGAAATCCGTCCGTTTTCTTCATTTATTATCGAATCGTCTTAAAGCCATATCGTTACATTGGCCGCTCTTCTCTCTCTGAAACGGTTACATTTATCGTCTGCAAAGCTATGTCGCGTGCTGCGGAATGCAGAGACGCTAAAAGCAAAATAGTAGAACACAGAAGATGCTTCTAAGTTGATGTTATAGCGAATTAGAAGCAGTACAATCCAAGATTTATTTATCGATTATTGACTTTTTACCCTTCTTTAGTGCCTTGGACATGAGCTAGGACCTTTCGATTTTGCACCAGAGGAGGACTAGCAGCTGCGTTGAACGGGAGAATGTGAAAAGTTTTCATATGCAGTAAAAAACTGAGAAATCCGTCCGTTTTCTTCATTTATTATCGAATCGACATAAAGCCAGATCGTTACATTGGCCGCTCTTCTCTCTGAAACGGTTACATTTATCGTCTGCAAAGCTACGTCGCGTGCTGCGGTATGCGGAGAAACTAACCGCACCATAGTAGAACACAGAAGAAGCTTCTAACTTGATGTAATAGCCAGATAGAAGCAGTACAATCCAAGATTTAATTATCGATTATTGACTTTTTACCCTTCTTTAGTACCTTGGACAAGAGCTAGGACCTTAAGATTTTGCACCAGAGGAGGACTAGCAGCTGCGTTGAACGGGAGAATGTGAAAAGTGTTCATATGTAGTAAAAAACTGAGAAATCCGTCCGTTTTCTTCATTTATTATCGAATCGACTTAAAGCCATATCGTTACATTGGCCGCTCTTCTCTCTGAAACGGTAACATTTATCGTCTGCAAAGCTACGTTGCGTGCTGCGGTATGCAGAGACACTAAAAGCAAAATAGTAGAACAAAGAAGATGCTTCTAAGTTGATGTTATAGCCAGTTAGAAGCAGTACAATCCAAGATTTATTTATCGATTATTGACTTTTTACCCTTCTTTAGTGCCTTGGACATGAGCTAGGACCTTAAGATTCTGCACCAGAGGAGGACTAGCAGCTGCGTTGAACGGGAGAATGTGAAAAGTGTTCATATGTAGTAAAAAACTGAAAAATCCGTCCGTTCTCTTCATTTATTATCGAATCGACTTAAAGCCATATCGTTACATTGGCCGCTCTTCTATCTGAAACGTTTACATTTATCGTCTGCTAAGCTATGTCGCGTGTTGCGGTATGCAGAGACACTAAAAGCAACATAGTAGAACACAGAAGATGCTTCTAAGTTGATGTTATAGCGAATTAGAAGCAGTACAATCCAAGATTTATTTATCGATTATTGACTTTTTACCCTTCTTTAGTGCCTTGGACATGAGTTAGGACCTTAAGATTTTGCACCAGAGGAGGACTAGCAGCTGCGTTGAACGGGAGAATGTGAAAAGTGTTCATATGTAGTAAAAACCTGAGAAATCCGTCCGTTTTCTTCATTTATTATCGAATCGACTTAAAGCCATATCGTTACATTGGCCGCTCTTCTCTCTGAAACGGTTACATTTATCGTCTGCAAAGCTATGTCGCGTGCTGCGGTATGCGGAGAAACTGACCGCACCATAGTAGAACACAGAAGAAGCTTCTAACTTGATGTAATAGCCAGTTAGAAGCAGTACAATCCAAGATTTATTTATCGATTATTGACTTTTTACCCTTCTTTAGTGCCTTGGACATGAGCTAGGACCTTAAGATTTTGCACCAGAGGAGGACTAGCAGCTGCGTTGAACGGGAGAATGTGAAAAGTGTTCATATGTAGTAAAAAACGGAGAAATCCGTCCGTTTTCTTCATTTATTATCGAATCGACTTAAAGCCATATCGTTACAATGGCCGCTCTTCTCTCTGAAACGGTTACATTTATCGTCTGCAAAGCTATGTCGCGTGCTGCGGTATGCAGAGACACTAAAGGCAAAATAGTAGAACACAGAAGATGCTTCTAAGTTGATGTTATAGCCAGTTAGAAGTAGTACAATCCAAGATTTATTTATCGATTATTGACTTTTTTCCCTTCTTTAGTGCCTTGGACATGAGCTAGGACCTTAAGATTTTGCACCAGAGGAGGACTAGCAGCTGCGTTGAACGGGAGAATGTGAAAAGTGTTCATATGTAGTAAAAAACTGAGAAATCCGTCCGTTTTCTTCATTTATTATCGAATCGACTAAAAGCCATATCGTTACATTGGCCGCTCTTCTCTCTGAAACGGTTACATTTATCGTCTGCAAAGCTATGTCGCGTGCTGCGGTATGCGGAGAAACTAAAGGCAAAATAGTAGAACACAGAAGATGCTTCTAAGTTGATGTTATAGCCAGTTAGAAGCAGTACAATCCAAGATTTATTTATCGATTATTGACTTTTTACCCTTCTTTAGTGACTTGGACATGAGCTAGGACCTTAAGATTTTGCACCAGAGGAGGACTAGCAGCTGCGTTGAACGGGACAATGTGAAAAGTGTTCATATGTAGTAAAAAACTGAGAAATCCGTCCGTTTTCTTCATTTATTATCGAATCGACTTAAAGCCATATCGTTACATTGGCCGCTCTTCTCTCTGAAACGGTTACATTTATCGTCTGCAAAGCTATGTCGCGTGCTGCGGTATGCAGAGACACTAAAAGCAAAATAGTAGAACACAGAAGATGCTTCTAAGTTGATGTTATAGCCAGTTAGAAGCAGTACAATCCAAGATTTATTTATCGATTATTGACTTTTTTCCCTTCTTTAGTGCCTTGGACATGAGCTAGGACCTTAAGATTTGGCACCAGAGGAGGACTAGCAGCTGCGTTGAACGGGAGAATGTGAAAAGTGTTCATATGTAGTAAAAAACTGAGAAATCCGTCCGTTTTCTTCATTTATTATCGAATCGACTTAAAGCCATATCGTTACATTGGCCGCTCTCCTCTCTTAAACGGTTACATTTATCGTCTGCAAAGCTATGTCGCGTGCTGCGGTATGCGGAGAAACTAACCGCACCATAGTGGAACACAGAAGAAACTTCTAACTTGATGTAATAGCCAGTTAGAAGCAGTACAATCCAAGATTTATTTATCAATTATTGACTTTTTACCCTTCTTTAGTGCCTTGGACATGAGCTAGGACCTTAAGATTTTGCACCAGAGGAGGACTAGCAGCTGGGTTGAACGGGAGAATGTGAAAAGTGTTCAAATGTAGTAAAAACCTGAGAAATCCGTCCGTTTTCTTCATTTATTATCGAATCGACTTAAAGCCAGATCGTTACATTGGCCGCTCTTCTCTCTGAAACGGTTACATTTATCGTCTGCAAAGCTACGTCGCGTGCTGCGGAATGCGGAGAAACTAACCGCACCATAGTAGAACACAGAAGAAGCTTCTAACTTGATGTTATAGCCAGTTAGAAGCAGTACAAAACAAGATTTATTTATCGATTATTGACTTTATACACTTCTTTAGTGCTTTGGACATGAGCTAGGACCTTAAGATTTTGCACCAGAGGAGGACTATTAGCTGAGTTGAACGGGAGAATGTGAAAAGTGTTCATATGTAGTAAAAAACTGAGAACTCCGTCCGTTTTCTTCATTTATAATCGAATCGACTTAAAGCCATATCGTTACATTGGCCGCTCTTCTCTCTGAAACGGTTACATTTATCGTCTGCAAACCTATGTCGCGTGCTGCGGTATGCAGAGACACTAAAAGCAAAATAGTAGAACACAGAAGATGCTTCTAAGTTGATGTTACAGCCAGTTAGAAGCAGTACAATCCAAGATTTATTTCTCGATTATTGACTTTTTACCTTTCTTTAGTGCCTTGGACATGAGGTAGGACCTTAAGATTTTGCACCAGAGGAGGACTAGCAGCTGCGTTGAACGGGAGAATGTGGAAAGTTTTCATATGTAGTGAAAACCTGTGAAATCCGGCCGTTTTCTTCATTTATTATCGAATCGACTTAAAGCCAGATCGTTACATTGGCCGCTCTTCTCTCTGAGACGGTTACATTTATCGTCTGCAAAGCTATGTCGCGTTCTGCGGTTTGCGGAGAAACTAACCGCACCATAGTAGAATACAGAAGAAGCTTCTAACTTGATGTAATAGCCAGTTAGAAGCAGTACAATCCAAGATTTATTTATCGATTATTGACTTTTTACCCTTCTTTAGTGCCTTGGACATGAGGTAGGACCTTAAGATTTTGCACCAGAGGAGGACTAGCAGCTGGGTTGAACGGGAGAATGTGAAAAGTGTTCAAATGTAGTAAAAACCTGAGAAATCCGTCCGTTTTCTTCATTTATTATCGAATCGACTTAAAGCCAGATCGTTACATTGGCCGCTCTTCTCTCTGAAACGGTTACATTTATCGTCTGCAAAGCTACGTCGCGTGCTGCGGAATGCGGAGAAACTAACCGCACCATAGTAGAACACAGAAGAAGCTTCTAACTTGATGTAATAGCCAGATAGAAGCAGTAGAATCCAAGATTTATTTATCGATTATTGACTTTTTACCCTTCTTTAGTGCCTTGGACATGAGGTAGGACCTTAAGATGTTGCACCAGAGGAGGACTAGCAGCTGCGTTGAACGGGAGAATGTGAAAAGTGTTCATATGTAGTAAAAAACTGAGAAATCCGTCCGTTTTCTTCATTTATTAACGAATCGTCTTAAAGCCATATCGTTACATTGGCCGCTCTTCTCTCTCTGAAACGGTTACATTTATCGTCTGCAAAGCTATGTCGCGTGCTGCGGAATGCAGAGACACTAAAAGCAAAATAGTAGAACACAGAAGATGCTTCTAAGTTGATGTTATAGCCAGTTAGAAGCAGTACAATCCAAGATTTATTTATCGATTATTGACTTTTTACCCTTCTTTAGTGCCTTGGACATGAGCTAGGACCTTTCGATTTTGCACCAGAGGAGGACTAGCAGCTGCGTTGAACGGGAGAATGTGAAAAGTTTTCATATGCAGTAAAAAACTGAGAAATCCGTCCGTTTTCTTCATTTATTATCGAATCGACTTAAAGCCAGATCGTTACATTGGCCGCTCTTCTCTCTGAAACGGTTACATTTATCGTCTGCAAAGCTACGTCGCGTGCTGCGGTATGCGGAGAAACTAACCGCACCATAGTAGAACACAGAAGAAGCTTCTAACTTGATGTAATAGCCAGATAGAAGCAGTACAATCCAAGATTTAATTATCGATTATTGACTTTTTACCCTTCTTTAGTACCTTGGACAAGAGCTAGGACCTTAAGATTTTGCACCAGAGGAGGACTAGCAGCTGCGTTGAACGGGAGAATGTGAAAAGTGTTCATATGTAGTAAAAAACTGAGAAATCCGTCCGTTTTCTTCATTTATTATCGAATCGACTTAAAGCCATATCGTTACATTGGCCGCTCTTCTCTCTGAAACGGTAACATTTATCGTCTGCAAAGCTACGTTGCGTGCTGCGGTATGCAGAGACACTAAAAGCAAAATAGTAGAACAAAGAAGATGCTTCTAAGTTGATGTTATAGCCAGTTAGAAGCAGTACAATCCAAGATTTATTTATCGATTATTGACTTTTTACCCTTCTTTAGTGCCTTGGACATGAGCTAGGACCTTAAGATTCTGCACCAGAGGAGGACTAGCAGCTGCGTTGAACGGGAGAATGTGAAAAGTGTTCATATGTAGTAAAAAACTGAAAAATCCGTCCGTTCTCTTCATTTATTATCGAATCGACTTAAAGCCATATCGTTACATTGGCCGCTCTTCTATCTGAAACGTTTACATTTATCGTCTGCTAAGCTATGTCGCGTGTTGCGGTATGCAGAGACACTAAAAGCAACATAGTAGAACACAGAAGATGCTTCTAAGTTGATGTTATAGCGAATTAGAAGCAGTACAATCCAAGATTTATTTATCGATTATTGACTTTTTACCCTTCTTTAGTGCCTTGGACATGAGTTAGGACCTTAAGATTTTGCACCAGAGGAGGACTAGCAGCTGCGTTGAACGGGAGAATGTGAAAAGTGTTCATATGTAGTAAAAACCTGAGAAATCCGTCCGTTTTCTTCATTTATTATCGAATCGACTTAAAGCCATATCGTTACATTGGCCGCTCTTCTCTCTGAAACGGTTACATTTATCGTCTGCAAAGCTATGTCGCGTGCTGCGGTATGCGGAGAAACTGACCGCACCATAGTAGAACACAGAAGAAGCTTCTAACTTGATGTAATAGCCAGTTAGAAGCAGTACAATCCAAGATTTATTTATCGATTATTGACTTTTTACCCTTCTTTAGTGCCTTGGACATGAGCTAGGACCTTAAGATTTTGCACCAGAGGAGGACTAGCAGCTGCGTTGAACGGGAGAATGTGAAAAGTGTTCATATGTAGTAAAAAACTGAGAAATCCGTCCGTTTTCTTCATTTATTATCGAATCGACTAAAAGCCATATCGTTACATTGGCCGCTCTTCTCTCTGAAACGGTTACATTTATCGTCTGCAAAGCTATGTCGCGTGCTGCGGTATGCGGAGAAACTAAAGGCAAAATAGTAGAACACAGAAGATGCTTCTAAGTTGATGTTATAGCCAGTTAGAAGCAGTACAATCCAAGATTTATTTATCGATTATTGACTTTTTACCCTTCTTTAGTGACTTGGACATGAGCTAGGACCTTAAGATTTTGCACCAGAGGAGGACTAGCAGCTGCGTTGAACGGGACAATGTGAAAAGTGTTCATATGTAGTAAAAAACTGAGAAATCCGTCCGTTTTCTTCATTTATTATCGAATCGACTTAAAGCCATATCGTTACATTGGCCGCTCTTCTCTCTGAAACGGTTACATTTATCGTCTGCAAAGCTATGTCGCGTGCTGCGGTATGCAGAGACACTAAAAGCAAAATAGTAGAACACAGAAGATGCTTCTAAGTTGATGTTATAGCCAGTTAGAAGCAGTACAATCCAAGATTTATTTATCGATTATTGACTTTTTTCCCTTCTTTAGTGCCTTGGACATGAGCTAGGACCTTAAGATTTTGCACCAGAGGAGGACTAGCAGCTGCGTTGAACGGGAGAATGTGAAAAGTGTTCATATGTAGTAAAAAACTGAGAAATCCGTCCGTTTTCTTCATTTATTATCGAATCGACTTAAAGCCATATCGTTACATTGGCCGCTCTCCTCTCTTAAACGGTTACATTTATCGTCTGCAAAGCTATGTCGCGTGCTGCGGTATGCGGAGAAACTAACCGCACCATAGTGGAACACAGAAGAAACTTCTAACTTGATGTAATAGCCAGTTAGAAGCAGTACAATCCAAGATTTATTTATCAATTATTGACTTTTTACCCTTCTTTAGTGCCTTGGACATGAGCTAGGACCTTAAGATTTTGCACCAGAGGAGGACTAGCAGCTGCGTTGAACGGGAGAATGTGAAAAGTGTTCATATGTAGTAAGAAACTGAGAAATCCGTCCGTTTTCTTCATTTATTATCGAATCGACGTAAAGCCATATCGTTACATTGGCCGCTCTTCTCTCTGAAACTGTTACATTTATCGTCTGCAAACCTATGCCGCGTGCTGCGGTATGCAGAGACACTAAAAGCAAAATAGAAGAACACAGAAGATGCTTCTAAGTTGATGTTATAGCCAGTTAGAAGCAGTACAAAACAAGATTTATTTATCGATTATTGACTTTATACACTTCTTTAGTGCTTTGGACATGAGCTAGGACCTTAAGATTTTGCACCAGAGGAGGACTATTAGCTGAGTTGAACGGGAGAATGTGAAAAGTGTTCATATGTAGTAAAAAACTGAGAACTCCGTCCGTTTTCTTCATTTATAATCGAATCGACTTAAAGCCATATCGTTACATTGGCCGCTCTTCTCTCTGAAACGGTTACATTTATCGTCTGCAAACCTATGTCGCGTGCTGCGGTATGCAGAGACACTAAAAGCAAAATAGTAGAACACAGAAGATGCTTCTAAGTTGATGTTACAGCCAGTTAGAAGCAGTACAATCCAAGATTTATTTCTCGATTATTGACTTTTTACCTTTCTTTAGTGCCTTGGACATGAGGTAGGACCTTAAGATTTTGCACCAGAGGAGGACTAGCAGCTGCGTTGAACGGGAGAATGTGGAAAGTTTTCATATGTAGTGAAAACCTGTGAAATCCGGCCGTTTTCTTCATTTATTATCGAATCGACTTAAAGCCAGATCGTTACATTGGCCGCTCTTATCTCTGAAACGGTTACATTTATCGTCTGCAAAGCTATGTCGCGTGCTGCGGTATGCGGAGAAACTAACCGCACCATAGTAGAACACAGAAGAAGCTTCTAACTTGATGTAATAGCCAGTTAGAAGCAGTACAATCCAAGATTTATTTATCGATTATTGACTTTTTACCCTTGTTTAGTGCCTTGGACATGAGCTAGGACCTTAAGATGTTGCACCAGAGGAGGACTAGCAGCTGCGTTGAACGGGAGAATGTGAAAAGTGTTCATATGTAGTAAAAACCTGAGAAATCCGTCCGTTTTCTTCATTTATTATCGAATCGACTTAAAGCCATATCGTTACATTGGCCGCTCTTCTCTCTGAAACGGTTACATTTATCGTCTGCAAAGCTATGTCGCGTGCTGCGGTATGCGGAGACACTAAAAGCAAAACAGTAGAACACAGAAGATGCTTCTAAGTTTATGTTATAGCCAGTTAGAAGCAGTACAATCCAAGATTTATTTATCGATTATTGACTTTTTACCCTTCTTTAGTGCCTTGGACATGAGGTAGGACCTTAAGATTTTGCACCAGAGGAGGACTAGCAGCTGCGTTGAACTAGAGAATGTGAAAAGTGTTCATATGTAGTAAAAAACTGAGAAATCCGTCCGTTTTCTTCATTTATTATCGAATTGACTTAAAGCCATATCGTTACATTGGCCGCTCTTCTCTCTGAAACAGTTACATTTATCGTCTGCAAAGCTATGTCGCGTGCTGCGGAATGCAGAGACACTAAAAGCAAAATAGTAGAACACAGAAGATGCTTCTAAGTTGATGTAATAGCCAGTTAGAAGCAGTACAATCCAAGATTTATTTATCGATTATTGACTTTTTACCCTTCTTTAGTGCCTTGGACATGAGCTAGGACCTTAAGGTTTTGCACCAGAGGAGGACTAGCAGCTGCGTGGAACGGGAGAATGTGAAAAGTGTTCATATGTAGTAAAAAACTGAGAAATCCGTCCGTTTTCTTCATTTATAATCGAATCGACTTAAAGCCATATCGTTACATTGGCCGCTCTTCTCTCTGAAACGGTTACATTTATCGTCTGCAAAGCTACGTCGCGTGCTGCGGTATGCAGAGAAACTAACCGCACCATAGTAGAACACAGAAGAAGCTTCTAACTTGATGTAATAGCCAGTTAGAAGCAGTACAATCCAAGATTTATTTATCGATTATTGACTTTTTACCCTTCTTTAGTGCCTTGGACATGAGGTAGGACCTTAAGATTTTGCACCAGAGGAGGACTAGCAGCTGCGTTGAACGGGAGAATGTGAAACGTGTTCATATGTAGTAAAAACCTGAGAAATCCGTCCGTTTTCTTCATTTATTATCGAATCGACTAAAAGGCATATCGTTACATAGGCCGCTCTTCTCTCTGAAACGGTTACATTTATCGTCTGCAAAGCTATGTCGCGTGCTGCGGTATGCGGAGAAACTAACCGCACCATAGTGGAACACAGAAGAAGCTTCTAACTTGATGTAATAGCCAGTTAGAAGCAGTACAATCCAAGATTTATTTATCGATTATTGACTTTTTACCCTTCTTTAGTGCCTTGGACATGAGCTAGGACCTTAAGATTTTGCACCAGAGGAGGACTAGCAGCTGCGTTGAACGGGAGAATGTGAAAAGTGTTCATATGTAGTAAAAACCTGAGAAATCCGTCCGTTTTCTTC
Source organism: Schistocerca gregaria (assembly GCF_023897955.1). Lineage (NCBI taxonomy): Eukaryota > Metazoa > Arthropoda > Insecta > Orthoptera > Acrididae > Schistocerca > Schistocerca gregaria. The sequence continues at coordinate 592,498,564 of NC_064925.1, forward strand.
ATTTATTATCGAATCGACTTAAAGCCATATAGTTACATTGGCCGCTCTTCTCTCTGAAACGGTTACATTTATCGTCTGCAAAGCTATGTCGCGTGCTGCGGTATGCGGAGAAACTAACCGCACCATAGTAGAACACAGAAGAAGCTTCTAACTTGATGTAATAGCCAGTTAGAAGCAGTACAATCCAAGATTTATTTATCGATTATTGACTTTTTACCCTTCTTTAGTGCCTTGGACATGAGCTAGGACCTTAAGATTTTGCACCAGAGGAGGACTAGCAGCTGCGTTGAACGGGAGAATGTGAAATGTGTTCATATGTAGTAAAAAACTGAGAAATCCGTCCGTTTTCTTCATTTATTATCGAATCGACTTAAAGCCAGATCGTTACATTGGCCGTTCTTCTCTCTGAAACGGTTACATTTATCGTCTGCAAAGCTATGTCGCGTGCTGCGGTATGCGGTGAAACTAACCGCACCATAGTAGACCACAGAAGAAGCTTCTAACTTGATGTAATAGCCAGTTAGAAGCAGTACAATCCAAGATTTATTTATCGATTATTGACTTTTTTACCCTTCTTTAGTGCCTTGGACATGAGCTAGGACCTTAAGATTTTGCACCAGAGGAGGACTAGCAGCTGCGTTGAACGGGAGAATGTGAAAAGTGTTCATATGTAGTAAAAAACTGAGAAATCCGTCCGTTTTCTTCATTTATTATCGAATCGACTTAAAGCCATATCGTTACATTGGCCGCTCTTCTCTCTGAAACGGTTACATTTATCGTCTGCAAAGCTATGTCGCGTGCTGCGGTATGCAGAGACACTAAAAGCAAAATAGTAGAACACAGAAGATGCTTCTAAGTTGATGTTATAGCCAGTTAGAAGCAGTACAATCCAAGATTTATTTATCGATTATTGACTTTTTACCCTTCTTTAGTGCCTTGGACATGAGCTTGACCTTAAGATTTTGCACCAGAGGAGGACTAGCAGCTGCGTTGAACGGGAGAATGTGAAAAGTGTTCATATGTAGTAAAAACCTGAGAAATCCGTCCGTTTTCTTCATTTATTATCGAATCGACTTAAAGCCATATCGTTACATTGGCCGCTCTTCTCTCTGAAACGGTTACATTTATCGTCTGCAAACCTATGTCGCGTGCTGCGGTATGCAGAGACACTAAAAGCAAAATAGTAGAACACAGAAGATGCTTCTAAGTTGATGTTATAGCCAGTTAGAAGCAGTACAATCCAAGATTTATTTATCGATTATTGACTTTTTACACTTCTTTAGTGCCTTGGACATGAGCTAGGACCTTAAGATTTTGCACCAGAGGAGGACTAGCAGCTGCGTTGAACGGGAGAATGTGAAAAGTGTTCATATGTAGTAAAAACCTGAGAAATCCGTCCGTTTTCTTCATTTATTATCGAATCGACTTAAGGCCAGATCGTTACATTGGCCGCTCTTCTCTCTGAGACGGTTACATTTATCGTCTGCAAAGCTATATCGCGTGCTGCGGTATGCGGAGAAACTAACCGCACCATAGTAGAACACAGAAGAAGCTTCTAACTTGATGTAATAGCCAGTTAGAAGCAGTACAATCCAAGATTTATTTATCGATTATTGACTTTTTACCTTTCTGTAGTGCCTTGGACATGAGGTAGGACCTTAAGATTTTGCACCAGAGGAGGACTAGCAGCTGCGTTGAACGGGAGAATGTGAAAAGTGTTCATATGTAGTAGAAACCTGAGAAATCCGTCCGTTTTCTTCATTTATTATCGAATCGACTGAAAGCCATATCGTTACATTGGCCGCTCTTCTCTCTGAAACGGTTACATTTATCGTCTGCAAAGCTATGTCGCGTGCTGCGGTATGCGGAGAAACTAACCGCACCATAGTAGAACACAGAAGAAGCTTCTAACTTGATGTAATAGCCAGTTAGAAGCAGTACAATCCAAGATTTATTTATCGATTATTGACTTTTTACCCTTCTTTAGTGCCTTGGACATGAGCTAGGACCTTAAGATTTTGCACCAGAGGAGGACTAGCAGCTGCGTTGAACGGGAGAATGTGAAAAGTGTTCATATGTAGTAGAAACCTGAGAAATCCGTCCGTTTTCTTCATTTATTATCGAATCGACTTAAAGCCAGATCGTTACATTGGCCGCTCTTCTCTCTGAGACGGTTACATTTATCGTCTGCAAAGCTATGTCGCGTGCTGCGGTATGCAGAGACACTAAAAGCAAAATAGTAGAACACAGAAGATGCTTCTAAGTTGATGTTATAGCCAGTTAGAAGCAGTACAATCCAAGATTTATTTATCGATTATTGACTTTTTTCCCTTCTTTAGTGCCTTGGACATGAGCTAGGACCTTAAGATTTTGCACCAGAGGAGGACTAGCAGCTGCGTTGAACGGGAGAATGTGAAAAGTGTTCATATGTAGTAAAAAACTGAGAAATCCGTCCGTTTTCTTCATTTATTATCGAATCGACTTAAAACCATATCGTTACATTAGCCGCTCTTCTCTCTGAAACGGTTACATTTATCGTCTGCAAAGCTATGTCGCGTGCTGCGGTATGCAGAGACACTAAAAGCAAAATAGTAGAACACAGAAGATGCTTCTAAGTTGATGTTATAGCCAGTTAGAAGCAGTACAATCCAAGATTTATTTATCGATTATTGACTTTTTACACTTCTTTAGTGCCTTGGACATGAGGTAGGACCTTAAGATTTTGCACCAGAGGAGGACTAGCAGCTGCGTTGAACGGGAGAAAGTGAAAAGTGTTCATATGTAGTAAAAACCTGAGAAATCCGTCCGTTTTCTTCATTTATAATCGAATCGACTTAAAGCCATATCGTTACATTGGCCGCTCTTCTCTCTGAAACGGTTACATTTATCGTCTGCAAAGCTATGTCGCGTGCTGCGGTATGCAGAGAAACTAACCGCCCCATAGTAGAACACAGAAGAAGCTTCTAACTTGATGTAATAGCCAGTTAGAAGCAGTACAATCCAAGATTTATTTATCGATTATTGACTTTTTACCCTTCTTTAGTGCCTTGGACATGAGGTAGGACCTTAAGATTTTGCACCAGAGGAGGACTAGCAGCTGCGTGGAACGGGAGAATGTGAAAAGTGTTCATATGTAGTAAAAACCTGAGAAATCCGTCCGTTTTCTTCATTTATTATCGAATCGATTTAAAGCCATATCGTTACATTGGCCGCTCTTCTCTCTGAGACGGTTACATTTATCGTCTGCAAAGCTATGTCGCGTGCTGCGGTATGCGGAGAAACTAACCGCACCATAGTAGAACACAGAAGAAGCTTCTAACTTAGTGTAATAGCCAATTAGAAGCAGTACAATCCAAGATTCATTTATCGATTATTGACTTTTTACCTTTCTTTAGTGCCTTGGACATGAGGTAGGACCTTAAGATTTTGCACCAGAGGAGGACTAGCAGCTGCGTTGAACGGGAGAATGTGAAAAGTGTTCATATGTAGTGAAAACCTGAGAAATCCGTCCGTTTTCTTCATTTATTATCGAATCGACTTAAAGCCAGATCGTTACATTGGCCGCTCTTCTCTCTGAAACGGTTACATTTATCGTCTGCAAAGCTATGTCACGTGCTGCGGTATGCAGAGACACTAAAAGCAAAATAGTAGAACACAGAAGATGCTTCTAAGTTGATGTTATAGCCAGTTAGAAGCAGTACAATCCAAGATTTATTTATCGATTATTGACTTTTTACCCTCCTTTAGTGCCTTGGACATGAGGTAGGACCTTAAGATTTTGCACCAGAGGAGGACTAGCAGCTGCGTTGAACGGGAGAATGTGAAAAGTGTTCATATGTAGTAAGAAACTGAGAAATCCGTCCGTTTTCTTCATTTATTATCGAATCGACTTAAAGCCATATCGTTACATTGGCCGCTCTTCTCTCTGAAACGGTTACATTTATCGTCTGCAAAGCTATGTCGCGTGCTGCGGTATGCGGAGAAACTAACCGCACCATAGTGGAACACAGAAGAAGCTTCTAACTTGATGTAATAGCCAGTTAGAAGCAGTACAATCCAAGATTTATTTATCGATTATTGACTTTTTACCCTTCTTTAGTGCCTTGGACATGAGCTAGGACCTTAAGATTTTGCACCAGAGGAGGACTAGCAGCTGCGTTGAACGGGAGAATGTGAAAAGTGTTCATATGTAGTAAAAACCTGATAAATCCGTCCGTTTTCTTCATTTATTATCGAATCGACTTAAAGCCAGATCGTTACATTGGCCGCTCTTCTCTCTGAAACGGTTACATTTATCGTCTGCAAAGCTATGTCGCGTGCTGCGGTATGCGGAGAAACTAACCGCACCATAGTAGAACACAGAAGAAGCTTCTAACTTGATGTAATAGCCAGTTAGAAGCAGTACAATCCAAGATTTATTTATCGATTATTGACTTTTTACCCTTCTTTAGTGCCTTGGACATGAGGTAGGACCTTAAGATTTTGCACCAGAGGAGGACTAGCAGCTGCGTTGAACGGGAGAATGTGAAAAGTGTTCATATGTAGTAAAAACCTGAGAAATCCGTCCGTTTTCTTCATTTATTATCGAATCGACTTAAAGCCAGATCGTTACATTGGCCGCTCTTCTCTCTGAAACGGTTACATTTATCGTCTGCAAAGCTATGTCGCGTGCTGCGGTATGCAGAGACACTAAAAGCAAAATAGTAGAACACAGAAGATGCTTCTAAGTTGATGTTATAGCCAGTTAGAAGCAGTACAATCCAAGATTTATTTATCGATTATTGACTTTTTTCCCTTCTTTAGTGCCTTGGACATGAGCTAGGACCTTAAGATTTTGCACCAGGGGAGGACTAGCAGCTGCGTTGAACGGGAGAATGTGAAAAGTGTTCATATGTAGTAAAAAACTGAGAAATCCGTCCGTTTTCTTCATTTATTATCGAATCGACTTAAAGCCATATCGTTACATTGGCCGCTCTTCTCTCTGAAACGGTTACATTTATCGTCTGCAAAGCTATGTCGCGTGCTGCGGTATGCAGAGACACTAAAAGCAAAATAGTAGAACACAGAAGATGCTTCTAAGTTGATGTTATAGCCAGTTAGAAGCAGTACAATCCAAGATTTATTTATCGATTATTGACTTTTTTCCCTTCTTTAGTGCCTTGGACATGAGCTAGGACCTTAAGATTTTGCACCAGGGGAGGACTAGCAGCTGCGTTGAACGGGAGAATGTGAAAAGTGTTCATATGTAGTAAAAAACTGAGAAATCCGTCCGTTTTCTTCATTTATTATCGAATCGACTTAAAGCCATATCGTTACATTGGCCGCTCTTCTCTCTGAAACGGTTACATTTATCGTCTGCAAAGCTATGTCGCGTGCTGCGGTATGCAGAGACACTAAAAGCAAAATAGTAGAACACAGAAGATGCTTCTAAGTTGATGTTATAGCCAGTTAGAAGCAGTACAATCCAAGATTTATTTATCGATTATTGACTTTTTACACTTCTTTAGTGCCTTGGACATGAGGTAGGACCTTAAGATTTTGCACCAGAGGAGGACTAGCAGCTGCGTTGAACGGGAGAAAGTGAAAAGTGTTCATATGTAGTAAAAACCTGAGAAATCCGTCCGTTTTCTTCATTTATAATCGAATCGACTTAAAGCCATATCGTTACATTGGCCGCTCTTCTCTCTGAAACGGTTACATTTATCGTCTGCAAAGCTATGTCGCGTGCTGCGGTATGCAGAGAAACTAACCGCCCCATAGTAGAACACAGAAGAAGCTTCTAACTTGATGTAATAGCCAGTTAGAAGCAGTACAATCCAAGATTTATTTATCGATTATTGACTTTTTACCCTTCTTTAGTGCCTTGGACATGAGGTAGGACCTTAAGATTTTGCACCAGAGGAGGACTAGCAGCTGCGTGGAACGGGAGAATGTGAAAAGTGTTCATATGTAGTAAAAACCTGAGAAATCCGTCCGTTTTCTTCATTTATTATCGAATCGACTTAAAGCCATATCGTTACATTGGCCGCTCTTCTCTCTGAGACGGTTACATTTATCGTCTGCAAAGCTATGTCGCGTGCTGCGGTATGCGGAGAAACTAACCGCACCATAGTAGAACACAGAAGAAGCTTCTAACTTGGTGTAATAGCCAGTTAGAAGCAGTACAATCCAAGATTCATTTATCGATTATTGACTTTTTACCTTTCTTTAGTGCCTTGGACATGAGGTAGGACCTTAAGATTTTGCACCAGAGGAGGACTAGCAGCTGCGTTGAACGGGAGAATGTGAAAAGTGTTCATATGTAGTGAAAACCTGAGAAATCCGTCCGTTTTCTTCATTTATTATCGAATCGACTTAAAGCCAGATCGTTACATTGGCCGCTCTTCTCTCTGAAACGGTTACATTTATCGTCTGCAAAGCTATGTCGCGTGCTGCGGTATGCAGAGACACTAAAAGCAAAATAGTAGAACACAGAAGATGCTTCTAAGTTGATGTTATAGCCAGTTAGAAGCAGTACAATCCAAGATTTATTTATCGATTATTGACTTTTTACCCTCCTTTAGTGCCTTGGACATGAGGTAGGACCTTAAGATTTTGCACCAGAGGAGGACTAGCAGCTGCGTTGAACGGGAGAATGTGAAAAGTGTTCATATGTAGTAAGAAACTGAGAAATCCGTCCGTTTTCATCATTTATTATCGAATCTACTTAAAGCCATATCGTTACATTGGCCGCTCTTCTCTCTGAAACGGTTACATTTATCGTCTGCAAAGCTATGTCGCGTGCTGCGGTATGCGGAGAAACTAACCGCACCATAGTGGAACACAGAAGAAGCTTCTAACTTGATGTAATAGCCAGTTAGAAGCAGTACAATCCAAGATTTATTTATCGATTATTGACTTTTTACCCTTCTTTAGTGCCTTGGACATGAGCTAGGACCTTAAGATTTTGCACCAGAGGAGGACTAGCAGCTGCGTTGAACGGGAGAATGTGAAAAGTGTTCATATGTAGTAAAAACCTGAGAAATCCGTCCGTTTTCTTCATTTATTATCGAATCGACTTAAAGCCAGATCGTTACATTGGCCGCTCTTCTCTCTGAAACGGTTACATTTATCGTCTGCAAAGCTATGTCGCGTGCTGCGGTATGCGGAGAAACTAACCGCACCATAGTAGAACACAGAAGAAGCTTCTAACTTGATGTAATAGCCAGTTAGAAGCAGTACAATCCAAGATTTATTTATCGATTATTGACTTTTTACCCTTCTTTAGTGCCTTGGACATGAGCTAGGACCTTAAGATTTTGCACCAGAGGAGGACTAGCAGCTGCGTTGAACGGGAGAATGTGAAAAGTGTTCATATGTAGTAAAAACCTGAGAAATCCGTCCGTTTTCTTCATTTATTATCGAATCGACTTAAAGCCATATCGTTACATTGGCCGCTCTTCTCTCTGAAACGGTTACATTTATCGTCTGCAAAGCTATGTCGCGTGCTGCGGTATGCAGAGACACTAAAAGCAAAATAGTAGAACACAGAAGATGCTTCTAAGTTGATGTTATAGCCAGTTAGAAGCAGTACAATCCAAGATTTATTTATCGATTATTGACTTTTTACCCTTCTTTAGTGCCTTGGACATGAGCTAGGACCTTAAGATTTTGCACCAGAGGAGGACTAGCAGCTGCGTTGAACGGGAGAATGTGAAAAGTGTTCATATGTAGTAAAAACCTGAGAAATCCGTCCGTTTTCTTCATTTATTATCGAATCGACTTAAAGCCATATCGTTACATTGGCCGCTCTTCTCTCTGAAGCGGTTACATTTATCGTCTGCAAACCTATGTCGCGTGCTGCGGTATGCAGAGACACTAAAAGCAAAATAGTAGAACACAGAAGATGCTTCTAAGTTGATGTTATAGCCAGTTAGAAGCAGTACAATCCAAGATTTATTTATCGATTATTGACTTTTTACCCTTCTTTAGTGCCTTGGACATGAGCTAGGACCTTAAGATTTTGCACCAGAGGAGGACTAGCAGCTGCGTTGAACGGGAGAATGTGAAAAGTGTTCATATGTAGTAAAAACCTGAGAAATCCGTCCGTTTTCTTCATTTATTATCGAATCGAGTTAAAGCCAGATCGTTACATTGGCCGCTCTTCTCTCTGAGACGGTTACATTTATCGTATGCAAAGCTATGTCGCGTGCTGCGGTATGCGGAGAAACTAACCGCACCATAGTAGAACACAGAAGAAGCTTCTAACTTGATGTATTAGCCAGTTGGAAGCAGTACAATCCAAGATTTATTTATCGATTATTGACTTTTTACCCTTCTTTAGTGCCTTGGACATGAGCTAGGACCTTAAGATTTTGCACCAGAGGAGGACTAGCAGCTGCGTTGAACGGGAGAATGTGAAAAGTGTTCATATGTAGTAAAAACCTGAGAAATCCGTCCGTTTTCTTCATTTATTATCGAATCGACTTAAAGCCAGATCGTTACATTGGCCGCTCTTCTCTCTGAAACGGTTACATTTATCGTCTGCAAAGCTATGTCGCGTGCTGCGGTATGGGGAGAAACTAACCGCACCATAGTAGAACACAGAAGAAGCTTCTAACTTGATGTAATAGCCAGTTAGAAGCAGTACAATCCAAGATTTATTTATCGATTATTGACTTTTTACCCTTCTTTAGTGCCTTGGACATGAGCTAGGACCTTAAGATTTTGCACCAGAGGAGGACTAGCAGCTGCGTTGAACGGGAGAATGTGAAAAGTGTTCATATGTAGTAAAAAACTGAGAAATCCGTCCGTTTTCTTCATTTATTATCGAATCGACTTAAAGCCAGATCGTTACATTGGCCGTTCTTCTCTCTGAAACGGTTACATTTATCGTCTGCAAAGCTATGTCGCGTGCTGCGGTATGCAGAGACACTAAAAGCAAAATAGTAGAACACAGAAGATGCTTCTAAGTTGATGTTATAGCCAGTTAGAAGCAGTACAATCCAAGATTTATTTATCGATTATTGACTTTTTACCCTTCTTTAGTGCCTTGGACATGAGCTAGGACCTTAAGATTTTGCACCAGAGGAGGACTAGCAGCTGCGTTGAACGGGAGAATGTGAAAAGTGTTCATATGTAGTAAAAAACTGAGAAATCCGTCCGTTTTCTTCATTTATTATCGAATCGACTTAAAGCCAGATCGTTACATTGGCCGTTCTTCTCTCTGAAACGGTTACATTTATCGTCTGCAAAGCTATGTCGCGTGCTGCGGTATGCAGAGACACTAAAAGCAAAATAGTAGAACACAGAAGATGCTTCTAAGTTGATGTTATAGCCAGTTAGAAGCAGTACAATCCAAGATTTATTTATCGATTATTGACTTTTTACCCTTCTTTAGTGCCTTGGACATGAGCTAGGACCTTAAGATTTTGCACCAGAGGAGGACTAGCAGCTGCGTTGAACGGGAGAATGTGAAAAGTGTTCATATGTAGTAAAAACCTGAGAAATCCGTCCGTTTTCTTCATTTATTATCGAATCGACTTAAAGCCATATCGTTACATTGGCCGCTCTTCTCTCTGAAACGGTTACATTTATCGTCTGCAAAGCTATGTCGCGTGCTGCGGTATGCAGAGACACTAAAAGCAAAATAGTAGAACACAGAAGATGCTTCTAAGTTGATGTTATAGCCAGTTAGAAGCAGTACAATCCAAGATTTATTTATCGATTATTGACTTTTTACCCTTCTTTAGTGCCTTGGACATGAGCTAGGACCTTAAGATTTTGCACCAGAGGAGGACTAGCAGCTGCGTTGAACGGGAGAATGTGAAAAGTGTTCATATGTAGTAAAAACCTGAGAAATCCGTCCGTTTTCTTCATTTATTATCGAATCGACTTAAAGCCATATCGTTACATTGGCCGCTCTTCTCTCTGAAGCGGTTACATTTATCGTCTGCAAACCTATGTCGCGTGCTGCGGTATGCAGAGACACTAAAAGCAAAATAGTAGAACACAGAAGATGCTTCTAAGTTGATGTTATAGCCAGTTAGAAGCAGTACAATCCAAGATTTATTTATCGATTATTGACTTTTTACCCTTCTTTAGTGCCTTGGACATGAGCTAGGACCTTAAGATTTTGCACCAGAGGAGGACTAGCAGCTGCGTTGAACGGGAGAATGTGAAAAGTGTTCATATGTAGTAAAAACCTGAGAAATCCGTCCGTTTTCTTCATTTATTATCGAATCGAGTTAAAGCCAGATCGTTACATTGGCCGCTCTTCTCTCTGAGACGGTTACATTTATCGTCTGCAAAGCTATGTCGCGTGCTGCGGTATGCGGAGAAACTAACCGCACCATAGTAGAACACAGAAGAAGCTTCTAACTTGATGTATTAGCCAGTTGGAAGCAGTACAATCCAAGATTTATTTATCGATTATTGACTTTTTACCCTTCTTTAGTGCCTTGGACATGAGCTAGGACCTTAAGATTTTGCACCAGAGGAGGACTAGCAGCTGCGTTGAACGGGAGAATGTGAAAAGTGTTCATATGTAGTAAAAACCTGAGAAATCCGTCCGTTTTCTTCATTTATTATCGAATCGACTTAAAGCCATATCGTTACATTGGCCGCTCTTCTCTCTGAAACGGTTACATTTATCGTCTGCAAAGCTATGTCGCGTGCTGCGGTATGCGGAGAAACTAACCGCACCATAGTAGAACACAGAAGAAGCTTCTAACTTGATGTAATAGCCAGTTAGAAGCAGTACAATCCAAGATTTATTTATCGATTATTGACTTTTTACCCTTCTTTAGTGCCTTGGACATGAGCTAGGACCTTAAGATTTTGCACCAGAGGAGGACTAGCAGCTGCGTTGAACGGGAGAATGTGAAAAGTGTTCATATGTAGTAAAAAACTGAGAAATCCGTCCGTTTTCTTCATTTATTATCGAATCGACTTAAAGCCAGATCGTTACATTGGCCGTTCTTCTCTCTGAAACGGTTACATTTATCGTCTGCAAAGCTATGTCGCGTGCTGCGGTATGCAGAGACACTAAAAGCAAAATAGTAGAACACAGAAGATGCTTCTAAGTTGATGTTATAGCCAGTTAGAAGCAGTACAATCCAAGATTTATTTATCGATTATTGACTTTTTACCCTTCTTTAGTGCCTTGGACATGAGCTAGGACCTTAAGATTTTGCACCAGAGGAGGACTAGCAGCTGCGTTGAACGGGAGAATGTGAAAAGTGTTCATATGTAGTAAAAAACTGAGAAATCCGTCCGTTTTCTTCATTTATTATCGAATCGACTTAAAGCCAGATCGTTACATTGGCCGTTCTTCTCTCTGAAACGGTTACATTTATCGTCTGCAAAGCTATGTCGCGTGCTGCGGTATGCAGAGACACTAAAAGCAAAATAGTAGAACACAGAAGATGCTTCTAAGTTGATGTTATAGCCAGTTAGAAGCAGTACAATCCAAGATTTATTTATCGATTATTGACTTTTTACCCTTCTTTAGTGCCTTGGACATGAGCTAGGACCTTAAGATTTTGCACCAGAGGAGGACTAGCAGCTGCGTTGAACGGGAGAATGTGAAAAGTGTTCATATGTAGTAAAAACCTGAGAAATCCGTCCGTTTTCTTCATTTATTATCGAATGGACTTAAAGCCAGATCGTTACATTGGCCGCTCTTCTCTCTGAAACGGTTACATTTATCGTCTGCAAAGCTATGTCGCGTGCTGCGGTATGCAGAGACACTAAAAGCAAAATAGTAGAACACAGAAGATGCTTCTAAGTTGATGTTATAGCCAGTTAGAAGCAGTACAATCCAAGATTTATTTATCGATTATTGACTTTTTACACTTCTTTAGTGCCTTGGACATGAGGTAGGACCTTAAGATTTTGCACCAGAGGAGGACTAGCAGCTGCGTTGAACGGGAGAAAGTGAAAAGTGTTCATATGTAGTAAAAACCTGAGAAATCCGTCCGTTTTCTTCATTTATAATCGAATCGACTTAAAGCCATATCGTTACATTGGCCGCTCTTCTCTCTGAAACGGTTACATTTATCGTCTGCAAAGCTATGTCGCGTGCTGCGGTATGCAGAGAAACTTACCGCCCCATAGTAGAACACAGAAGAAGCTTCTAACTTGATGTAATAGCCAGTTAGAAGCAGTACAATCCAAGATTTATTTATCGATTATTGACTTTTTACCCTTCTTTAGTGCCTTGGACATGAGGTAGGACCTTAAGATTTTGCACCAGAGGAGGACTAGCAGCTGCGTGGAACGGGAGAATGTGAAAAGTGTTCATATGTAGTAAAAACCTGAGAAATCCGTCCGTTTTCTTCATTTATTATCGAATCGACTTAAAGCCATATCGTTACATTGGCCGCCCTTCTCTCTGAGACGGTTACATTTATCGTCTGCAAAGCTATGTCGCGTGCTGCGGTATGCGGAGAAACTAACCGCACCATAGTAGAACACAGAAGAAGCTTCTAACTTGGTGTAATAGCCAGTTAGAAGCAGTACAATCCAAGATTCATTTATCGATTATTGACTTTTTACCTTTCTTTAGTGCCTTGGACATGAGGTAGGACCTTAAGATTTTGCACCAGAGGAGGACTAGCAGCTGCGTTGAACGGGAGAATGTGAAAAGTGTTCATATGTAGTGAAAACCTGAGAAATCCGTCCGTTTTCTTCATTTATTATCGAATCGACTTAAAGCCAGATCGTTACATTGGCCGCTCTTCTCTCTGAAACGGTTACATTTATCGTCTGCAAAGCTATGTCGCGTGCTGCGGTATGCAGAGACACTAAAAGCAAAATAGTAGAACACAGAAGATGCTTCTAAGTTGATGTTATAGCCAGTTAGAAGCAGTACAATACAAGATTTATTTATCGATTATTGACTTTTTACCCTTCTTTAGTGCCTTGGACATGAGCTAGGACCTTAAGATTTTGCACCAGAGGAGGACTAGCAGCTGCGTTGAACGGGAGAATGTGAAAAGTGTTCATATGTAGTAAGAAACTGAGAAATCCGTCCGTTTTCATCATTTATTATCGAATCTACTTAAAGCCATATCGATACATTGGCCGCTTTTCTCTCTGAAACGGTTACATTTATCGTCTGCAAAGCTATGTCGCGTGCTGCGGTATGCGGAGAAACTAACCGCACCATAGTGGAACACAGAAGAAGCTTCTAACTTGATGTAATAGCCAGTTAGAAGCAGTACAATCCAAGATTTATTTATCGATTATTGACTTTTTACCCTTCTTTAGTGCCTTGGACATGAGCTAGGACCTTAAGATTTTGCACCAGAGGAGGACTAGCAGCTGCGTTGAACGGGAGAATGTGAAAAGTGTTCATATGTAGTAAAAACCTGAGAAATCCGTCCGTTTTCTTCATTTATTATCGAATCGACTTAAAGCCAGATCGTTACATTGGCCGCTCTTCTCTCTGAAACGGTTACATTTATCGTCTGCAAAGCTATGTCGCGTGCTGCGGTATGCGGAGAAACTAACCGCACCATAGTAGAACACAGAAGAAGCTTCTAACTTGATGTAATAGCCAGTTAGAAGCAGTACAATCCAAGATTTATTTATCGATTATTGACTTTTTACCCTTCTTTAGTGCCTTGTACATGAGGTAGGACCTTAAGATTTTGCACCAGAGGAGGACTAGCAGCTGCGTTGAACGGGAGAATGTGAAAAGTGTTCATATGTAGTAAAAACCTGAGAAATCCGTCCGTTTTCTTCATTTATTATCGAATCGACTTAAAGCCATATCGTTACATTGGCCGCTCTTCTCTCTGAAACGGTTACATTTATCGTCTGCAAAGCTATGTCGCGTGCTGCGGTATGCAGAGACACTAAAAGCAAAATAGTAGAACACAGAAGATGCTTCTAAGTTGATGTTATAGCCAGTTAGAAGCAGTACAATCCAAGATTTATTTATCGATTATTGACTTTTTACCCTTCTTTAGTGCCTTGGACATGAGCTAGGACCTTAAGATTTTGCACCAGAGGAGGACTAGCAGCTGCGTTGAACGGGAGAATGTGAAAAGTGTTCATATGTAGTAAAAACCTGAGAAATCCGTCCGTTTTCTTCATTTATTATCGAATCGACTTAAAGCCATATCGTTACATTGGCCGCTCTTCTCTCTGAAACGGTTACATTTATCGTCTGCAAAGCTATGTCGCGTGCTGCGGTATGCAGAGACACTAAAAGCAAAATAGTAGAACACAGAAGATGCTTCTAAGTTGATGTTATAGCCAGTTAGAAGCAGTACAATCCAAGATTTATTTATCGATTATTGACTTTTTACCCTTCTTTAGTGCCTTGGACATGAGCTAGGACCTTAAGATTTTGCACCAGAGGAGGACTAGCAGCTGCGTTGAACGGGAGAATGTGAAAAGTGTTCATATGTAGTAAAAACCTGAGAAATCCGTCCGTTTTCTTCATTTATTATCGAATCGACTTAAAGCCAGATCGTTACATTGGCCGCTCTTCTCTCTGAGACGGTTACATTTATCGTCTGCAAAGCTATGTCGCGTGCTGCGGTATGCGGAGAAACTAACCGCACCATAGTAGAACACAGAAGAAGCTTCTAACTTGATGTATTAGCCAGTTAGAAGCAGTACAATCCAAGATTTATTTATCGATTATTGACTTTTTACCCTTCTTTAGTGCCTTGGACATGAGCTAGGACCTTAAGATTTTGCACCAGAGGAGGACTAGCAGCTGCGTTGAACGGGAGAATGTGAAAAGTGTTCATATGTAGTAAAAACCTGAGAAATCCGTCCGTTTTCTTCATTTATTATCGAATCGACTTAAAGCCATATCGTTACATTGGCCGCTCTTCTCTCTGAAGCGGTTACATTTATCGTCTGCAAAGCTATGTCGCGTGCTGCGGTATGCAGAGACACTAAAAGCAAAATAGTAGAACACAGAAGATGCTTCTAAGTTGATGTTATAGCCAGTTAGAAGCAGTACAATCCAAGATTTATTTATCGATTATTGACTTTTTACCCTTCTTTAGTGCCTTGGACATGAGCTAGGACCTTAAGATTTTGCACCAGAGGAGGACTAGCAGCTGCGTTGAACGGGAGAATGTGAAAAGTGTTCATATGTAGTAAAAACCTGAGAAATCCGTCCGTTTTCTTCATTTATTATCGAATCGACTTAAAGCCAGATCGTTACATTGGCCGCTCTTCTCTCTGAGACGGTTACATTTATCGTCTGCAAAGCTATGTCGCGTGCTGCGGTATGCGGAGAAACTAACCGCACCATAGTAGAACACAGAAGAAGCTTCTAACTTGATGTATTAGCCAGTTAGAAGCAGTACAATCCAAGATTTATTTATCGATTATTGACTTTTTACCCTTCTTTAGTGCCTTGGACATGAGCTAGGACCTTAAGATTTTGCACCAGAGGAGGACTAGCAGCTGCGTTGAACGGGAGAATGTGAAAAGTGTTCATATGTAGTAAAAACCTGAGAAATCCGTCCGTTTTCTTCATTTATTATCGAATCGACTTAAAGCCAGATCGTTACATTGGCCGCTCTTCTCTCTGAAACGGTTACATTTATCGTCTGCAAAGCTATGTCGCGTGCTGCGGTATGCGGAGAAACTAACCGCACCATAGTAGAACACAGAAGAAGCTTCTAACTTGATGTAATAGCCAGTTAGAAGCAGTACAATCCAAGATTTATTTATCGATTATTGACTTTTTACCCTTCTTTAGTGCCTTGGACATGAGCTAGGACCTTAAGATTTTGCACCAGAGGAGGACTAGCAGCTGCGTTGAACGGGAGAATGTGAAAAGTGTTCATATGTAGTAAAAAACTGAGAAATCCGTCCGTTTTCTTCATTTATTATCGAATCGACTTAAAGCCAGATCGTTACATTGGCCGTTCTTCTCTCTGAAACGGTTACATTTATCGTCTGCAAAGCTATGTCGCGTGCTGCGGTATGCAGAGACACTAAAAGCAAAATAGTAGAACACAGAAGATGCTTCTAAGTTGATGTTATAGCCAGTTAGAAGCAGTACAATCCAAGATTTATTTATCGATTATTGACTTTTTACCCTTCTTTAGTGCCTTGGACATGAGCTAGGACCTTAAGATTTTGCACCAGAGGAGGACTAGCAGCTGCGTTGAACGGGAGAATGTGAAAAGTGTTCATATGTAGTAAAAACCTGAGAAATCCGTCCGTTTCCTTCATTTATTATCGAATCGACTTAAAGCCATATCGTTACATTGGCCGCTCTTCTCTCTGAAACGGTTACATTTATCGTCTGCAAACCTATGTCGCGTGCTGCGGTATGCAGAGACACTAAAAGCAAAATAGTAGAACACAGAAGATGCTTCTAAGTTGATGTTATAGCCAGTTAGAAGCAGTACAATCCAAGATTTATTTATCGATTATTGACTTTTTACACTTCTTTAGTGCCTTGGACATGAGGTAGGACCTTAAGATTTTGCACCAGAGGAGGACTAGCAGCTGCGTTGAACGGGAGAATGTGAAAAGTGTTCATATGTAGTAAAAACCTGAGAAATCCGTCCGTTTTCTTCATTTATAATCGATTCGACTTAAAGCCATATCGTTACATTGGCCGCTCTTCTCTCTGAGACGGTTACATTTATCGTCTGCAAACCTATGTCGCGTGCTGCGGTATGCAGAGACACTAAAAGCAAAATAGTAGAACACAGAAGATGCTTCTAAGTTGATGTTATAGCCAGTTAGAAGCAGTACAATCCAAGATTTATTTATCGATTATTGACTTTTTACACTTCTTTAGTGCCTTGGACATGAGCTAGGACCTTAAGATTTTGCACCAGAGGAGGACTAGCAGCTGCGTTGAACGGGAGAATGTGAAAAGTGTTCATATGTAGTAAAAACCTGAGAAATCCGTCCGTTTTCTTCATTTATTATCGAATCGACTTAAAGCCATATCGTTACATTGGCCGCTCTTCTCTCTGAGACGGTTACATTTATCGTCTGCAAAGCTATGTCGCGTGCTGCGGTATGCGGAGAAACTAACCGCACCATAGTAGAACACAGAAGAAGCTTCTAACTTGGTGTAATAGCCAGTTAGAAGCAGTACAATCCAAGATTCATTTATCGATTATTGACTTTTTACCTTTCTTTAGTGCCTTGGACATGAGGTAGGACCTTAAGATTTTGCACCAGAGGAGGACTAGCAGCTGCGTTGAACGGGAGAATGTGAAAAGTGTTCATATGTAGTGAAAACCTGAGAAATCCGTCCGTTTTCTTCATTTATTATCGAATCGACTTAAAGCCAGATCGTTACATTGGCCGCTCTTCTCTCTGAAACGGTTACATTTATCGTCTGCAAAGCTATGTCGCGTGCTGCGGTATGCAGAGACACTAAAAGCAAAATAGTAGAACACAGAAGATGCTTCTAAGTTGATGTTATAGCCAGTTAGAAGCAGTACAATCCAAGATTTATTTATCGATTATTGACTTTTTACCCTCCTTTAGTGCCTTGGACATGAGGTAGGACCTTAAGATTTTGCACCAGAGGAGGACTAGCAGCTGCGTTGAACGGGAGAATGTGAAAAGTGTTCATATGTAGTAAAAACCTGAGAAATCCGTCCGTTTTCTTCATTTATTATCGAATCGACTTAAAGCCATATCGTTACATTGGCCGCTCTTCTCTCTGAAACGGTTACATTTATCGTCTGCAAAGCTATGTCGCGTGCTGCGGTATGCGGAGAAACTAACCGCACCATAGTGGAACACAGAAGAAGCTTCTAACTTGATGTAATAGCCAGTTAGAAGCAGTACAATCCAAGATTTATTTATCGATTATTGACTTTTTACCCTTCTTTAGTGCCTTGGACATGAGCTAGGACCTTAAGATTTTGCACCAGAGGAGGACTAGCAGCTGCGTTGAACGGGAGAATGTGAAAAGTGTTCATATGTAGTAAAAACCTGAGAAATCCGTCCGTTTTCTTCATTTATTATCGAATCGACTTAAAGCCAGATCGTTACATTGGCCGCTCTTCTCTCTGAAACGGTTACATTTATCGTCTGCAAAGCTATGTCGCGTGCTGCGGTATGCGGAGAAACTAACCGCACCATAGTAGAACACAGAAGAAGCTTCTAAGTTGATGTTATAGCCAGTTAGAAGCAGTACAATCCAAGATTTATTTATCGATTATTGACTTTTTACCCTTCTTTAGTGCCTTGGACATGAGCTAGGACCTTAAGATTTTGCACCAGAGGAGGACTAGCAGCTGCGTTGAACGGGAGAATGTGAAAAGTGTTCATATGTAGTAAAAAACTGAGAAATCCGTCCGTTTTCTTCATTTATTATCGAATCGACTTAAAGCCATATCGTTACATTGGCCGCTCTTCTCCCTGAAACGGTTACATTTATCGTCTGCAAAGCTATGTCGCGTGCTGCGGTATGCAGAGACACTAAAAGCAAAATAGTAGAACACAGAAGATGCTTCTAAGTTGATGTTATAGCCAGTTAGAAGCAGTACAATCCAAGATTTATTTATCGATTATTGACTTTTTTCCCTTCTTTAGTGCCTTGGACATGAGCTAGGACCTTAAGATTTTGCACCAGAGGAGGACTAGCAGCTGCGTTGAACGGGAGAATGTGAAAAGTGTTCATATGTAGTAAAAAACTGAGAAATCCGTCCGTTTTCTTCATTTATTATCGAATCGACTTAAAGCCAGATCGTTACATTGGCCGCTCTTCTCTCTGAAACGGTTACATTTATCGTCTGCAAAGCTATGTCGCGTGCTGCGGTATGCAGAGACACTAAAAGCAAAATAGTAGAACACAGAAGATGCTTCTAAGTTGATGTTATAGCCAGTTAGAAGCAGTACAATCCAAGATTTATTTATCGATTATTGACTTTTTACCCTTCTTTAGTGCCTTGGACATGAGCTAGGACCTTAAGATTTTGCACCAGAGGAGGACTAGCAGCTGCGTTGAACGGGAGAATGTGAAAAGTGTTCATATGTAGTAAAAACCTGAGAAATCCGTCCGTTTTCTTCATTTATTATCGAATCGACTTAAAGCCATATCGTTACATTGGCCGCTCTTCTCTCTGAAACGGTTACATTTATCGTCTGCAAACCTATGTCGCGTGCTGCGGTATGCAGAGACACTAAAAGCAAAATAGTAGAACACAGAAGATGCTTCTAACTTGATGTTATAGCCAGTTAGAAGCAGTACAATCCAAGATTTATTTATCGATTATTGACTTTTTACCCTCCTTTAGTGCCTTGGACATGAGGTAGGACCTTAAGATTTTGCACCAGAGGAGGACTAGCAGCTGCGTTGAACGGGAGAATGTGAAAAGTGTTCATATGTAGTAAAAAACTGAGAAATCCGTCCGTTTTCTTCATTTATTATCGAATCGACTTAAAGCCATATCGTTACATTGGCCGCTCTTCTCTCTGAAACGGTTACATTTATCGTCTGCAAAGCTATGTCGCGTGCTGCGGTATGCAGAGACACTAAAAGCAAAATAGTAGAACACAGAAGATGCTTCTAAGTTGATGTTATAGCCAGTTAGAAGCAGTACAATCCAAGATTTATTTATCGATTATTGACTTTTTACCCTTCTTTAGTGCCTTGGACATGAGCTAGGACCTTAAGATTTTGCACCAGAGGAGGACTAGCAGCTGCGTTGAACGGGAGAATGTGAAAAGTGTTCATATGTAGTAAAAACCTGAGAAATCCGTCCGTTTTCTTCATTTATTATCGAATCGACTTAAAGCCATATCGTTACATTGGCCGCTCTTCTCTCTGAAACGGTTACATTTATCGTCTGCAAACCTATGTCGCGTGCTGCGGTATGCAGAGACACTAAAAGCAAAATAGTAGAACACAGAAGATGCTTCTAAGTTGATGTTATAGCCAGTTAGAAGCAGTACAATCCAAGATTTATTTATCGATTATTGACTTTTTACCCTTCTTTAGTGCCTTGGACATGAGCTAGGACCTTAAGATTTTGCACCAGAGGAGGACTAGCAGCTACGTTGAACGGGAGAATGTGAAAAGTGTTCATATGTAGTAAAAAACTGAGAAATCCGTCCGTTTTCTTCATTTATTATCGAATCGACTTAAAGCCATATCGTTACATTGGCCGCTCTTCTCCCTGAAACGGTTACATTTATCGTCTGCAAAGCTATGTCGCGTGCTGCGGTATGCAGAGACACTAAAAGCAAAATAGTAGAACACAGAAGATGCTTCTAAGTTGATGTTATAGCCAGTTAGAAGCAGTACAATCCAAGATTTATTTATCGATTATTGACTTTTTACACTTCTTTAGTGCCTTGGACATGAGCTAGGACCTTAAGATTTTGCACCAGAGGAGGACTAGCAGCTGCGTTGAACGGGAGAATGTGAAAAGTGTTCATATGTAGTAAAAAACTGAGAAATCCGTCCGTTTTCTTCATTTATTATCGAATCGACTTAAAGCCATATCGTTACATTGGCCGCTCTTCTCTCTGAAACGGTTACATTTATCGTCTGCAAAGCTATGTCGCGTGCTGCGGTATGCAGAGACACTAAAAGCAAAATAGTAGAACACAGAAGATGCTTCTAAGTTGATGTTATAGCCAGTTAGAAGCAGTACAATTCAAGATTTATTTATCGATTATTGACTTTTTACCCTTCTTTAGTGCCTTGGACATGAGCTAGGACCTTAAGATTTTGCACCAGAGGAGGACTAGCAGCTGCGTTGAACGGGAGAATGTGAAAAGTGTTCATATGTAGTAAAAACCTGAGAAATCCGTCCGTTTTCTTCATTTATTATCGAATCGACTTAAAGCCATATCGTTACATTGGCCGCTCTTCTCTCTGAAACGGTTACATTTATCGTCTGCAAACCTATGTCGCGTGCTGCGGTATGCAGAGACACTAAAAGCAAAATAGTAGAACACAGAAGATGCTTCTAAGTTGATGTTATAGCCAGTTAGAAGCAGTACAATCCAAGATTTATTTATCGATTATTGACTTTTTACACTTCTTTAGTGCCTTGGACATGAGCTAGGACCTTAAGATTTTGCACCAGAGGAGGACTAGCAGCTGCGTTGAACGGGAGAATGTGAAAAGTCTTCATATGTAGTAAAAACCTGAGAAATCCGTCCGTTTTCTTCATTTATTATCGAATCGACTTAAAGCCAGATCGTTACATTGGCCGCTCTTCTCTCTGAGACGGTTACATTTATCGTCTGCAAAGCTATGTCGCGTGCTGCGGTATGCGGAGAAACTAACCGCACCATAGTAGAACACAGAAGAAGCTTCTAACTTGATGTAATAGCCAGTTAGAAGCAGTACAATCCAAGATTTATTTATCGATTATTGACTTTTTACGTTTCTGTAGTGCCTTGGACATGAGGTAGGACCTTAAGATTTTGCACCAGAGGAGGACTAGCAGCTGCGTTGAACGGGAGAATGTGAAAAGTGTTCATATGTAGTAGAAACCTGAGAAATCCGTCCGTTTTCTTCATTTATTATCGAATCGACTGAAAGCCATATCGTTACATTGGCCGCTCTTCTCTCTGAAACGGTTACATTTATCGTCTGCAAAGCTATGTCGCGTGCTGCGGTATGCGGAGAAACTAACCGCACCATAGTAGAACACAGAAGAAGCTTCTAACTTGATGTAATAGCCAGTTAGAAGCAGTACAATCCAAGATTTATTTATCGATTATTGACTTTTTACCCGTCTTTAGTGCCTTGGACATGAGCTAGGACCTTAAGATTTTGCACCAGAGGAGGACTAGCAGCTGCGTTGAACGGGAGAATGTGAAAAGTGTTCATATGTAGTAAAAAACTGAGAAATCCGTCCGTTTTCTTCATTTATTATCGAATCGACTTAAAGCCAGATCGTTACATTGGCCGCTCTTCTCTCTGAAACGGTTACATTTATCGTCTGCAAAGCTATGTCGCGTGCTGCGGTATGCAGAGACACTAAAAGCAAAATAGTAGAACACAGAAGATGCTTCTAAGTTGATGTTATAGCCAGTTAGAAGCAGTACAATCCAAGATTTATTTATCGATTATTGGCTTTTTACCCTTCTTTAGTGCCTTGGACATGAGCTAGGACCTTAAGATTTTGCACCAGAGGAGGACTAGCAGCTGCGTTGAACGGGAGAATGTGAAAAGTGTTCATATGTAGTAAAAACCTGAGAAATCCGTCCGTTTTCTTCATTTATTATCGAATCGACTTAAAGCCATATCGTTACATTGGCCGCTCTTCTCTCTGAAACGGTTACATTTATCGTCTGCAAACCTATGTCGCGTGCTGCGGTATGCAGAGACACTAAAAGCAAAATAGTAGAACACAGAAGATGCTTCTAAGTTGATGTTATAGCCAGTCAGAAGCAGTAGAATCCAAGATTTATTTATCGATTATTGACTTTTTACACTTCTTTAGTGCCTTGGACATGAGCTAGGACCTTAAGATTTTGCACCAGAGGAGGACTAGCAGCTGCGTTGAACGGGAGAATGTGAAAAGTGTTCATATGTAGTAAAAACCTGAGAAATCCGTCCGTTTTCTTCATTTATTATCGAATCGACTTAAAGCCAGATCGTTACATTGGCCGCTCTTCTCTCTGAGACGGTTACATTTATCGTCTGCAAAGCTATGTCGCGTGCTGCGGTATGCGGAGAAACTAACCGCACCATAGTAGAACACAGAAGAAGCTTCTAACTTGATGTAATAGCCAGTTAGAAGCAGTACAATCCAAGATTTATTTATCGATTATTGACTTTTTACGTTTCTGTAGTGCCTTGGACATGAGGTAGGACCTTACGATTTTGCACCAGAGGAGGACTAGCAGCTGCGTTGAACGGGAGAATGTGAAAAGTGTTCATATGTAGTAGAAACCTGAGAAATCCGTCCGTTTTCTTCATTTATTATCGAATCGACTGAAAGCCATATCGTTACATTGGCCGCTCTTCTCTCTGAAACGGTTACATTTATCGTCTGCAAAGCTATGTCGCGTGCTGCGGTATGCGGAGAAACTAACCGCACCATAGTAGAACACAGAAGAAGCTTCTAACTTGATGTAATAGCCAGTTAGAAGCAGTACAATCCAAGATTTATTTATCGATTATTGACTTTTTACCCGTCTTTAGTGCCTTGGACATGAGCTAGGACCTTAAGATTTTGCACCAGAGGAGGACTAGCAGCTGCGTTGAACGGGAGAATGTGAAAAGTGTTCATATGTAGTAAAAAACTGAGAAATCCGTCCGTTTTCTTCATTTATTATCGAATCGACTTAAAGCCAGATCGTTACATTGGCCGCTCTTCTCTCTGAAACGGTTACATTTATCGTCTGCAAAGCTATGTCGCGTGCTGCGGTATGCAGAGACACTAAAAGCAAAATAGTAGAACACAGAAGATGCTTCTAAGTTGATGTTATAGCCAGTTAGAAGCAGTACAATCCAAGATTTATTTATCGATTATTGACTTTTTACACTTCTTTAGTGCCTTGGACATGAGCTAGGACCTTAAGATTTTGCACCAGAGGAGGACTAGCAGCTGCGTTCAACGGGAGAATGTGAAAAGTGTTCATATGTAGTAAAAACCTGAGAAATCCGTCCGTTTTCTTCATTTATAATCGAATCGACTTAAAGCCATATCGTTACATTGGCCGCTCTTCTCTCTGAGACGGTTACATTTATCGTCTGCAAAGCTATGTCGCGTGCTGCGGTATGCAGAGACACTAAAAGCAAAATAGTAGAACACAGAAGATGCTTCTAAGTTGATGTTATAGCCAGTTAGAAGCAGTACAATCCAAGATTTATTTATCGATTATTGACTTTTTACACTTCTTTAGTGCCTTGGACATGAGGTAGGACCTTAAGATTTTGCACCAGAGGAGGACTAGCAGCTGCGTTGAACGGGAGAATGTGAAAAGTGTTCATATGTAGTAAAAACCTGAGAAATCCGTCCGTTTTCTTCATTTATTATCGAATCGACTTAAAGCCATATCGTTACATTGGCCGCTCTTCTCTCTGAGACGGTTACATTTATCGTCTGCAAAGCTATGTCGCGTGCTGCGGTATGCGGTGAAACTAACCGCACCATAGTAGAACACAGAAGAAGCTTCTAACTTGGTGTAATAGCCAGTTAGAAGCAGTACAATCCAAGATTCATTTATCGATTATTGACTTTTTACCTTTCTTTAGTGCCTTGGACATGAGGTAGGACCTTAAGATTTTGCACCAGAGGAGGACTAGCAGCTGCGTTAAACGGGAGAATGTGAAAAGTGTTCATATGTAGTGAAAACCTGAGAAATCCGTCCGTTTTCTTCATTTATTATCGAATCGACTTAAAGCCAGATCGTTACATTGGCCGCTCTTCTCTCTGAAACGGTTACATTTATCGTCTGCAAAGCTATGTCGCGTGCTGCGGTATGCAGAGACACTAAAAGCAAAATAGTAGAACACAGAAGATGCTTCTAAGTTGATGTTATAGCCAGTTAGAAGCAGTACAATCCAAGATTTATTTATCGATTATTGACTTTTTACCCTCCTTTAGTGCCTTGGACATGAGGTAGGACCTTAAGATTTTGCACCAGAGGAGGACTAGCAGCTGCGTTGAACGGGAGAATGTGAAAAGTGTTCATATGTAGTAAGAAACTGAGAAATCCGTCCGTTTTCTTCATTTATTATCGAATCGACTTAAAGCCATATCGTTACATTGGCCGCTCTTCTCTCTGAAACGGTTACATTTATCGTCTGCAAAGCTATGTCGCGTGCTGCGGTATGCGGAGAAACTAACCGCACCATAGTGGAACACAGAAGAAGCTTCTAACTTGATGTAATAGCCAGTTAGAAGCAGTACAATCCAAGATTTATTTATCGATTATTGACTTTTTACCCTTCTTTAGTGCCTTGGACATGAGCTAGGACCTTAAGATTTTGCACTAGAGGAGGACTAGCAGCTGCGTTGAACGGGAGAATGTGAAAAGTGTTCATATGTAGTAAAAACCTGAGAAATCCGTCCGTTTTCTTCATTTATTATCGAATCGACTTAAAGCCATATCGTTACATTGGCCGCTCTTCTCTCTGAAACGGTTACATTTATCGTCTGCAAAGCTATGTCGCGTGCTGCGGTATGCAGAGACACTAAAAGCAAAATAGTAGAACACAGAAGATGCTTCTAAGTTGATGTTATAGCCAGTTAGAAGCAGTACAATCCAAGATTTATTTATCGATTATTGGCTTTTTACCCTTCTTTAGTGCCTTGGACATGAGCTAGGACCTTAAGATTTTGCACCAGAGGAGGACTAGCAGCTGCGTTGAACGGGAGAATGTGAAAAGTGTTCATATGTAGTAAAAACCTGAGAAATCCGTCCGTTTTCTTCATTTATTATCGAATCGACTTAAAGCCATATCGTTACATTGGCCGCTCTTCTCTCTGAAACGGTTACATTTATCGTCTGCAAACCTATGTCGCGTGCTGCGGTATGCAGAGACACTAAAAGCAAAATAGTAGAACACAGAAGATGCTTCTAAGTTGATGTTATAGCCAGTCAGAAGCAGTAGAATCCAAGATTTATTTATCGATTATTGACTTTTTACACTTCTTTAGTGCCTTGGACATGAGCTAGGACCTTACGATTTTGCACCAGAGGAGGACTAGCAGCTGCGTTGAACGGGAGAATGTGAAAAGTGTTCATATGTAGTAAAAACCTGAGAAATCCGTCCGTTTTCTTCATTTATTATCGAATCGACTTAAAGCCAGATCGTTACATTGGCCGCTCTTCTCTCTGAGACGGTTACATTTATCGTCTGCAAAGCTATGTCGCGTGCTGCGGTATGCGGAGAAACTAACCGCACCATAGTAGAACACAGAAGAAGCTTCTAACTTGATGTAATAGCCAGTTAGAAGCAGTACAATCCAAGATTTATTTATCGATTATTGACTTTTTACCTTTCTGTAGTGCCTTGGACATGAGGTAGGACCTTAAGATTTTGCACCAGAGGAGGACTAGCAGCTGCGTTGAACGGGAGAATGTGAAAAGTGTTAATATGTAGTAGAAACCTGAGAAATCCGTCCGTTTTCTTCATTTATTATCGAATCGACTTAAAGCCAGATCGTTACATTGGCCGCTCTTCTCTCTGAAACGGTTACATTTATCGTCTGCAAAGCTATGTCGCGTGCTGCGGTATGCAGAGACACTAAAAGCAAAATAGTAGAACACAGAAGATGCTTCTAAGTTGATGTTATAGCCAGTTAGAAGCAGTACAATCCAAGATTTATTTATCGATTATTGACTTTTTACCCTCCTTTAGTGCCTTGGACATGAGGTAGGACCTTAAGATTTTGCACCAGAGGAGGACTAGCAGCTGCGTTGAACGGGAGAATGTGAAAAGTGTTCATATGTAGTAAAAAACTGAGAAATCCGTCCGTTTTCTTCATTTATTATCGAATCGACTTAAAGCCATATCGTTACATTGGCCGCTCTTCTCTCTGAAACGGTTACATTTATCGTCTGCAAAGCTATGTCGCGTGCTGCGGTATGCGGAGAAACTAACCGCACCATAGTGGAACACAGAAGAAGCTTCTAACTTGATGTAATAGCCAGTTAGAAGCAGTACAATCCAAGATTTATTTATCGATTATTGACTTTTTACACTTCTTTAGTGCCTTGGACATGAGCTAGGACCTTAAGATTTTGCACCAGAGGAGGACTAGCAGCTGCGTTGAACGGGAGAATGTGAAAAGTGTTCATATGTAGTAAAAACCTGAGAAATCCGTCCGTTTTCTTCATTTATTATCGAATCGACTTAAAGCCATATCGTTACATTGGCCGCTCTTCTCTCTGAAACGGTTACATTTATCGTCTGCAAAGCTATGTCGCGTGCTGCAGTATGCGGAGAAACTAACCGCACCATAGTAGAACACAGAAGAAGCTTCTAACTTGATGTAATAGCGAGTTAGAAGCAGTACAATCCAAGATTTATTTATCGATTATTGACTTTTTTCCCTTCTTTAGTGCCTTGGACATGAGCTAGGACCTTAAGATTTTGCACCAGAGGAGGACTAGCAGCTGCGTTGAACGGGAGAATGTGAAAAGTGTTCATATGTAGTAAAAAACTGAGAAATCCGTCCGTTTTCTTCATTTATTATCGAATCGACTTAAAGCCATATCGTTACATTGGCCGCTCTTCTCTCTGAAACGGTTACATTTATCGTCTGCAAAGCTATGTCGCGTGCTGCGGTATGCAGAGACACTAAAAGCAAAATAGTAGAACACAGAAGATGCTTCTAAGTTGATGTTATAGCCAGTTAGAAGCAGTACAATCCAAGATTTATTTATCGATTATTGACTTTTTTCCCTTCTTTAGTGCCTTGGACATGAGCTAGGACCTTAAGATTTTGCACCAGAGGAGGACTAGCAGCTGCGTTGAACGGGAGAATGTGAAAAGTGTTCATATGTAGTAAAAACCTGAGAAATCCGTCCGTTTTCTTCATTTATTATCGAATCGACATAAAGCCATATCGTTACATTGGCCGCTCTTCTCTCTGAAACGGTTACATTTATCGTCTGCAAACCTATGTCGCGTGCTGCGGTATGCAGAGACACTAAAAGCAAAATAGTAGAACACAGAAGATGCTTCTAAGTTGATGTTATAGCCAGTTAGAAGCAGTACAATCCAAGATTTATTTATCGATTATTGACTTTTTACACTTCTTTAGTGCCTTGGACATGAGCTAGGACCTTAAGATTTTGCACCAGAGGAGGACTAGCAGCTGCGTTGAACGGGAGAATGTGAAAAGTGTTCATATGTAGTAAAAACCTGAGAAATGCGTCCGTTTTCTTCATTTATCATCGAATCGACTTAAAGCCAGATCGTTACATTGGCCGCTCTTCTCTCTGAGACGGTTACATTTATCGTCTGCAAAGCTATGTCGCGTGCTGCGGTATGCGGAGAAACTAACCGCACCATAGTAGAACACAGAAGAAGCTTCTAACTTGATGTAATAGCCAGTTAGAAGCAGTACAATCCAAGATTTATTTATCGATTATTGACTTTTTACCTTTCTGTAGTGCCTTGGACATGAGGTAGGACCTTAAGATTTTGCACCAGAAGAGGACTAGCAGCTGCGTTGAACGGGAGAATGTGAAAAGTGTTCATATGTAGTAGAAACCTGAGAAATCCGTCCGTTTTCTTCATTTATTATCGAATCGACTGAAAGCCATATCGTTACATTGGCCGCTCTTCTCTCTGAAACGGTTACATTTATCGTCTGCAAAGCTATGTCGCGTGCTGCGGTATGCGGAGAAACTAACCGCACCATAGTAGAACACAGAAGAAGCTTCTAACTTGATGTAATAGCCAGTTAGAAGCAGTACAATCCAAGATTTATTTATCGATTATTGACTTTTTACCCTTCTTTAGTGCCTTGGACATGAGCTAGGACCTTAAGATTTTGCACCAGAGGAGGACTAGCAGCTGCGTTGAACGGGAGAATGTGAAAAGTGTTCATATGTAGTAAAAAACTGAGAAATCCGTCCGTTTTCTTCATTTATTATCGAATCGACTGAAAGCCATATCGTTACATTGGCCGCTCTTCTCTCTGAAACGGTTACATTTATCGTCTGCAAAGCTATGTCGCGTGCTGCGGTATGCGGAGAAACTAACCGCACCATAGTAGAACACAGAAGAAGCTTCTAACTTGGTGTAATAGCCAGTTAGAAGCAGTACAATCCAAGATTCATTTATCGATTATTGACTTTTTACCTTTCTTTAGTGCCTTGGACATGAGGTAGGACCTTAAGATTTTGCACCAGAGGAGGACTAGCAGCTGCGTTGAACGGGAGAATGTGAAAAGTGTTCATATGTAGTGAAAACCTGAGAAATCCGTCCGTTTTCTTCATTTATTATCGAATCGACTTAAAGCCAGATCGTTACATTGGCCGCTCTTCTCTCTGAAACGGTTACATTTATCGTCTGCAAAGCTATGTCGCGTGCTGCGGTATGCAGAGACACTAAAAGCAAAATAGTAGAACACAGAAGATGCTTCTAAGTTGATCTTATAGCCAGTTAGAAGCAGTACAATCCAAGATTTATTTATCGATTATTGACTTTTTACCCTCCTTTAGTGCCTTGGACATGAGGTAGGACCTTAAGATTTTGCACCAGAGGAGGACTAGCAGCTGCGTTGAACGGGAGAATGTGAAAAGTGTTCATATGTAGTAAAAAACTGAGAAATCCGTCCGTTTTCTTCATTTATTATCGAATCGACTTAAAGCCATATCGTTACATTGGCCGCTCTTCTCTCTGAAACGGTTACATTTATCGTCTGCAAAGCTATGTCGCGTGCTGCGGTATGCGGAGAAACTAACCGCACCATAGTGGAACACAGAAGAAGCTTCTAACTTGATGTAATAGCCAGTTAGAAGCAGTACAATCCAAGATTTATTTATCGATTATTGACTTTTTACCCTTCTTTAGTGCCTTGGACATGAGCTAGGACCTTAAGATTTTGCACCAGAGGAGGACTAGCAGCTGCGTTGAACGGGAGAATGTGAAAAGTGTTCGTATGTAGTAAAAACCTGAGAAATCCGTCCGTTTTCTTCATTTATTATCGAATCGACTTAAAGCCAGATCGTTACATTGGCCGCTCTTCTCTCTGAAACGGTTACATTTATCGTCTGCAAAGCTATGTCGCGTGCTGCGGTATGCGGAGAAACTAACCGCACCATAGTAGAACACAGAAGAAGCTTCTAACTTGATGTAATAGCCAGTTAGAAGCAGTACAATCCAAGATTTATTTATCGATTATTGACTTTTTACCCTTCTTTAGTGCCTTGGACATGAGCTAGGACCTTAAGATTTTGCACCAGAGGAGGACTAGCAGCTGCGTTGAACGGGAGAATGTGAAAAGTGTTCATATGTAGTAAAAAACTGAGAAATCCGTCCGTTTTCTTCATTTATTATCGAATCGACTTAAAGCCAGATCGTTACATTGGCCGTTCTTCTCTCTGAAACGGTTACATTTATCGTCTGCAAAGCTATGTCGCGTGCTGCGGTATGCAGAGACACTAAAAGCAAAATAGTAGAACACAGAAGATGCTTCTAAGTTGATGTTATAGCCAGTTAGAAGCAGTACAATCCAAGATTTATTTATCGATTATTGACTTTTTACCCTTCTTTAGTGCCTTGGACATGAGCTAGGACCTTAAGATTTTGCACCAGAGGAGGACTAGCAGCTGCGTTGAACGGGAGAATGTGAAAAGTGTTCATATGTAGTAAAAACCTGAGAAATCCGTCCGTTTTCTTCATTTATTATCGAATCGACTTAAAGCCATATCGTTACATTGGCCGCTCTTCTCTCTGAAACGGTTACATTTATCGTCTGCAAACCTATGTCGCGTGCTGCGGTATGCAGAGACACTAAAAGCAAAATAGTAGAACACAGAAGATGCTTCTAAGTTGATGTTATAGCCAGTTAGAAGCAGTACAATCCAAGATTTATTTATCGATTATTGACTTTTTACACTTCTTTAGTGCCTTGGACATGAGGTAGGACCTTAAGATTTTGCACCAGAGGAGGACTAGCAGCTGCGTTGAACGGGAGAATGTGAAAAGTGTTCATATGTAGTAAATACCTGAGAAATCCGTCCGTTTTCTTCATTTATAATCGATTCGACTTAAAGCCATATCGTTACATTGGCCGCTCTTCTCTCTGAGACGGTTACATTTATCGTCTGCAAAGCTATGTCGCGTGCTGCGGTATGCAGAGACACTAAAAGCAAAATAGTAGAACACAGAAGATGCTTCTAAGTTGATGTTATAGCCAGTTAGAAGCAGTACAATCCAAGATTTATTTATCGATTATTGACTTTTTACACTTCTTTAGTGCCTTGGACATGAGGTATGACCTTAAGATTTTGCACCAGAGGAGGACTAGCAGCTGCGTTGAACGGGAGAATGTGAAAAGTGTTCATATGTAGTAAAAACCTGAGAAATCCGTCCGTTTTCTTCATTTATTATCGAATCGACTTAAAGCCATATCGTTACATTGGCCGCTCTTCTCTCTGAGACGGTTACATTTATCGTCTGCAAAGCTATGTCGCGTGCTGCGGTATGCGGAGAAACTAACCGCACCATAGTAGAACACAGAAGAAGCTTCTAACTTGGTGTAATAGCCAGTTAGAAGCAGTACAATCCAAGATTCATTTATCGATTATTGACTTTTTACCTTTCTTTAGTGCCTTGGACATGAGGTAGGACCTTAAGATTTTGCACCAGAGGAGGACTAGCAGCTGCGTTGAACGGGAGAATGTGAAAAGTGTTCATATGTAGTGAAAACCTGAGAAATCCGTCCGTTTTCTTCATTTATTATCGAATCGACTTAAAGCCAGATCGTTACATTGGCCGCTCTTCTCTCTGAAACGGTTACATTTATCGTCTGCAAAGCTATGTCGCGTGCTGCGGTATGCGGAGAAACTAACCGCACCATAGTAGAACACAGAAGAAGCTTCTAACTTGATGTAATAGCCAGTTAGAAGCAGTACAATCCAAGATTTATTTATCGATTATTGACTTTTTACCCTCCTTTAGTGCCTTGGACATGAGGTAGGACCTTAAGATTTTGCACCAGAGGAGGACTAGCAGCTGCGTTGAACGGGAGAATGTGAAAAGTGTTCATATGTAGTAAAAAACTGAGAAATCCGTCCGTTTTCTTCATTTATTATCGAATCGACTTAAAGCCATATCGTTACATTGGCCGCTCTTCTCTCTGAAACGGTTACATTTATCGTCTGCAAAGCTATGTCGCGTGCTGCGGTATGCGGAGAAACTAACCGCACCATAGTGGAACACAGAAGAAGCTTCTAACTTGATGTAATAGCCAGTTAGAAGCAGTACAATCCAAGATTTATTTATCGATTATTGACTTTTTACCCTTCTTTAGTGCCTTGGACATGAGCTAGGACCTTAAGATTTTGCACCAGAGGAGGACTAGCAGCTGCGTTGAACGGGAGAATGTGAAAAGTGTTCATATGTAGTAAAAAACTGAGAAATCCGTCCGTTTTCTTCATTTATTATCGAATCGACTTAAAGCCAGATCGTTACATTGGCCGCTCTTCTCTCTGAAACGGTTACATTTATCGTCTGCAAAGCTAAGTCGCGTGCTGCGGTATGCGGAGAAACTAACCGCACCATAGTAGAACACAGAAGAAGCTTCTAACTTGATGTAATAGCCAGTTAGAAGCAGTACAATCCAAGATTTATTTATCGATTATTGACTTTTTACCCTTCTTTAGTGCCTTGGACATGAGCTAGGACCTTAAGATTTTGCACCAGAGGAGGACTAGCAGCTGCGTTGAACGGGAGAATGTGAAAAGTGTTCATATGTAGTAAAAAACTGAGAAATCCGTCCGTTTTCTTCATTTATTATCGAATCGACTTAAAGCCATATCGTTACATTGGCCGCTCTTCTCCCTGAAACGGTTACATTTATCGTCTGCAAAGCTATGTCGCGTGCTGCGGTATGCAGAGACACTAAAAGCAAAATAGTAGAACACAGAAGATGCTTCTAAGTTGATGTTATAGCCAGTTAGAAGCAGTACAATCCAAGATTTATTTATCGATTATTGACTTTTTTCCCTTCTTTAGTGCCTTGGACATGAGCTAGGACCTTAAGATTTTGCACCAGAGGAGGACTAGCAGCTGCGTTGAACGGGAGAATGTGAAAAGTGTTCATATGTAGTAAAAAAACTGAGAAATCCGTCCGTTTTCTTCATTTATTATCGAATCGACTTAAAGCCATATCGTTACATTGGCCGCTCTTCTCTCTGAAACGGTTACATTTATCGTCTGCAAAGCTATGTCGCGTGCTGCGGTATGCAGAGACACTAAAAGCAAAATAGTAGAACACAGAAGATGCTTCTAAGTTGATGTTATAGCCAGTTAGAAGCAGTACAATCCAAGATTTATTTATCGATTATTGACTTTTTACCCTTCTTTAGTGCCTTGGACATGAGCTAGGACCTTAAGATTTTGCACCAGAGGAGGACTAGCAGCTGCGTTGAACGGGAGAATGTGAAAAGTGTTCATATGTAGTAAAAACCTGAGAAATCCGTCCGTTTTCTTCATTTATTATCGAATCGACTTAAAGCCATATCGTTACATTGGCCGCTCTTCTCTCTGAAACGGTTACATTTATCGTCTGCAAACCTATGTCGCGTGCTGCGGTATGCAGAGACACTAAAAGCAAAATAGTAGAACACAGAAGATGCTTCTAAGTTGATGTTATAGCCAGTTAGAAGCAGTACAATCCAAGATTTATTTATCGATTATTGACTTTTTACCCTCCTTTAGTGCCTTGGACATGAGGTAGGACCTTAAGATTTTGCACCAGAGGAGGACTAGCAGCTGCGTTGAACGGGAGAATGTGAAAAGTGTTCATATGTAGTAAAAACCTGAGAAATCCGTCCGTTTTCTTCATTTATTATCGAATCGACTTAAAGCCATATCGTTACATTGGCCGCTCTTCTCTCTGAAACGGTTACATTTATCGTCTGCAAAGCTATGTCGCGTGCTGCGGTATGCGGAGAAACTAACCGCACCATAGTGGAACACAGAAGAAGCTTCTAACTTGATGTAATAGCCAGTTAGAAGCAGTACAATCCAAGATTTATTTATCGATTATTGACTTTTTACCCTTCTTTAGTGCCTTGGACATGAGCTAGGACCTTAAGATTTTGCACCAGAGGAGGACTAGCAGCTGCGTTGAACGGGAGAATGTGAAAAGTGTTCATATGTAGTAAAAACCTGAGAAATCCGTCCGTTTTCTTTATTTATTATCGAATCGACTTAAAGCCAGATCGTTACATTGGCCGCTCTTCTCTCTGAAACGGTTACATTTATCGTCTGCAAAGCTATGTCGCGTGCTGCGGTATGCGGAGAAACTAACCGCACCATAGTAGAACACAGAAGAAGCTTCTAACTTGATGTAATAGCCAGTTAGAAGCAGTACAATCCAAGATTTATTTATCGATTATTGACTTTTTACCCTTCTTTAGTGCCTTGGACATGAGCTAGGACCTTAAGATTTTGCACCAGAGGAGGACTAGCAGCTGCGTTGAACGGGAGAATGTGAAAAGTGTTCATATGTAGTAAAAAACTGAGAAATCCGTCCGTTTTCTTCATTTATTATCGAATCGACTTAAAGCCATATCGTTACATTGGCCTCTCTTCTCCCTGAAACGGTTACATTTATCGTCTGCAAAGCTATGTCGCGTGCTGCGGTATGCAGAGACACTAAAAGCAAAATAGTAGAACACAGAAGATGCTTCTAAGTTGATGTTATAGCCAGTTAGAAGCAGTACAATCCAAGATTTATTTATCGATTATTGACTTTTTTCCCTTCTTTAGTGCCTTGGACATGAGCTAGGACCTTAAGATTTTGCACCAGAGGAGGACTAGCAGCTGCGTTGAACGGGAGAATGTGAAAAGTGTTCATATGTAGTAAAAAACTGAGAAATCCGTCCGTTTTCTTCATTTATTATCGAATCGACTTAAAGCCATATCGTTACATTGGCCGCTCTTCTCTCTGAAACGGTTACATTTATCGTCTGCAAAGCTATGTCGCGTGCTGCGGTATGCAGAGACACTAAAAGCAAAATAGTAGAACACAGAAGATGCTTCTAAGTTGATGTTATAGCCAGTTAGAAGCAGTACAATCCAAGATTTATTTATCGATTATTGACTTTTTACCCTTCTTTAGTGCCTTGGACATGAGCTAGGACCTTAAGATTTTGCACCAGAGGAGGACTAGCAGCTGCGTTGAACGGGAGAATGTGAAAAGTGTTCATATGTAGTAAAAAACTGAGAAATCCGTCCGTTTTCTTCATTTATTATCGAATCGACTTAAAGCCATATCGTTACATTGGCCGCTCTTCTCTCTGAAACGGTTACATTTATCGTCTGCAAACCTATGTCGCGTGCTGCGGTATGCAGAGACACTAAAAGCAACATAGTAGAACACAGAAGATGCTTCTAAGTTGATGTTATAGCCAGTTAGAAGCAGTACAATCCAAGATTTATTTATCGATTATTGACTTTTTACACTTCTTTAGTGCCTTGGACATGAGCTAGGACCTTAAGATTTTGCACCAGAGGAGGACTAGCAGCTGCGTTGAACGGGAGAATGTGAAAAGTGTTCATATGTAGTAAAAACCTGAGAAATCCGTCCGTTTTCTTCATTTATTATCGAATCGACTTAAAGCCAGATCGTTACATTGGCCGCTCTTCTCTCTGAGACGGTTACATTTATCGTCTGCAAAGCTATGTCGCGTGCTGCGGTATGCGGAGAAACTAATCGCACCATAGTAGAACACAGAAGAAGCTTCTAACTTGATGTAATAGCCAGTTAGAAGCAGTACAATCCAAGATTTATTTATCGATTATTGACTTTTTACCCTTCTTTAGTGCCTTGGACATGAGCTAGGACCTTAAGATTTTGCACCAGAGGAGGACTAGCAGCTGCGTTGAACGGGAGAATGTGAAAAGTGTTCATATGTAGTAAAAAACTGAGAAATCCGTCCGTTTTCTTCATTTATTATCGAATCGACTTAAAGCCAGATCGTTACATTGGCCGCTCTTCTCTCTGAAACGGTTACATTTATCGTCTGCAAAGCTATGTCGCGTGCTGCGGTATGCAGAGACACTAAAAGCAAAATAGTAGAACACAGAAGATGCTTCTAAGTTGATGTTATAGCCAGTTAGAAGCAGTACAATCCAAGATTTATTTATCGATTATTGACTTTTTTCCCTTCTTTAGTGCCTTGGACATGAGCTAGGACCTTAAGATTTTGCACCAGAGGAGGACTAGCAGCTGCGTTGAACGGGAGAATGTGAAAAGTGTTCATATGTAGTAAAAAACTGAGAAATCCGTCCGTTTTCTTCATTTATTATCGAATCGACTTAAAGCCATATCGTTACATTGGCCGCTCTTCTCTCTGAAACGGTTACATTTATCGTCTGCAAAGCTATGTCGCGTGCTGCGGTATGCAGAGACACTAAAAGCAAAATAGTAGAACACAGAAGATGCTTCTAAGTTGATGTTATAGCCAGTTAGAAGCAGTACAATCCAAGATTTATTTATCGATTATTGACTTTTTACCCTTCTTTAGTGCCTTGGACATGAGCTAGGACCTTAAGATTTTGCACCAGAGGAGGACTAGCAGCTGCGTTGAACGGGAGAATGTGAAAAGTGTTCATATGTAGTAAAAACCTGAGAAATCCGTCCGTTTTCTTCATTTATTATCGAATCGACTTAAAGCCATATCGTTACATTGGCCGCTCTTCTCTCTGAAACGGTTACATTTATCGTCTGCAAACCTATATCGCGTGCTGCGGTATGCAGAGACACTAAAAGCAAAATAGTAGAACACAGAAGATGCTTCTAAGTTGATGTTATAGCCAGTTAGAAGCAGTACAATCCAAGATTTATTTATCGATTATTGACTTTTTACACTTCTTTAGTGCCTTGGACATGAGCTAGGACCTTAAGATTTTGCACCAGAGGAGGACTAGCAGCTGCGTTGAACGGGAGAATGTGAAAAGTGTTCATATGTAGTAAGAACCTGAGAAATCCGTCCGTTTTCTTCATTTATTATCGAATCGACTTAAAGCGAGATCGTTACATTGGCCGCTCTTCTCTCTGAGACGGTTACATTTATCGTCTGCAAAGCTATGTCGCGTGCTGCGGTATGCGGAGAAACTAACCGCACCATAGTAGAACACAGAAGAAGCTTCTAACTTGATGTAATAGCCAGTTAGAAGCAGTACAATCCAAGATTTATTTATCGATTATTGACTTTTTACCTTTCTGTAGTGCCTTGGACATGAGGTAGGACCTTAAGATTTTGCACCAGAGGAGGACTAGCAGCTGCGTTGAACGGGAGAATGTGAAAAGTGTTCATATGTAGTAGAAACCTGAGAAATCCGTCCGTTTTCTTCATTTATTATCGAATCGACTGAAAGCCATATCGTTACATTGGCCGCTCTTCTCTCTGAAACGGTTACATTTATCGTCTGCAAAGCTATGTCGCGTGCTGCGGTATGCGGAGAAACTAACCGCACCATAGTAGAACACTGAAGAAGCTTCTAACTTGATGTAATAGCCAGTTAGAAGCAGTACAATCCAAGATTTATTTATCGATTATTGACTTTTTA
Organism: Schistocerca gregaria; assembly: GCF_023897955.1. Classification (NCBI taxonomy): domain Eukaryota; kingdom Metazoa; phylum Arthropoda; class Insecta; order Orthoptera; family Acrididae; genus Schistocerca; species Schistocerca gregaria. The sequence continues at coordinate 592,535,741 of NC_064925.1, forward strand.
CCCTTCTTTAGTGCCTTGGACATGAGCTAGGACCTTAAGATTTTGCACCAGAGGAGGACTAGCAGCTGCGTTGAACGGGAGAATGTGAAAAGTGTTCATATGTAGTAAAAAACTGAGAAATCCGTCCGTTTTCTTCATTTATTATCGAATCGACTTAAAGCCAGATCGTTACATTGGCCGCTCTTCTCTCTGAAACGGTTACATTTATCGTCTGCAAAGCTATGTCGCGTGCTGCGGTATGCAGAGACACTAAAAGCAAAATAGTAGAACACAGAAGATGCTTCTAAGTTGATGTTATAGCCAGTTAGAAGCAGTACAATCCAAGATTTATTTATCGATTATTGACTTTTTTCCCTTCTTTAGTGCCTTGGACATGAGCTAGGACCTTAAGATTTTGCACCAGAGGAGGACTAGCAGCTGCGTTGAACGGGAGAATGTGAAAAGTGTTCATATGTAGTAAAAAACTGAGAAATCCGTCCGTTTTCTTCATTTATTATCGAATCGACTTAAAGCCATATCGTTACATTGGCCGCTCTTCTCTCTGAAACGGTTACATTTATCGTCTGCAAAGCTATGTCGCGTGCTGCGGTATGCAGAGACACTAAAAGCAAAATAGTAGAACACAGAAGATGCTTCTAAGTTGATGTTATAGCCAGTTAGAAGCAGTACAATCCAAGATTTATTTATCGATTATTGACTTTTTACCCTTCTTTAGTGCCTTGGACATGAGCTAGGACCTTAAGATTTTGCACCAGAGGAGGACTAGCAGCTGCGTTGAACGGGAGAATGTGAAAAGTGTTCATATGTAGTAAAAAACTGAGAAATCCGTCCGTTTTCTTCATTTATTATCGAATCGACTTAAAGCCATATCGTTACATTGGCCGCTCTTCTCTCTGAAACGGTTACATTTATCGTCTGCAAAGGTATGTCGCGTGCTGCGGTATGCGGAGAAACTAACCGCACCATAGTAGAACACAGAAGAAGCTTCTAACTTGATGTAATAGCCAGTTAGAAGCAGTACAATCCAAGATTTATTCATCGATTATTGACTTTTTACCCTTCTTTAGTGCCTTGGACATGAGGTAGGACCTTAAGATTTTGCACCAGAGGAGGACTAGCAGCTGCGTTGAACGGGAGAATGTGAAAAGTGTTCATATGTAGTAAAAACCTGAGAAATCCGTCCGTTTTCTTCATTTATTATCGAATCGACTTAAAGCCAGATCGTTACATTGGCCGCTCTTCTCTCTGAGACGGTTACATTTATCGTCTGCAAAGCTATGTCGCGTGCTGCGGTATGCGGAGAAACTAACCGCACCATAGTAGAACACAGAAGAAGCTTCTAACTTGATGTAATAGCCAGTTAGAAGCAGTACAATCCAAGATTTATTTATCGATTATTGACTTTTTACCTTTCTGTAGTGCCTTGGACATGAGGTAGGACCTTAAGATTTTGCACCAGAGGAGGACTAGCAGCTGCGTTGAACGGGAGAATGTGAAAAGTGTTCATATGTAGTAGAAACCTGAGAAATCCGTCCGTTTTCTTCATTTATTATCGAATCGACTGAAAGCCATATCGTTACATTGGCCGCTCTTCTCTCTGAAACGGTTACATTTATCGTCTGCAAAGCTATGTCGCGTGCTGCGGTATGCGGAGAAACTAACCGCACCATAGTAGAACACTGAAGAAGCTTCTAACTTGATGTAATAGCCAGTTAGAAGCAGTACAATCCAAGATTTATTTATCGATTATTGACTTTTTACCCTTCTTTAGTGCCTTGGACATGAGCTAGGACCTTAAGATTTTGCACCAGAGGAGGACTAGCAGCTGCGTTGAACGGGAGAATGTGAAAAGTGTTCATATGTAGTAAAAAACTGAGAAATCCGTCCGTTTTCTTCATTTATTATCGAATCGACTTAAAGCCAGATCGTTACATTGGCCGCTCTTCTCTCTGAAACGGTTACATTTATCGTCTGCAAAGCTATGTCGCGTGCTGCGGTATGCAGAGACACTAAAAGCAAAATAGTAGAACACAGAAGATGCTTCTAAGTTGATGTTATAGCCAGTTAGAAGCAGTACAATCCAAGATTTATTTATCGATTATTGACTTTTTTCCCTTCTTTAGTGCCTTGGACATGAGCTAGGACCTTAAGATTTTGCACCAGAGGAGGACTAGCAGCTGCGTTGAACGGGAGAATGTGAAAAGTGTTCATATGTAGTAAAAAACTGAGAAATCCGTCCGTTTTCTTCATTTATTATCGAATCGACTTAAAGCCATATCGTTACATTGGCCGCTCTTCTCTCTGAAACGGTTACATTTATCGTCTGCAAAGCTATGTCGCGTGCTGCGGTATGCAGAGACACTAAAAGCAAAATAGTAGAACACAGAAGATGCTTCTAAGTTGATGTTATAGCCAGTTAGAAGCAGTACAATCCAAGATTTATTTATCGATTATTGACTTTTTACCCTTCTTTAGTGCCTTGGACATGAGCTAGGACCTTAAGATTTTGCACCAGAGGAGGACTAGCAGCTGCGTTGAACGGGAGAATGTGAAAAGTGTTCATATGTAGTAAAAACCTGAGAAATCCGTCCGTTTTCTTCACTTATTATCGAATCGACTTAAAGCCATATCGTTACATTGGCCGCTCTTCTCTCTGAAACGGTTACATTTATCGTCTGCAAACCTATGTCGCGTGCTGCGGTATGCAGAGACACTAAAAGCAAAATAGTAGAACACAGAAGATGCTTCTAAGTTGATGTTATAGCCAGTTAGAAGCAGTACAATCCAAGATTTATTTATCGATTATTGACTTTTTACACTTCTTTAGTGCCTTGGACATGAGCTAGGACCTTAAGATTTTGCACCAGAGGAGGACTAGCAGCTGCGTTGAACGGGAGAATGTGAAAAGTGTTCATATGTAGTAAGAACCTGAGAAATCCGTCCGTTTTCTTCATTTATTATCGAATCGACTTAAAGCCAGATCGTTACATTGGCCGCTCTTCTCTCTGAGACGGTTACATTTATCGTCTGCAAAGCTATGTCGCGTGCTGCGGTATGCGGAGAAACTAACCGCACCATAGTAGAACACAGAAGAAGCTTCTAACTTGATGTAATAGCCAGTTAGAAGCAGTACAATCCAAGATTTATTTATCGATTATTGACTTTTTACCTTTCTGTAGTGCCTTGGACATGAGGTAGGACCTTAAGATTTTGCACCAGAGGAGGACTAGCAGCTGCGTTGAACGGGAGAATGTGAAAAGTGTTCATATGTAGTAGAAACCTGAGAAATCCGTCCGTTTTCTTCATTTATTATCGAATCGACTGAAAGCCATATCGTTACATTGGCCGCTCTTCTCTCTGAAACGGTTACATTTATCGTCTGCACAGCTATGTCGCGTGCTGCGGTATGCGGAGAAACTAACCGCACCATAGTAGAACACTGAAGAAGCTTCTAACTTGATGTAATAGCCAGTTAGAAGCAGTACAATCCAAGATTTATTTATCGATTATTGACTTTTTACCCTTCTTTAGTGCCTTGGACATGAGCTAGGACCTTAAGATTTTGCACCAGAGGAGGACTAGCAGCTGCGTTGAACGGGAGAATGTGAAAAGTGTTCATATGTAGTAAAAAACTGAGAAATCCGTCCGTTTTCTTCATTTATTATCGAATCGACTTAAAGCCAGATCGTTACATTGGCCGCTCTTCTCTCTGAAACGGTTACATTTATCGTCTGCAAAGCTATGTCGCGTGCTGCGGTATGCAGAGACACTAAAAGCAAAATAGTAGAACACAGAAGATGCTTCTAAGTTGATGTTATAGCCTGTTAGAAGCAGTACAATCCAAGATTTATTTATCGATTATTGACTTTTTTCCCTTCTTTAGTGCCTTGGACATGAGCTAGGACCTTAAGATTTTGCACCAGAGGAGGACTAGCAGCTGCGTTGAACGGGAGAATGTGAAAAGTGTTCATATGTAGTAAAAAACTGAGAAATCCGTCCGTTTTCTTCATTTATTATCGAATCGACTTAAAGCCATATCGTTACATTGGCCGCTCTTCTCTCTGAAACGGTTACATTTATCGTCTGCAAAGCTATGTCGCGTGCTGCGGTATGCGGAGAAACTAACCGCACCATAGTGGAACACAGAAGAAGCTTCTAACTTGATGTAATAGCCAGTTAGAAGCAGTACAGTCCAAGATTTATTTATCGATTATTGACTTTTTACCCTTCTTTAGTGCCTTGGACATGAGCTAGGACCTTAAGATTTTGCACCAGAGGAGGACTAGCAGCTGCGTTGAACGGGAGAATGTGAAAAGTGTTCATATGTAGTAAAAACCTGAGAAATCCGTCCGTTTTCTTCATTTATTATCGAATCGACTTAAAGCCAGATCGTTACATTGGCCGCTCTTCTCTCTGAGACGGTTACATTTATCGTCTGCAAAGCTATGTCGCGTGCTGCGGTATGCGGAGAAACTAACCGCACCATAGTAGAACACAGAAGAAACTTCTAACTTGATGTAATAGCCAGTTAGAAGCAGTACAATCCAAGATTTATTTATCGATTTTTGACTTTTTACCTTTCTGTAGTGCCTTGGACATGAGGTAGGACCTTAAGATTTTGCACCAGAGGAGGACTAGCAGCTGCGTTGAACGGGAGAATGTGAAAAGTGTTCATATGTAGTAGAAACCTGAGAAATCCGTCCGTTTTCTTCATTTATTATCGAATCGACTGAAAGCCATATCGTTACATTGGCCGCTCTTCTCTCTGAAACGGTTACATTTATCGTCTGCAAAGCTATGTCGCGTGCTGCGGTATGCGGAGAAACTAACCGCACCATAGTAGAACACTGAAGAAGCTTCTAACTTGATGTAATAGCCAGTTAGAAGCAGTACAATCCAAGATTTATTTATCGATTATTGACTTTTTACCCTTCTTTAGTGCCTTGGACATGAGCTAGGACCTTAAGATTTTGCACCAGAGGAGGACTAGCAGCTGCGTTGAACGGGAGAATGTGAAAAGTGTTCATATGTAGTAAAAAACTGAGAAATCCGTCCGTTTTCTTCATTTATTATCGAATCGACTTAAAGCCAGATCGTTACATTGGCCGCTCTTCTCTCTGAAACGGTTACATTTATCGTCTGCAAAGCTATGTCGCGTGCTGCGGTATGCAGAGACACTAAAAGCAAAATAGTAGAACACAGAAGATGCTTCTAAGTTGATGTTATAGCCAGTTAGAAGCAGTACAATCCAAGATTTATTTATCGATTATTGACTTTTTTCCCTTCTTTAGTGCCTTGGACATGAGCTAGGACCTTAAGATTTTGCACCAGAGGAGGACTAGCAGCTGCGTTGAACGGGAGAATGTGAAAAGTGTTCATATGTAGTAAAAAACTGAGAAATCCGTCCGTTTTCTTCATTTATTATCGAATCGACTTAAAGCCATATCGTTACATTGGCCGCTCTTCTCTCTGAAACGGTTACATTTATCGTCTGCAAAGCTATGTCGCGTGCTGCGGTATGCAGAGACACTAAAAGCAAAATAGTAGAACACAGAAGATGCTTCTAAGTTGATGTTATAGCCAGTTAGAAGCAGTACAATCCAAGATTTATTTATCGATTATTGACTTTTTACCCTTCTTTAGTGCCTTGGACATGAGCTAGGACCTTAAGATTTTGCACCAGAGGAGGACTAGCAGCTGCGTTGAACGGGAGAATGTGAAAAGTGTTCATATGTAGTAAAAACCTGAGAAATCCGTCCGTTTTCTTCACTTATTATCGAATCGACTTAAAGCCATATCGTTACATTGGCCGCTCTTCTCTCTGAAACGGTTACATTTATCGTCTGCAAACCTATGTCGCGTGCTGCGGTATGCAGAGACACTAAAAGCAAAATAGTAGAACACAGAAGATGCTTCTAAGTTGATGTTATAGCCAGTTAGAAGCAGTACAATCCAAGATTTATTTATCGATTATTGACTTTTTACACTTCTTTAGTGCCTTGGACATGAGCTAGGACCTTAAGATTTTGCACCAGAGGAGGACTAGCAGCTGCGTTGAACGGGAGAATGTGAAAAGTGTTCATATGTAGTAAGAACCTGAGAAATCTGTCCGTTTTCTTCATTTATTATCGAATCGACTTAAAGCCAGATCGTTACATTGGCCGCTCTTCTCTCTGAGACGGTTACATTTATCGTCTGCAAAGCTATGTCGCGTGCTGCGGTATGCGGAGAAACTAACCGCACCATAGTAGAACACAGAAGAAGCTTCTAACTTGATGTAATAGCCAGTTAGAAGCAGTACAATCCAAGATTTATTTATCGATTATTGACTTTTTACCTTTCTGTAGTGCCTTGGACATGAGGTAGGACCTTAAGATTTTGCACCAGAGGAGAACTAGCAGCTGCGTTGAACGGGAGAATGTGAAAAGTGTTCATATGTAGTAGAAACCTGAGAAATCCGTCCGTTTTCTTCATTTATTATCGAATCGACTGAAAGCCATATCGTTACATTGGCCGCTCTTCTCTCTGAAACGGTTACATTTATCGTCTGCACAGCTATGTCGCGTGCTGCGGTATGCGGAGAAACTAACCGCACCATAGTAGAACACTGAAGAAGCTTCTAACTTGATGTAATAGCCAGTTAGAAGCAGTACAATCCAAGATTTATTTATCGATTATTGACTTTTTACCCTTCTTTAGTGCCTTGGACATGAGCTAGGACCTTAAGATTTTGCACCAGAGGAGGACTAGCAGCTGCGTTGAACGGGAGAATGTGAAAAGTGTTCATATGTAGTAAAAAACTGAGAAATCCGTCCGTTTTCTTCATTTATTATCGAATCGACTTAAAGCCAGATCGTTACATTGGCCGCTCTTCTCTCTGAAACGGTTACATTTATCGTCTGCAAAGCTATGTCGCGTGCTGCGGTATGCAGAGACACTAAAAGCAAAATAGTAGAACACAGAAGATGCTTCTAAGTTGATGTTATAGCCAGTTAGAAGCAGTACAATCCAAGATTTATTTATCGATTATTGACTTTTTTCCCTTCTTTAGTGCCTTGGACATGAGCTAGGACCTTAAGATTTTGCACCAGAGGAGGACTAGCAGCTGCGTTGAACGGGAGAATGTGAAAAGTGTTCATATGTAGTAAAAAACTGAGAAATCCGTCCGTTTTCTTCATTTATTATCGAATCGACTTAAAGCCATATCGTTACATTGGCCGCTCTTCTCTCTGAAACGGTTACATTTATCGTCTGCAAAGCTATGTCGCGTGCTGCGGTATGCGGAGAAACTAACCGCACCATAGTGGAACACAGAAGAAGCTTCTAACTTGATGTAATAGCCAGTTAGAAGCAGTACAGTCCAAGATTTATTTATCGATTATTGACTTTTTACCCTTCTTTAGTGCCTTGGACATGAGCTAGGACCTTAAGATTTTGCACCAGATGAGGACTAGCAGCTGCGTTGAACGGGAGAATGTGAAAAGTGTTCATATGTAGTAAAAACCTGAGAAATCCGTCCGTTTTCTTCATTTATTATCGAATCGACTTAAAGCCAGATCGTTACATTGGCCGCTCTTCTCTCTGAAACGGTTACATTTATCGTCTGCAAAGCTATGTCGCGTGCTGCGGTATGCAGAGAAACTAACCGCCCCATAGTAGAACACAGAAGAAGCTTCTAACTTGATGTAATAGCCAGTTAGAAGCAGTACAATCCAAGATTTATTTATCGATTATTGACTTTTTACCCTCCTTTAGTGCCTTGGACATGAGGTAGGACCTTAAGATTTTGCACCAGAGGAGGACTAGCAGCTGCGTTGAACGGGAGAATGTGAAAAGTGTTCATATGTAGTAAGAAACTGAGAAATCCGTCCGTTTTCTTCATTTATTATCGAATCGACTTAAAGCCATATCGTTACATTGGCCGCTCTTCTCTCTGAAACGGTTACATTTATCGTCTGCAAAGCTATGTCGCGTGCTGCGGTATGCGGAGAAACTAACCGCACCATAGTGGAACACAGAAGAAGTTTCTAACTTGATGTAATAGCCAGTTAGAAGCAGTACAATCCAAGATTTATTTATCGATTATTGACTTTTTACCCTTCTTTAGTGCCTTGGACATGAGCTAGGACCTTAAGATTTTGCACCAGAGGAGGACTAGCAGCTGCGTTGAACGGGAGAATGTGAAAAGTGTTCATATGTAGTAAAAACCTGAGAAATCCGTCCGTTTTCTTCATTTATTATCGAATCGACTTAAAGCCATATCGTTACATTGGCCGCTCTTCTCTCTGAAACGGTTACATTTATCGTCTGCAAAGCTATGTCGCGTGCTGCGGTATGCAGAGACACTAAAAGCAAAATAGTAGAACACAGAAGATGCTTCTAAGTTGATGTTATAGCCAGTTAGAAGCAGTACAATCCAAGATTTATTTATCGATTATTGACTTTTTACCCTTCTTTAGTGCCTTGGACATGAGCTAGGACCTTAAGATTTTGCACCAGAGGAGGACTAGCAGCTGCGTTGAACGGGAGAATGTGAAAAGTGTTCATATGTAGTAAAAACCTGAGAAATCCGTCCGTTTTCTTCATTTATTATCGAATCGACTTAAAGCCATATCGTTACATTGGCCGCTCTTCTCTCTGAAACGGTTACATTTATCGTCTGCAAACCTATGTCACGTGCTGCGGTATGCAGAGACACTAAAAGCAAAATAGTAGAACACAGAAGATGCTTCTAAGTTGATGTTATAGCCAGTTAGAAGCAGTAGAATCCAAGATTTATTTATCGATTATTGACTTTTTACACTTCTTTAGTGCCTTGGACATGAGCTAGGACCTTAAGATTTTGCACCAGAGGAGGACTAGCAGCTGCGTTGGACGGGAGAATGTGAAAAGTGTTCATATGTAGTAAAAACCTGAGAAATCCGTCCGTTTTCTTCATTTATTATCGAATCGACTTAAAGCCAGATCGTTACATTGGCCGCTCTTCTCTCTGAGACGGTTACATTTATCGTCTGCAAAGCTATGTCGCGTGCTGCGGTATGCGGAGAAACTAACCGCACCATAGTAGAACACAGAAGAAGCTTCTAACTTGATGTAATAGCCAGTTAGAAGCAGTACAATCCAAGATTTATTTATCGATTATTGACTTTTTACCTTTCTGTAGTGCCTTGGACATGAGGTAGGACCTTAAGATTTTGCACCAGAGGAGGACTAGCAGCTGCGTTGAACGGGAGAATGTGAAAAGTGTTCATATGTAGTAGAAACCTGAGAAATCCGTCCGTTTTCTTCATTTATTATCGAATCGACTTAAAGCCAGATCGTTACATTGGCCGCTCTTCTCTCTGAAACGGTTACATTTATCGTCTGCAAAGCTATGTCGCGTGCTGCGGTATGCAGAGACACTAAAAGCAAAATAGTAGAACACAGAAGATGCTTCTAAGTTGATGTTATAGCCAGTTAGAAGCAGTACAATCCAAGATTTATTTATCGATTATTGACTTTTTACCCTCCTTTAGTGCCTTGGACATGAGGTAGGACCTTAAGATTTTGCACCAGAGGAGGACTAGCAGCTGCGTTGAACGGGAGAATGTGAAAAGTGTTCATATGTAGTAAAAAACTGAGAAATCCGTCCGTTTTCTTCATTTATTATCGAATCGACTTAAAGCCATATCGTTACATTGGCCGCTCTTCTCTCTGAAACGGTTACATTTATCGTCTGCAAAGCTATGTCGCGTGCTGCGGTATGCGGAGAAACTAACCGCACCATAGTGGAACACAGAAGAAGCTTCTAACTTGATGTAATAGCCAGTTAGAAGCAGTACAATCCAAGATTTATTTATCGATTATTGACTTTTTACCCTTCTTTAGTGCCTTGGACATGAGCTAGGACCTTAAGATTTTGCACCAGAGGAGGACTAGCAGCTGCGTTGAACGGGAGAATGTGAAAAGTGTTCATATGTAGTAAAAACCTGAGAAATCCGTCCGTTTTCTTCATTTATTATCGAATCGACTTAAAGCCAGATCGTTACATTGGCCGCTCTTCTCTCTGAAATGGTTACATTTATCGTCTGCAAAGCTATGTCGCGTGCTGCGGTATGCAGAGACACTAAAAGCAAAATAGTAGAACACAGAAGATGCTTCTAAATTGATGTTATAGCCAGTTAGAAGCAGTACAATCCAAGATTTATTTATCGATTATTGACTTTTTTCCCTTCTTTAGTGCCTTGGACATGAGCTAGGACCTTAAGATTTTGCACCAGAGGAGGACTAGCAGCTGCGTTGAACGGGAGAATGTGAAAAGTGTTCATATGTATTAAAAAACTGAGAAATCCGTCCGTTTTCTTCATTTATTATCGAATCGACTTAAAGCCATATCGTTACATTGGCCGCTCTTCTCTCTGAAACGGTTACATTTATCGTCTGCAAAGCTATGTCGCGTGCTGCGGTATGCAGAGACACTAAAAGCAAAATAGTAGAACACAGAAGATGCTTCTAAGTTGATGTTATAGCCAGTTAGAAGCAGTACAATCCAAGATTTATTTATCGATTATTGACTTTTTACCCTTCTTTAGTGCCTTGGACATGAGCTAGGACCTTAAGATTTTGCACCAGAGGAGGACTAGCAGCTGCGTTGAACGGGAGAATGTGAAAAGTGTTCATATGTAGTAAAAACCTGAGAAATCCGTCCGTTTTCTTCATTTATTATCGAATCGACATAAAGCCATATCGTTACATTGGCCGCTCTTCTCTCTGAAACGGTTACATTTATCGTCTGCAAACCTATGTCGCGTGCTGCGGTATGCAGAGACACTAAAAGCAAAATAGTAGAACACAGAAGATGCTTCTAAGTTGATGTTATAGCCAGTTAGAAGTAGTACAATCCAAGATTTATTTATCGATTATTGACTTTTTACACTTCTTTAGTGTCTTGGACATGAGCTAGGACCTTAAGATTTTGCACCAGAGGAGGACTAGCAGCTGCGTTGAACGGGAGAATGAGAAAAGTGTTCATATGTAGTAAAAACCTGAGAAATCCGTCCGTTTTCTTCATTTATTATCGAATCGACTTAAAGCCAGATCGTTACATTGGCCGCTCTTCTCTCTGAGACGGTTACATTTATCGTCTGCAAAGCTATGTCGCGTGCTGCGGTATGCGGAGAAACTAACCGCACCATAGTAGAACACAGAAGAAGCTTCTAACTTGATGTAATAGCCAGTTAGAAGCAGTACAATCCAAGATTTATTTATCGATTATTGACTTTTTACCTTTCTGTAGTGCCTTGGACATGAGGTAGGACCTTAAGATTTTGCACCAGAAGAGGACTAGCAGCTGCGTTGAACGGGAGAATGTGAAAAGTGTTCATATGTAGTAGAAACCTGAGAAATCCGTCCGTTTTCTTCATTTATTATCGAATCGACTGAAAGCCATATCGTTACATTGGCCGCTCTTCTCTCTGAAACGGTTACATTTATCGTCTGCAAAGCTATGTCGCGTGCTGCGGTATGCGGAGAAACTAACCGCACCATAGTAGAACACAGAAGAAGCTTCTAAGTTGATGTAATAGCCAGTTAGAAGCAGTACAATCCAAGATTTATTTATCGATTATTGACTTTTTACCCTTCTTTAGTGCCTTGGACATGAGGTAGGACCTTAAGATTTTGCACCAGAGGAGGACTAGCAGCTGCGTGGAACGGGAGAATGTGAAAAGTGTTCATATGTAGTAAAAACCTGAGAAATCCGTCCGTTTTCTTCATTTATTATCGAATCGACTGAAAGCCATATCGTTACATTGGACGCTCTTCTCTCTGAACGGTTACATTTATCGTCTGCAAAGCTATGTCGCGTGCTGCGGTATGCGGAGAAACTAACCGCACCATAGTAGAACACAGAAGAAGCTTCTAACTTGATGTAATAGCCAGTTAGAAGCAGTACAATCCAAGATTTATTTATCGATTATTGACTTTTTTCCCTTCTTTAGTGCCTTGGACATGAGCTAGGACCTTAAGATTTTGCACCAGAGGAGGACCAGCAGCTGCGTTGAACGGGAGAATGTGAAAAGTGTTCATATGTAGTAAAAAACTGAGAAATCCGTCCGTTTTCTTCATTAATTATCGAATCGACTTAAAGCCATATCGTTACATTGGCCGCTCTTCTCTCTGAAACGGTTACATTTATCGTCTGCAAAGCTATGTCGCGTGCTGCGGTATGCAGAGACACTAAAAGCAAAATAGTAGGACACAGAAGATGCTTCTAAGTTGATGTTATAGCCAGTTAGAAGCAGTACAATCCAAGATTTATTTATCGATTTTTGACTTTTTACCCTTCTTTAGTGCCTTGGACATGAGCTACGACCTTAAGATTTTGCACCAGAGGAGGACTAGCAGCTGCGTTGAACGGGAGAATGTGAGAAGTGTTCATATGTAGTAAAAAACTGAGAAATCCGTCCGTTATCTTCATTTATTATCGAATCGACTTAAAGCCATATCGTTACATTGGCCGCTCTTCTCTCTGAAACGGTTACATTTATCGTCTGCAAACCTATGTCGCGTGCTGCGGTATGCAGGGACACTAAAAGCAAAATAGTAGAACACAGAAGATGCTTCTAAGTTGATGTTATAGCCAGTTAGAAGCAGTATATTCCAAGATTTATTTATCGATTATTGACTTTTTACACTTCTTTAGTGCCTTGGACATGAGGTAGGACCTTAAGATTTTGCACCAGAGGAGGACTAGCAGCTGCGTTGAACGGGAGAATGTGAAAAGTGTTCATATGTAGTAAAAACCTGAGAAATCCGTCCGTTTTCTTCATTTATAATCGAATCGACTTAAAGCCATATCGTTACATTGGCCGCTCTTCTCTCTGAAACGGTTACATTTATCGTCTGCAAAGCTATGTCGCGTGCTGCGGTATGCAGAGAAACTAACCGCACCATAGTAGAACACAGAAGAAGCTTCTAAGTTGATGTAATAACCAGTTAGAAGCAGTACAATCCAAGATTTATTTATCGATTATTGACTTTTTACCCTTCTTTAGTGCCTTGGACATGAGGTAGGACCTTAAGATTTTGCACCAGAGGAGGACTAGCAGCTGCGTGGAACGGGAGAATGTGAAAAGTGTTCATATGTAGTAAAAACCTGAGAAATCCGTCCGTTTTCTTCATTTATTATCGAATCGACTTAAAGCCATATCGTTACATTGGCCGCTCTTCTCTCTGAGACGGTTACATTTATCGTCTGCAAAGCTATGTCGCGTGCTGCGGTATGCGGAGAAACTAACCGCACCATAGTAGAACACAGAAGAAGCTTCTAACTTGATGTAATAGCCAGTTAGAAGCAGTACAATCCAAGATTTATTTATCGATTATTGACTTTTTACCTTTCTTTAGTGCCTTGGACATGAGGTAGGACCTTAAGATTTTGCACCAGAGGAGGACTAGCAGCTGCGTTGAACGGGAGAATGTGAAAAGTGTTCATATGTAGTGAAAACCTGAGAAATCCGTCCGTTTTCTTCATTTATTATCGAATCGACTTAAAGCCTGATCGTTACATTGGCCGCTCTTCTCTCTGAAACGGTTACATTTATCGTCTGCAAAGCTATGTCGCGTGCTGCGGTATGCAGAGACACTAAAAGCAAAATAGTAGAACACAGAAGATGCTTCTAAGTTGATGTTATAGCCAGTTAGAAGCAGTACAATCCAAGATTTATTTATCGATTATTGACTTTTTACCCTTCTTTAGTGCCTTGGACATGAGCTACGACCTTAAGATTTTGCACCAGAGGAGGACTAGCAGCTGCGTTGAACGGGAGAATGTGAGAAGTGTTCATATGTAGTAAAAAACTGAGAAATCCGTCCGTTTTCTTCATTTATTATCGAATCGACTTAAAGCCATATCGTTACATTGGCCGCTCTTCTCTCTGAAACGGTTACATTTATCGTCTGCAAAGCTATGTCGCGTGCTGCGGTATGCAGAGACACTAAAAGCAAAATAGTAGAACACAGAAGATGCTTCTAAGTTGATGTTATAGCCAGTTAGAAGCAGTACAATCCAAGATTTATTTATCGATTATTGACTTTTTACACTTCTTTAGTGCCTTGGACATGAGGTAGGACCTTAAGATTTTGCACCAGAGGAGGACTAGCAACTGCGTTGAACGGGAGAATGTGAAAAGTGTTCATATGTAGTAAAAACCTGAGAAATCCGTCCGTTTTCTTCATTTATAATCGAATCGACTTAAAGCCATATCGTTACATTGGCCGCTCTTCTCTCTGAAACGGTTACATTTATCGTCTGCAAAGCTATGTCGCGTGCTGCGGTATGCAGAGAAACTAACCGCACCATAGTAGAACACAGAAGAAGCTTCTAACATGATGAAATAGCCAGTTAGAAGCAGTACAATCAAAGATTTATTTATCGATTATTGACTTTTTACCCTTCTTTAGTGCCTTGGACATGAGCTAGGACCTTAAGATTTTGCACCAGAGGAGGACTAGCAGCAGCGTTGAACGGGAGAATGTGAAAAGTGTTCATATGTAGTAAAAACCTGAGAAATCCGTCCGTTTTCTTCATTTATTATCGAATCGACTTAAAGCCAGATCGTTACATTGGCCGCTCTTCTCTCTGAGACGGTTACATTTATCGTCTGCAAAGCTATGTCGCGTGCTGCGGTATTCAGAGACACTAAAAGCAAAATAGTAGAACACAGAAGATGCTTCTAAGTTGATGTTATAGCCAGTTAGAAGCAGTACAATCCAAGATTTATTTATCGATTATTGACTTTTTACCCTTCTTTAGTGCCTTGGACATGAGGTAGGACCTTAAGATTTTGCACCAGAGGAGGACTAGCAGCTGCGTTGAACGGGAGAATGTGAAAAGTGTTCATATGTAGTAAAAAACTGAGAAATCCGTCCGTTTTCTTCATTTATTATCGAATCGACTTAAAGCCATATCGTTACATTGGCCGCTCTTCTCTCTGAGACGGTTACATTTATCGTCTGCAAAGCTATGTCGCGTGCGGAGAAACTAACCGCACCATAGTAAAACACAGAAGAAGCTTCTAACTTGATGTAATAGCCAGTTAGAAGCACTACAATCCAAGATTTATTTATCGATTATTGACTTTTTACCCTTCTTTAGTGCCTTGGACATGATGTAGGACCGTAAGATTTTGCACCAGAGGAGGACTAGCAGCTGCGTTGAACGGGAGAATGTGAAAAGTGTTCATATGTGGTAAAAACCTGAGAAATCCGTCCGTTTTCTTCATTTATTATCGAATCGACTTAAAGCCAGATCGTTACATTGGCCGCTCTTCTCTCTGAGACGGTTACATTTATCGTCTGCAAAGCTATGTCGCGTGCTGCGGTATGCGGAGAAACTAACCGCACCATAGTAGAACACAGAAGAAGCTTCTAACTTGATGTAATAGCCAGTTAGAAGCAGTAAATCCAAGATTTATTTATCGATTATTGACTTTTTACCTTTCTTTAGTGCCTTGGACATGAGGTAGGACCTTAAGATTTTGCACCAGAGGAGGACTAGCAACTGCGTTGAACGGGAGAATGTGAAAAGTGTTCATATGTAGTAAAAACCTGAGAATTCCGTCCGTTTTCTTCATTTATAATCGAATCGACTTAAAGCCATATCGTTACATTGGCCGCTCTTCTCTCTGAAACGGTTACATTTATCGTCTGCAAAGCTATGTCGCGTGCTGCGGTATGCAGAGAAACTAACCGCACCATAGTAGAACACAGAAGAAGCTTCTAACTTCATGTAATAGCCAGTTAGAAGCAGTAAATCCAAGATTTATTTATCGATTATTGACTTATTACCTTTCTTTAGTGCTTTGGACATGAGGTAGGACCTTAAGATTTTGCACCAGAGGAGGACTAGCAGCTGCGTTGAACGGGAGAATGTGAAAAGTGTTCATATGTAGTAAAAACATGAGAAATCCGTCCGTTTTCTTCATTTATTATCGAATCGACTTAAAGCCATATCGTTACATTGGCCGCTCTTCTCTCTGAAACGGTTACATTTATCGTCTG
Organism: Schistocerca gregaria; assembly: GCF_023897955.1. Classification (NCBI taxonomy): domain Eukaryota; kingdom Metazoa; phylum Arthropoda; class Insecta; order Orthoptera; family Acrididae; genus Schistocerca; species Schistocerca gregaria. Next base: position 592,551,782 of record NC_064925.1, read on the forward strand.
CAAAGCTATTTCGCGTGCTGCGGTATGCGGAGAAACTAACCGCACCATAGTAGAACACAGAAGAAGCTTCTAACTTGATGTAATAGCCAGTTAGAAGCAGTACAATCAAAGATTTATTTATCGATTATTGACTTTTTACCCTTCTTTAGTGCCTTGGACATGAGCTAGGACCTTAAGATTTTGCACCAGAGGAGGACTAGCAGCTGCGTTGAACGGGAGAATGTGAAAAGTGTTCATATGTAGTAAAAAACTAAGAAATCCGTCCGTTTTCTTCATTTATTATCGAATCGACTTAAAGCCATATCGTTACATTGGCCGCTCTTCTCTCTGAAACGGTTACATTTATCGTCTGCAAAGCTAAGTCAAGTGCTGCGGTATGCAGAGACACTAAAAGCAAAATAGTAGAACACAGAAGATGCTTCTAAGTTGATGTTATAGCCAGTTAGAAGCAGTACAATCCAAGATTTATTTATCGATTATTGACTTTTTTCCCTTCTTTAGTGCCTTGGACATGAGCTAGGACCTTAAGATTTTGCACAAGAGGAGGACTAGCAGCTGCGTTGAACGGGAGAATGTGAAAAGTGTTCATATGTAGTAAAAAACTGAGAAATCCGTCCGTTTTCTTCATTTATAATCGAATCGACTTAAAGCCAGATCGTTACATTGGCCGCTTTTCTCTTTGAGACGGTTACATTTATCGTCTGCAAAGCTATGTCGCGTGCTGCGGTATGCGAAGAAACTAACCGCACCATAGTAGAACACAGAAGAAGCTTCTAACTTGATGTAATAGCCAGTTAGAAGCAGTACAATCCAAGATTTATTTATCGATTATTGACTTTTTACCTTTCTTTAGTGCCTTGGACATGAGGTAGGACCTTAAGATTTTGCACCAGAGGAGGACTAGCAGCTGCGTTGAACGGGAGAATGTGGAAAGTTTTCATATGTAGTGAAAACCTGTGAAATCCGGCCGTTTTCTTCATTTATTATCGAATCGACTTAAAGCCAGATCGTTACATTGGCCGCTCTTCTCTCTGAAACGGTTACATTTATCGTCTGCAAAGCTATGTCGCGAGCTGCGGTATGCAGAGACACTAAAAGCAAAATAGTAGAACACAGAAGATGCTTCTAAGTTGATGTTATAGCCTGTTAGAAGCAGTACAATCCAAGATTTATTTATCGATTATTGACTTTTTACCCTTCTTTAGTGCCTTGGACATGAGCTAGGACCTTAAGATTTTGCACCAGAGGAGGACTAGCAGCTGCGTTGAACGGGAGAATGTGAAAAGTGTTCATATGTAGTAAAAAACTGAGAAATCCGTCCGTTTTCTTCATTTATTATCGAATCGACTTAAAGCCATATCGTTACATTGGCCGCTCTTCTCTCTGAAACGGTTACATTTATCGTCTGCAAAGCTATTTCGCGTGCTGCGGTATGCGGAGTAACTAACCGCACCATAGTAGAACACAGAAGAAGCTTCTAACTTGATGTAATAGCCAGTTAGAAGCAGTACAATCCAAGATTTATTCATCGATTATAGACTTTTTACCCTTCTTTAGTGCCTTGGACATGAGGTAGGACCTTAAGATTTTGCACCAGAGGAGCACTAGCAGCTGCGTTGAACGGGAGAATGTGAAAAGTGTTCATATGTAGTAAAAACCTGAGAAATCCGTCCGTTTTCTTCATTTATTATCGAATCGACTTAAAGCCATATCGTTACATTGGCCGCTCTTCTCTCTGAAACGGTTACATTTATCGTCTGCAAAGCTATGTCGCGTGCTGCGGTATGCAGAGACACTAAAAGCAAAATAGTAGAACACAGAAGATGCTTCTAAGTTGATGTTATAGCCAGTTAGAAGCAGTACAATCCAAGATTTATTTATCGATTTTTGACTTTTTACCATTCTTTAGTGCCTTGGACATGAGCTAGGACCTTAAGATTTTGCACCAGAGGAGGACTAGCAGCTGCGTTGAACGGGAGAATGTGGAAAGTTTTCATATGTAGTGAAAACCTGTGAAATCCGGCCGTTTTCTTCATTTATTATCGAATCGACTTAAAGCCATATCGTTACATTGGCCGCTCTTCTCTCTGAAACGGTTACATTTATCGTCTGCAAAGCTATGTCGCGAGCTGCGGTATGCAGAGACACTAAAAGCAAAATAGTAGAACACAGAAGATGCTTCTAAGTTGATGTTATAGCCTGTTAGAAGCAGTACAATCCAAGATTTATTTATCGATTATTGACTTTTTACCCTTCTTTAGTGCCTTGGACATGAGCTAGGACCTTAAGATTTTGCACCAGAGGAGGACTAGCAGCTGCGTTGAACGGGAGAATGTGAAAAGTGATCATATGTAGTAAAAAACTGAGAAATCCGTCCGTTTTCTTCATTTATTATCGAATCGACTTAAAGCCATATCGTTACATTGGCCGCTCTTCTCTCTGAAACGGTTACATTTATCGTCTGCAAAGCTATTTCGCGTGCTGCGGTATGCGGAGAAACTAACCGCACCATAGTAGAACACAGAAGAAGCTTCTAACTTGATGCAATAGCCAGTTAGAAGCAGTACAATCCAAGATTTATTCATCGATTATAGACTTTTTACCCTTCTTTAGTGCCTTGGACATGAGGCAGGACCTTAAGATTTTGCACCAGAGGAGGACTAGCAGCTGCGTTGAACGGGAGAATGTGAAAAGTGTTCATATGTAGTAAAAACCTGAGAAATCCGTCCGTTTTCTTCATTTATTATCGAATCGACTTAAAGCCATATCGTTACATTGGCCGCTCTTCTCTCTGAAACGGTTACATTTATCGTCTGCAAAGCTATGTCGCGTGCTGCGGTATGCGGAGAAACTAACCGCACCATAGTAGAACACAGAAGAAGCTTCTAACTTGATGTTTTAGCCAGTTAGAAGCAGTACAATCCAAGATTTATTTATCGATTATTGACTTTTTACCCTTCTTTAGTGCCTTGGACATGAGCTAGGACTTTAAGATTTTGCACCAGAGGAGGACTAGCAGCTGCGTTGAACGGGAGAATGTGAAAAGTGTTCATATGTAGTAAAAAACTGAGAAATCCGTCCGTTTTCTTCATTTATTATCGAATCGACTTAAAGCCAGATCGTTACATTGGCCGCTCTTCTCTCTGAAACGGTTACATTTATCGTCTGCAAAGCTATGTCGCGTGCTGCGGTATGCGGAGAAACTAACCGCACCATAGTAGAACAAAGAAGAAGCATCTAACTTGATGTAATAGCCAGTTAGAAGCAGTACAATCGAAGATTTATTTATCGATTATTGACTTTTTACCTTTGTTTAGTGCCTTGGACATGAGGTATGACCTTAAGATTTTGCACCAGAGGAGGACTAGCAGCTGCGTTGAACGGGAGAATGTGAAAAGTGTTCATATGTAGTAAAAACCTGAGAAATCCGTCCGTTTTCTTCATTTATTATCGAATCGACTTACAGCCATATCGTTACATTGGCCGCTCTTCTCTCTGAAACGGTTACATTTATCGTCTGCAAAGCTATGTCGCGTGCTGCGGTATGCAGAGACACTAAAAGCAAAATAGTAGAACACAGAAGATGCTTCTAAGTTGATGTTATAGCCAGTTAGAAGCAGTACAATCCAAGATTTATTTATCGATTTTTGACTTTTTACCCTTCTTTAGTGCCTTGGACATGAGCTAGGACCTTAAGATTTTGCACCAGAGGAGGACTAGCAGCTGCGTTGAACGGGAGAATGTGAAAAGTGTTCATATGTAGTAAAAACCTGAGAAATCCGTCCGTTTTCTTCATTTATTATCGAATCGACTTAAAGCCAGATCGTTACATTGGCCGCTCTTCTCTCTGAAACGGTTACATTTATCGTCTGCAAAGCTATGTCGCGTGCTGCGGTATGCAGAGACACTAAAAGCAAAATAGTAGAACACAGAAGATGCTTCTAAGTTGATGTTATAGCCAGTTAGAAGCAGTACAATCCAAGATTTATTTATCGATTATTGACTTTTTACCCTTCTTTAGTGCCTTGGACATGAGCTACGACCTTAAGATTTTGCACCAGAGGAGAACTAGCAGCTGCGTTGAACGGGAGAATGTGAAAAGTGTTCATATGTAGTAAAAAACTCAGAAATCCGTCCGTTTTCTTCATTTATTATCGAATCGACTTAAAGCCAGATCGTTACATTGGCCGCTCTTCTCTCTGAAACGGTTACGTTTATCGTCTGCAAAGCTATGTCGCGTGCTGCGGTATGCAGAGACACTAAAAGCAAAATAGTAGAACACAGAAGATGCTTCTAAGTTGATGTTATAGCCAGTTAGAAGCAGTACAATCCAAGATTTATTTATAGATTATTGACTTTTTTCCTTTCTTTATTTATTTTATTTATTTATACATTTATTTTACCTGGCAAGATTAGGGCCTTCAGGCCCTCTCTTACACCTAACCAGGCATACTCAGGTTGAACGAGTTACAGTTTCTACTTAACATTAAGGACATATAGCCTATTATGCAGTATTGATGTTAAAGAAAAAAAATAGATATTATGACAGTAGTATAATGATAATTATAACAATAAAAAATAATTATAACAATCAATAATAATAATAATAATAATAATAGTAATAATAATAATAATAGTAATAATAATAACAATAATGACTATGCATATGAAAGTAAACATACTTTTCTTTTCTGAATGTCAGTCCCATTGTTAGTTGGGAATTTTCTCGTTATGTTCTTGCAGCTTGTGAGTTATTCTCATCGAGCAGAGACATAAGACGATAGAATGGGGTGAAAGAGATATATAAGAGGTAGATAGGTTAGAGGAAGAGAAATAGAACGGTAAAATTCGAAGCTGTGATGGAGAGGAGAAAGAAAGAGATGGGAGGGGCACAAGAGTGGTGGTTATACCGTCCCTAATATGTAAGCTTTGAGTTCCCTCTTGAATGTTGAGTAGTTCTGGATAAGACGCAGATCACAGGGGAGCGCGTTCCATAGTCGTATGGCTGAGATGGAGAATGACACGGAGAAAGATTTTGTGTTATGTAAAGGTACAGCCAAGATGATAGACGTATCCGATCTAGTGTTGCGATTGTGGAATGACGATAGGTGTTTAATGTGAGAAGATAAGTATTGGGGGCACCAGTGGCTAAGAAATCGATGAAGTAAGCACATCGTGTGGAGATCGCGTGCCGTATGTGGGCGTATCCAACCTAGCTGAGTGTATGAAGGACTGATATGATCATACAACCGAATATTACACACGTATCTAACGCAAGCATTCATCACTAGCTCGAGGCATCTAGAATTTTCACTATTTGTGCCGTGTTGAACTACATCGCAGTAGTAAAGATTAGGCAAGACTAGTGTTTGGACTAATTTTTGTTTAACATGGGTTGGAAATATTTTTCTAAACTTTTGAATTGCATGTAGGGAGGAGAGCGATTTCCGGCAAGCTGTGACTGTTTGTTCTTCCCAGTTTAGGTGTTCATCCAAGATTATTCCAAGGTCTTTTACTGTTTTTTGGTATGGTAGTTGGGTACCATTGAGGAGTATTTTAGGGACTGTTTCGCGAAAGTACCGGCTGATTAACTTTGGATGAGATATAAGTATGACCTGGGATTTCTTGGGGTTTAGTTTCAGACCTAGGTTCTGTGCTCATCGAGAAACAGAACAAAGATCTGCGTTCATACTCGCTGCTGCGCCAGCAATGTTTTTGGGGCTTGCACTTATGTACAGTTGGATGTCGTCGGCATAAAGATGGTAGTTGCAGGAGTGAATCACTGCATTGGACATGAGCTAGGACCGTAAGATTTTGCACCAGAGGAGGACTAGCAGCTGCGTTGAACGGAAGAATGTGAAAAGAGTTCATATGTGGTAAAAACCAGAGAAATCCGTCCGTTTTCTTCATTTATTATCGAATCGACTTAAAGCCATATCGTTACATTGGCCGCTCTTCTCTCTGAGACGGTTACATTTATCGTCTGCAAAGCTATGTCGCGTGCTGCGGTATGCGGAGAAACTAACCGCACCATAGTAGAACACAGAAGAAGCTTCTAACTTGATGTAATAGCCAGTTAGAAGCAGTACAATCCAAGATTTATTTATCGATTATTGACTTTTTACCTTTCTTTAGTGCCTTGGACATGAGGTAGGACCTTAAGATTTTGCACCATAGGAGGACTAGCAGCTGCGTTGAACGGGAGCATGTGAAAAGTGTTCATATGTAGTAAAAAACTGAGAAATCCGTCCGTTTTCTTCATTTATTATCGAATCGACTTAAAGCCAGATCGTTACATTGGCCGCTATACTCTCTGAAACGGTTACATTTATCGTCTGCAAAGCTATGTCGCGTGCTGCGGTATGCGGAGAAACTAACCGCACAATAGTAGAACACAGAAGAAGCTTCTAACTTGATGTAATAGCCAGTTAGAAGCAGTACAATCCAAGATTTATTTATCGATTATTGACTTTTTACCTTTTTTTAGTGCCTTGGACATGAGGTAGGACCTTAAGATTTTGCACCAGAGGAGGACTAGCAGCTGCGTTGAACGGGAGCATGTGAAAAATGTTCATATGTCGTAAAAAACTGAGAAGTCCGTCCGTTTTCTTCATTTATTATCGAATCGACTTAAAGCCATATCGTTACATTGGCCGCTCTTCTCTCTGAAACGGTTACATTTATCGTCTCCAATGCTATGTCGCGTGCTGCGGTATGCGGAGAACCTAACCGCACCATAGTAGAACACAGAAGAAGCTTCTAACTTGATGTAATTGCCAGTTAGAAGCAGTACAATCCAAGATTTATTTATCGATTATTGACTTTTTACCCTTCTCTCCCCCCCATGAACCATGGACCTTGCCGTTGGTGGGGAGGCTTGCGTGCCTCAGCGATACAGATGGCCGTACCGTAGGTGCAACCACAACGGAGGGGTATCTGTTGAGAGGCCAGACAAACGTGTGGTTCCTGAAGAGGGGCAGCAGCCTTTTCAGTAGTTGCAGGGGCAACAGTCTGGATGATTGACTGATCTGGCCTTGCAACATTAACCAAAACGGCCTTGCTGTGCTGGTACTGCGAACGGCTGAAAGCAAGGGGAAACTACAGCCGTAATTTTTCCCGAGGACATGCAGCTTTACTGTATGATTAAATGATGATGGCATCCTCTTGGGTAAAATATTCCGGAGGTAAAATAGTCCCCCATTCGGATCTCCGGGCGGGGACTACTCAGGAGGATGTCGTTATCAGGAGAAAGAAAACTGGCGTTCTACGGATCGGAGCGTGGAATGTCAGATCCCTTAATCGGGCAGGTAGGTTAGAAAATTTAAAAAGGGAAATGGATAGGTTGAAGTTAGATATAGTGGGAATTAGTGAAGTTCGGTGGCGGGAGGAACAAGACTTCTGGTCAGGTGATTACAGGGTTATAAACACAAAATCAAATAGGGGTAATGCAGGAGTAGGTTTAATAATGAATAGGAAAATAGGAATGCGGGTAAGCTACTACAAACAGCATAGTGAACGCATTATTGTGGCCAAGATAGATACGAAGCCCACACCTACTACAGTAGTACAAGTTTATATGCCAACTAGCTCTGCAGATGACGAAGAAATTGAAGAAATGTACGATGAAATAAAAGAAATTATTCAGATAGTGAAGGGAGACGAAAATTTAATAGTAATGGGTGACTGGAATTCGAGTGTAGGAAAAGGGAGAGAAGGAAACATAGTAGGTGAATATGGATTGGGGCTAAGAAATGAAAGAGGAAGCCGCCTAGTAGAATTTTGTACAGAGCACAACTTAGTCATAGGTAACACTTGGTTTAAGAATCATGAAAGAAGGTTGTATACGTGGAAGAACCCTGGAGATACTAAAAGATATCAGATAGATTATATAATGGTAAGACAGAGATTTAGGAACCAGGTTTTAAGTTGTAAGACATTTCCAGGGGCAGATGTGGACTCTGACCACAATCTATTGGTTATGACCTGTAGATTAAAACTGAAGAAAATGCAAAAATGTGGGAAATTAAGGAGATGGGACCTGGATAAACTGAAAGAACCAGAGGTTGTACAGAGTTTCAGGGAGAGCATAAGGGAACAATTGACAGGAATAGAGGAAAGAAATACAGTAGAAGAAGAATGGGTAGCTCTGAGGGATGAAGTAGTGAAGGCAGCAGAGGATAAAGTAGGTAAAAAGACGAGGGCTGCTAGAAATCCTTGGGTAACAGAAGAAATATTGAATTTAATTGATGAAAGGAGAAAATATAAAAATGGAGTAAATGAAGCAGGCATAAAGGAATACAAACGTCTCAAAAATGAGATCGACAGGAAGTGCAAAATGGCTAAACAGGGATGGCTAGAGGACAAATGTAAGGATGTAGAGGCTTATTTCACTAGGGGTAAGATAGATACTGCCTACAGGAAAATTAAAGAGACCTTTGGAGAGAAGAGAACCACGTGTATGAATATCAAGAGCTCAGATGGCAACCCAGTTCTAAGCAAAGAAGGGAAGGCAGAAAGGTGGAAGGAGTATATAGAGGGTTTATACAAGGGCGATGTACTTGAGGACAATATTATGGAAATGGAAGAGGATGTAGATGAAGACGAAATGGGTGATACGATACTGCGTGAAGAGTTTGACAGAGCACTGAAAGACCTGAGTCGAAACAAGGCCCCCGGAGTAGACAACATTCCATTAGAACTACTGACTGCCTTGGGAGAGCCAGTCATGACAAAACTCTACCAGCTGGTGAGCAAGATTTATGAGACAGGCGAAATACCCTCAGACTTCAAGAAGAATATAATAATTCCAATCCCAAAGAAAGCGGGTGCTGACAGATGTGAAAATTACCGAACTATCAGTTTAATAAGTCACAGCTGCAAAATACTAACGCGAATTCTTTACAGACGAATGGAAAAACTGGTAGATGCGGACCTCGGGGAGGATCAGTTTGGATTCCGTCGAAATGTTGGAACACGTGAGGCAATACTGACCTTACGACTTATCTTAGAAGAAAGATTAAGTAAAGGCAAACCTACGTTTCTAGCATTTGTAGACTTAGAGAAAGCTTTTGACAATGTTGACTGGAATACTCTTTTTCAAATTCTAAAGGTGGCAGGGGTAAAATACAGGGAGCGAAAGGCTATTTACAATTTGTACAGAAACCAGATGGCAGTCATAAGAGTCGAGGGGCATGAAAGGGAAGCAGTGGTTGGGAAAGGAGTGAGACAGGGCTGTAGCCTCTCCCCGATGTTATTCAATCTGTATATTGAGCAAGCAGTAAAGGAAACAAAAGAAAAATTTGGAGTAGGTATTAAAATTCATGGAGACGAAGTAAAAACTTTGAGGTTCGCCGATGACATTGTAATTCTGTCAGAGACGGCAAAGGACTTGGAAGAGCAGTTGAACGGAATGGACAGTGTCTTGAAAGGAGGATATAAGATGAACATCAACAAAAGCAAAACGAGGATAATGGAATGTAGTCCAATTAAATCGGGTGATGCTGAGGGAATTAGATTAGGAAATGAGACACTTAAAGTAGTAAAGGAGTTTTGCTATTTAGGAAGTAAAATAACTGATGATGGTCGAAGTAGAGAGGATATAAAATGTAGACTGGCAATGGCAAGGAAAGCGTTTCTGAAGAAGAGAAATTTGTTAACATCGAATATAGATTTAAGTGTCAGGAAGTCATTTCTGAAAATATTTGTTTGGAGTGTAGCCATGTATGGAAGTGAAACATGGACGATAACTAGTTTGGACAAGAAGAGAATAGAAGCTTTCGAAATGTGGTGCTACAGAAGAATACTGAAGATAAGGTGGATAGATCACGTAACTAATGAGGAGGTATTGAATAGGATTGGGGAGAAGAGAAGTTTGTGGCACAACTTGACTAGAAGAAGGGATCGGTTGGTAGGACATGTTTTGAGGCATCAAGGGATCACAAATTTAGCATTGGAGGGCACTGTGGAGGGTAAAAATCGTAGAGGGAGACCGAGAGATGAGTACACTAAGCAGATTCAGAAGGATGTAGGTTGCAGTAGGTACTGGGAGATGAAGAAGCTTGCACAGGATAGAGTAGCATGGAGAGCTGCATCAAACCAGTCTCAGGACTGAAGACCACAACAACAACAACACCCTTCTTTAGTGCCTTGGACATGAGCTAGGACCTTAAGATGTTGCACCAGAGGAGGACTAGCAGCTGCGTTGAACGGGAGAATGTGAAAAGTGTTCATATGTAGTAAAAACCTGAGAAATCCGTCCGTTTTCTTCATTTATTATCGAATCGACTTAAAGCCATATCCTTACATTGACCGCTCTTCTCTCTGAAACGGTTGTACTTATCGTCTGCAAAGCTAAGTCGCGTGCTGCGGTATGCGGAGACAATAAAATCACCATAGTAGAACACAGATGAAGCTTCTAAGTCGATGTAATAGCCAGTAAGAAGTAGTACAATTCAAGTTTTAGGTATCGATTATTGACTTCTTAGATGGATTTGGAGCCTTGGACATGAGCTAGGACCTTAAGATTCTGCATGAAAGGAGGACTAGCAGCCGAGTTGCACGGGAGAATTTAAAAAGTGTTCATATGTAGTAAAAAACTGAGAAATCCGTCCGTTTTCTTCATTTATTATCGAATCGACTTAAAGCCAGATCGTTACATCGGCCGCTCTTCTCTCTGAAACGGTTACATTTATCGTCTGCAAAGCTATGTCGCGTGCTGCGGTATGCGGAGAAACTAACCGCACCATAGTAGAACACAGAAGAAGCTTCTAACTTGATGTAATAGTCAGTTAGAAGCAGTACAATTCAAGATTTATTTATCGATTATTGACTTTTTACCCTTCTTTAGTGCCTTGGACATGAGCTAGAACCTTAAGATTTTGCACCAGAGGAGGACTAGCAGCTGCGTTGAACGGGAGAATGTGAAAAGTGTTCATATGTAGTAAAAAACTGAGAAATCCGTCCGTTTTCTTCATTTATTATCGAATCGACTTAAAGCCACATCGTTACATTGGCCGCTCTTCTCTCTGAAACGGTTACATTTATCGTCTGCAAAGCTATGTCGCGTGCTGCGGTATGCAGAGACACTAAAAGCAAAATAGTAGAACACAGAAGATGCTTCTAAGTTGATGTTATAGCCAGTTAGAAGCAGTACAATCCAAGATTCATTTATCGATTATTGACTTTTTCCCTTCTTTAGTGACTTGGACATGAGCTAGGACCTTAAGATTTTGCACCAGAGGAGGACTAGCAGCTGCGTTGAACGGGAGAATGTGAAAAGTGTTCATATGTAGTAAAAACCTGAGAAATCCGTCCGTTTTCTTCATTTATTATCGAATCGACTTAAAGCCATATCGTTACACTGGCCGCTCTTCTCTCTGAAACGATTACATTTATCGTCTGCAAAGCTATGTCGCGTGCTGCGGTATGCAGCGACACTAAAAGCAAAATAGTAGAACACAGAAGATGCTTCTAAGTTGATGTTATAGCCAGTTAGAAGCAGTACAATCCAAGATTTATTTATCGATTATTGATTTTTTCCCTTCTTTAGTGCATTGGACATGAGGTAGGACCTTAAGATTTTGCACCAGAGGAGGACTAGCAGCTGCGTTGAACGGGAGAATGTGAAAAGTGTTCATATGTAGTAAAAACCTGAGAAATCCGTCCGTTTTCTTCATTTATTATCGAGTCGACTTAAAGCCAGATCGTTACATTGGCCGCTCTTCTCTCTGAAACGGTTACATTTATCGTCTGCAAAGCTATGTCGCGTGCTGCGGTATGCAGAGACACTAAAAGCAAAATAGTAGAACACAGAAGATGCTTCTAAGTTGATGTTATAGCCAGTTAGAAGCAGTACAATCCAAGATTTATTTATCGATTATTGACTTTTTACCCTTCTTTAGTGACTTGGACATGAGCTAGGACCTTAAGATTTTGCACCAGAGGAGGACTAGCAGCTGCGTTGAACGGGAGAATGTGAAAAGTGTTCATATGTAGTAAAAAACTGAGAAATCCGTCCGTTTTCTTCATTTATTATCGAATCGACTTAAAGCTATATCGTTACATTGGCCGCTATACTCTCTGAAACGGTTACATTTATCGTCTGCAAAGCTATGTCGCGTGCTGCGGTATGCGGAGAAACTAACCGCACCATAGTAGAACACAGAAGAAGCTTCAACTTGATGTAATAGCCAGTTAGAAGCAGTACAATCCAAGATTTATTTATCGATTATTGACTTTTTACCCTTCTTTAGTGCCTTGGACATGAGCTAGGACCTTAAGATTTTGCACCAGAGGAGGACTAGCAGCTGCGTTGAACGGGAGAATGTGAAAAGTGTTCATATGTAGTAAAAAACTGAGAAATCCGTCCGTTTTCTTCATTTATTATCGAATCGACTAAAAGCCAGATCGTTACATTGGCCTCTCTTCTCTCTGAAACGGTTACATTTATCGTCTGCAAAGCTATGTCGCGTGCTGCGGTATGCAGAGACACTAAAAGCAAAATAGTAGAACACAGAAGATGCTTCTAAGTTGATGTTATAGCCAGTTAGAAGCAGTACAATCCAAGATTTATTTATCGATTATTGACTTTTTACCCTTCTTTAGTGACTTGGACGTGAGGTAGGACCTTAAGATTTTGCACCAGAGGAGGACTAGCAGCTGCGTTGAACGGGAGAATGTGAAAAGTGTTCATATGTAGTAAAAACCTGAGAAATCCGTCCCTTTTCTTCATTTATTATCGAATCGAGTTAAAGCCATATCGTTACATTGGCCGCTCTTCTCTCTGAAACGATTACATTTATCGTCTGCAAAGCTATGTCGCGTGCTGCGGTATGCAGAGACACTAAAAGCAAAATAGTAGAACACAGAAGATGCTTCTAAGTTGATGTTATAGCCAGTTAGAAGCAGTACAATCCAAGATTTATTTATCGATTATTGACTTTTTTCCCTTCTTTAGTGCATTGGACATGAGGTAGGACCTTAAGATTTTGCACCAGAGGAATACTAGCAGCTGCGTTGAACGGGAGAATGTGAAAAGTGTTCATATGTAGTAAAAAACTGAGAAATCCATCCGTTTTCTTCATTTATTATCCAATCGACTTAAAGCCAGATCGTTACATTGGCCGCTCTTCTCTCTGAAACGGTTACATTTATCGTCTGCAAAGCTATGTCGCGTGCTGCGGTATGCAGAGACACTAAAAGCAAAATAGTAGAACACAGAAGATGCTTCTAAGTTGATGTTATAGCCAGTTAGAAGCAGTACAATCCAAGATTCATTTATCGATTATTGACTTTTTCCCTTCTTTAGTGACTTGGACATGAGCTAGGACCTTAAGATTTTGCACCAGAGGAGGACTAGCAGCTGCGTTGAACGGGAGAATGTGAAAAGTGTTCATATGTAGTAAAAAACTGAGAAATCCGTCCGTTTTCTTCATTTATTATCGAATCGACTTAAAGCCACATCGTTACATTGGCCGCTCTTCTCTCTGAAACGGTTACATTTATCGTCTGCAAAGCTATGTCGCGTGCTGCGGTATGCAGAGACACTAAAAGCAAAATAGTAGAACACAGAAGATGCTTCTAAGTTGATGTTATAGCCAGTTAGAAGCAGTACAATCCAAGATTCATTTATCGATTATTGACTTTTTCCCTTCTTTAGTGACTTGGACATGAGCTAGGACCTTAAGATTTTGCACCAGAGGAGAACTAGCAGCTGCGTTGAACGGGAGAATGTGAAAAGTGTTCATATGTAGTAAAAACCTGAGAAATCCGTCCGTTTTCTTCATTTATTATCGAATCGACTTAAAGCCATATCGTTACACTGGCCGCTCTTCTCTCTGAAACGATTACATTTATCGTCTGCAAAGCTATGTCACGTGCTGCGGTATGCAGCGACACTAAAAGCAAAATAGTAGAACACAGAAGATGCTTCTAAGTTGATGTTATAGCCAGTTAGAAGCAGTACAATCCAAGATTTATTTATCGATTATTGATTTTTTCCCTTCTTTAGTGCATTGGACATGAGGTAGGACCTTAAGATTTTGCACCAGAGGAGGACTAGCAGCTGCGTTGAACGGGAGAATGTGAAAAGTGTTCATATGTAGTAAAAACCTGAGAAATCCGTCCGTTTTCTTCATTTATTATCGAGTCGACTTAAAGCCAGATCGTTACATTGGCCGCTCTTCTCTCTGAAACGGTTACATTTATCGTCTGCAAAGCTATGTCGCGTGCTGCGGTATGCAGAGACACTAAAAGCAAAATAGTAGAACACAGAAGATGCTTCTAAGTTGATGTTATAGCCAGTTAGAAGCAGTACAATCCAAGATTTATTTATCGATTATTGACTTTTTACCCTTCTTTAGTGCCTTGGACATGAGCTAGGACCTTAAGATTTTGCACCAGAGGAGGACTAGCAGCTGCGTTGAACGGGAGAATGTGAAAAGTGTTCATATGTAGTAAAAAACTGAGAAATCCGTCCGTTTTCTTCATTTATTATCGAATCGACTTAAAGCCAGATCGTTACATTGGCCGCTCTTCTCTCTGAAACGGTTACATTTATCTTCTGCAAAGCTATGTCGCGTGCTGCGGTATGCAGAGACACTAAAAGCAAAATAGTAGAACACAGAAGATGCTTCTAAGTTGATGTTATAGCCAGTTAGAAGCAGTACAATCCAAGATTTATTTATCGATTATTGACTTTTTACCCTTCTTTAGTGCCTTGGACATGAGCTAGGACCTTAAGATTTTGCACCAGAGGAGGACTAGCAGCTGCGTTGAACGGGAGAATGTGAAAAGTGTTCATATGTAGTAAAAAACTGAGAAATCCGTCCGTTTTCTTCATTTATTATCGAATCGACTTAAAGCCAGATCGTTACATTGGCCGCTCTTCTCTCTGAAACGGTTACATTTATCTTCTGCAAAGCTATGTCGCGTGCTGCGGTATGCAGAAACACTAAAAGCAAAATAGTAGAACACAGAAGATGCTTCTAAGTTGATGTTATAGCCAGTTAGAAGCAGTACAATCCAAGATTTATTTATCGATTATTGACTTTTTACCCTTCTTTAGTGACTTGGACATGAGCTAGGACCTTAAGATTTTGCACCAGAGGAGGACTAGCAGCTGCGTTGAACGGGAGAATGTGAAAAGTGTTCATATGTAGTAAAAACCTGAGAAATCCGTCCCTTTTCTTCATTTATTATCGAATCGAGTTAAAGCCATATCGTTACATTGGCCGCTCTTCTCTCTGAAACGATTACATTTATCGTCTGCAAAGCTATGTCGCGTGCTGCGGTATGCAGAGACACTAAAAGCAAAATAGTAGAACACAGAAGATGCTTCTAAGTTGATGTTATAGCCAGTTAGAAGCAGTACAATCCAAGATTTATTTATCGATTATTGACTTTTTTCCCTTCTTTAGTGCATTGGACATGAGGTAGGACCTTAAGATTTTGCACCAGAGGAATACTAGCAGCTGCGTTGAACGGGAGAATGTGAAAAGTGTTCATATGTAGTAAAAAACTGAGAAATCCGTCCGTTTTCTTCATTTATTATCCAATCGACTTAAAGCCAGATCGTTACATTGGCCGCTCTTCTCTCTGAAACGGTTACATTTATCGTCTGCAAAGCTATGTCGCGTGCTGCGGTATGCAGAGACACTAAAAGCAAAATAGTAGAACACAGAAGATGCTTCTAAGTTGATGTTATAGCCAGTTAGAAGCAGTACAATCCAAGATTCATTTATCGATTATTGACTTTTTCCCTTCTTTAGTGACTTGGACATGAGCTAGGACCTTAAGATTTTGCACCAAAGGAGGACTAGCAGCTGCGTTGAACGGGAGAATGTGAAAAGTGTTCATATGTAGTAAAAACCTGAGAAATCCGTCCGTTTTCTTCATTTATTATCGAATCGACTTAAAGCCATATCGTTACATTGGCCGCTCTTCTCTCTGAAACGATTACATTTATCGTCTGCAAAGCTATGTCGCGTGCTGCGGTATGCAGCGACACTAAAAGCAAAATAGTAGAACACAGAAGATGCTTCTAAGTTGATGTTATAGCCAGTTAGAAGCAGTACAATCCAAGATTTATTTATCGATTATTGATTTTTTCCCTTCTTTAGTGCATTGGACATGAGGTAGGACCTTAAGATTTTGCACCAGAGGAGGACTAGCAGCTGCGTTGAACGGGAGAATGTGAAAAGTGTTCATATGTAGTAAAAACCTGAGAAATCCGTCCGTTTTCTTCATTTATTATCGAATCGACTTAAAGCCAGATCGTTACATTGGCCGCTCTTCTCTCTGAAACGGTTACATTTATCGTCTGCAAAGCTATGTCGCGTGCTGCGGTATGCAGAGACACTAAAAGCAAAATAGTAGAACACAGAAGATGCTTCTAAGTTGATGTTATAGCCAGTTAGAAGCAGTACAATCCAAGATTTATTTATCGATTATTGACTTTTTACCCTTCTTTAATGACTTGGACATGAGCTAGGACCTTAAGATTTTGCACCAGAGGAGGACTAGCAGCTGCGTTGAACGGGAGAATGTGAAAACTGTTCATATGTAGTAAAAACCTGAGAAATCCGTCCGTTTTCTTCATTTATTATCGAATCGACTTAAAGCTAAATCGTTACATTGGCCGCTATACTCTCTGAAACGGTTACATTTATCGTCTGCAAAGCTATGTCGCGTGCTGCGGTATGCGGAGAAACTAACCGCACCATAGTAGAACACAGAAGAAGCTTCTAACTTGATGTAATAGCCAGTTAGAAGCAGTACAATCCAAGATTTATTTATCGATTATTGACTTTTTACCCTCCTTTAGTGCCTTGGACATGAGCTAGGACATTAAGATTTTGCACCAGAGGAGGACTAGCAGCTGCGTTGAACGGGAGAATGTGAAAAGTGTTCATATGTAGTAAAAAACTGAGAAAACCGTCCGTTTTCTTCATTTATTATCGAATCGACTTAAAGCCAGATCGTTACATTGGCCGCTCTTCTCTCTGAAACGGTTACATTTATCGTCTGCAAAGCTATGTCGCGTGCTGCGGTATGCAGAGACACTAAAAGCAAAATAGTAGAACACAGAAGATGCTTCTAAGTTGATGTTATAGCCAGTTAGAAGCAGTACAATCCAAGATTCATTTATCGATTATTGACTTTCTCCCTTCTTTAGTGACTTGGACATGAGCTAGGACCTTAAGATTTTGCACCAGAGGAGGACTAGCAGCTGCGTTGAACGGGAGAATGTGAAAAGTGTTCATATGTAGTAAAAACCTGAGAAATCCGTCCGTTTTCTTCATTTATTATCGAATCGACTTAAAGCCATATCGTTACACTGGCCGCTCTTCTCTCTGAAACGATTACAGTTATCGTCTGCAAAGCTATGTCGCGTGCTGCGGTATGCAGCGACACTAAAAGCAAAATAGTAGAACACAGAAGATGCTTCTAAGTTGATGTTATAGCCAGTTAGAAGCAGTACAATCCAAGATTTATTTATCGATTATTGATTTTTTCCCTTCTTTAGTGCATTGGACATGAGGTAGGACCTTAAGATTTTGCACCAGAGGAGGACTAGCAGCTGCGTTGAACGGGAGAATGTGAAAAGTGTTCATATGTAGTAAAAACCTGAGAAATCCGTCCGTTTTCTTCATTTATTATCGAATCGACTTAAAGCCAGATCGTTACATTGGCCGCTCTTCTCTCTGAAACGGTTACATTTATCGTCTGCAAAGCTATGTCGCGTGCTGCGGTATGCAGAGACACTAAAAGCAAAATAGTAGAACACAGAAGATGCTTCTAAGTTGATGTTATAGCCAGTTAGAAGCAGTACAATCCAAGATTTATTTATCGATTATTGACTTTTTACCCTTCTTTAGTGACTTGGACATGAGCTAGGACCTTAAGATTTTGCACCAGAGGAGGACTAGCAGCTGCGTTGAACGGGAGAATGTGAAAAGTGTTCATATGTAGTAAAAAACTGAGAAATCCGTCCGTTTTCTTCATTTATTATCGAATCGACTTAAAGCTATATCGTTACATTGGCCGCTATACTCTCTGAAACGGTTACATTTATCGTCTGCAAAGCTATGTCGCGTGCTGCGGTATGCGGAGAAACTAACCGCACCATAGTAGAACACAGAAGAAGCTTCTAACTTGATGTAATAGCCAGTTAGAAGCAGTACAATCCAAGATTTATTTATCGATTATTGACCTTTTACCCTTCTTTAGTGACTTGGACATGAGCTAGGACCTTAAGATTTTGCACCAGAGGAGGACTAGCAGCTGCGTTGAACGGGAGAATGTGAAAAGTGTTCATATGTAGTAAAAAACTGAGAAATCCGTCCGTTTTCTTCATTTATTATCCAATCGACTTAAAGCCAGATCGTCACATTGGCCGCTCTTCTCTCTGAAACGGTTACATTTATCGTCTGCAAAGCTATGTCGCGTGCTGCGGTATGCAGAGACACTAAAAGCAAAATAGTAGAACACAGAAGATGCTTCTAAGTTGATGTTATAGCCAGTTAGAAGCAGTACAATCCAAGATTCATTTATCAATTATTGACTTTTTCCCTTCTTTAGTGACTTGGACATGAGCTAGGACCTTAAGATTTTGCACCAGAGGAGGACTAGCAGCTGCGTTGAACGGGAGAATGTGAAAAGTGTTCATATGTAGTAAAAACCTGAGAAATCCGTCCGTTTTCTTCATTTATTATCGAATCGACTTAAAGCCATATCGTTACATTGGCCGCTCTTCTCTCTGAAACGATTACATTTATCGTCTGCAAAGCTATGTCGCGTGCTGCGGTATGCAGCGACACTAAAAGCAAAATAGTAGAACACAGAAGATGCTTCTAAGTTGATGTTATAGCCAGTTAGAAGCAGTACAATCCAAGATTTATTTATCGATTATTGATTTTTTCCCTTCTTTAGTGCATTGGACATGAGGTAGGACCTTAAGATTTTGCACCAGAGGAGGACTAGCAGCTGCGTTGAACGGGAGAATGTGAAAAGTGTTCATATGTAGTAAAAACCTGAGAAATCCGTCCGTTTTCTTCATTTATTATCGAATCGACTTAAAGCCAGATCGTTACATTGGCCGCTCTTCTCTCTGAAACGGTTACATTTATCGTCTGCAAAGCTATGTCGCGTGCTGCGGTATGCAGAGACACTAAAAGCAAAATAGTAGAACACAGAAGATGCTTCTAAGTTGATGTTATAGCCAGTTAGAAGCAGTACAATCCAAGATTTATTTATCGATTATTGACTTTTTACCCTTCTTTAATGACTTGGACATGAGCTAGGACCTTAAGATTTTGCACCAGAGGAGGACTAGCAGCTGCGTTGAACGGGAGAATGTGAAAAGTGTTCATATGTAGTAAAAACCTGAGAAATCCGTCCGTTTTCTTCATTTATTATCGAATCGACTTAAAGCCATATCGTTACACTGGCCGCTCTTCTCTCTGAAACGATTACAGTTATCGTCTGCAAAGCTATGTCGCGTGCTGCGGTATGCAGCGACACTAAAAGCAAAATAGTAGAACACAGAAGATGCTTCTAAGTTGATGTTATAGCCAGTTAGAAGCAGTACAATCCAAGATTTATTTATCGATTATTGACTTTTTAAGCTTCTTTCGTGCCTTGGACATGAGCTAGGACCTTAAGATTTTATCACCAGAGGAGGACTAGCAGCAGCGTTGAACGGGAGAATGTGAAAAGTGTTCATATGTAGTAAAAAACTGAGAAATCCGTCCGTTTTCTTCATTTATTATCGAATCGACTTAAAGCCAGATCGTTACATTGGCCGCTCTTCTCTCTGAAACGGTTACATTTATCGTCTGCAAAGCAATTACGCGTGCTGCGGTATGCGGAGAAACTAACCGCACCATAGTAGAACACAGAAGAAGCTTCTAACTTGATGTAATAGTCAGTTAGAAGCAGTACAATCCAAGATTTATTTATCGATTATTGACTTTTTACCCTTCTTTAGTGCCTTGGACATGAGCTAGGACCTTAAGATTTTGCACCAGAGGAGGACTAGCAGCTGCATTGAACGGGAGAATGTGAAAAGTGTTCATATGTAGTAAAAACCTGAGAAATCCGTCCGTTTTCTTCATTTATTATCGAATCGACTTAAAGCCACATCGTTACATTGGCCGCTCTTCTCTCTGAAACGGTTACATTTATCGTCTGCAAAGCTATGTCGCGTGCTGCGGTATGCAGAGACACTAAAAGCAAAATAGTAGAACACAGAAGATGCTTCTAAGTTAATGTTATAGCCAGTTAGAAGCAGTACAATCCAAGATTCATTTATCGATTATTGACTTTCTCCCTTCTTTAGTGACTTGGACATGAGCTAGGACCTTAAGATTTTGCACCAGAGGAGGACTAGCAGCTGCGTTGAACGGGAGAATGTGAAAAGTGTTCATATGTAGTAAAAACCTGAGAAATCCGTCCGTTTTCTTCATTTATTATCGAATCGACTTAAAGCCATATCGTTACACTGGCCGCTCTTCTCTCTGAAACGATTACAGTTATCGTCTGCAAAGCTATGTCGCGTGCTGCGGTATGCAGCGACACTAAAAGCAAAATAGTAGAACACAGAAGATGCTTCTAAGTTGATGTTATAGCCAGTTAGAAGCAGTACAATCCAAGATTTATTTATCGATTATTGATTTTTTCCCTTCTTTAGTGCATTGGACATGAGGTAGGACCTTAAGATTTTGCACCAGAGGAGGACTAGCAGCTGCGTTGAACGGGAGAATGTGAAAAGTGTTCATATGTAGTAAAAACCTGAGAAATCCGTCCGTTTTCTTCATTTATTATCGAATCGACTTAAAGCCAGATCGTTACATTGGCCGCTCTTCTCTCTGAAACGGTTACATTTATCGTCTGCAAAGCTATGTCGCGTGCTGCGGTATGCAGAGACACTAAAAGCAAAATAGTAGAACACAGAAGATGCTTCTAAGTTGATGTTATAGCCAGTTAGAAGCAGTACAATCCAAGATTTATTTATCGATTATTGACTTTTTACCCTTCTTTAGTGACTTGGACATGAGCTAGGACCTTAAGATTTTGCACCAGAGGAGGACTAGCAGCTGCGTTGAACGGGAGAATGTGAAAAGTGTTCATATGTAGTAAAAAACTGAGAAATCCGTCCGTTTTCTTCATTTATTATCGAATCGACTTAAAGCTATATCGTTACATTGGCCGCTATACTCTCTGAAACGGTTACATTTATCGTCTGCAAAGCTATGTCGCGTGCTGCAGTATGCGGAGAAACTAACCGCACCATAGTAGAACACAGAAGAAGCTTCTAACTTGATGTAATAGCCAGTTAGAAGCAGTACAATCCAAGATTTATTTATCGATTATTGACCTTTTACCCTTCTTTAGTGACTTGGACATGAGCTAGGACCTTAAGATTTTGCACCAGAGGAGGACTAGCAGCTGCGTTGAACGGGAGAATGTGAAAAGTGTTCATATGTAGTAAAAAACGGAGAAATCCGTCCGTTTTCTTCATTTATTATCGAATCGACTTAAAGCCAGATCGTTACATTGGCCGCTCTTCTCTCTGAAACGGTTACATTTATCGTCTGCAAAGCTATGTCGCGTGCTGTGGTATGCAGAGACACTAAAAGCAAAATAGTAGAACACAGAAGATGCTTCTAAGTTGATGTTATAGCCAGTTAGAAGCAGTACAATCCAAGATTTATTTATCGATTATTGACTTTTTACCCTTCTTTAGTGACTTGGACATGAGCTAGGACCTTAAGATTTTGCACCAGAGGAGGACTAGCAGCTGCGTTGAACGGGAGAATGTGAAAAGTGTTCATATGTAGTAAAAACCTGAGAAATCCGTCCCTTTTCTTCATTTATTATCGAATCGAGTTAAAGCCATATCGTTACATTGGCCGCTCTTCTCTCTGAAACGATTACATTTATCGTCTGCAAAGCTATGTCGCGTGCTGCGGTATGCAGAGACACTAAAAGCAAAATAGTAGAACACAGAAGATGCTTCTAAGTTGATGTTATAGCCAGTTAGAAGCAGTACAATCCAAGATTTATTTATCGATTATTGACTTTTTTCCCTTCTTTAGTGCATTGGACATGAGGTAGGACCTTAAGATTTTGCACCAGAGGAATACTAGCAGCTGCGTTGAACGGGAGAATGTGAAAAGTGTTCATATGTAGTAAAAAACTGAGAAATCCGTCCGTTTTCTTCATTTATTATCCAATCGACTTAAAGCCAGATCGTCACATTGGCCGCTCTTCTCTCTGAAACGGTTACATTTATCGTCTGCAAAGCTATGTCGCCTGCTGCGGTATGCAGAGACACTAAAAGCAAAATAGTAGAACACAGAAGATGCTTCTAAGTTGATGTTATAGCCAGTTAGAAGCAGTACAATCCAAGATTCATTTATCAATTATTGACTTTTTCCCTTCTTTAGTGACTTGGACATGAGCTAGGACCTTAAGATTTTGCACCAGAGGAGGACTAGCAGCTGCGTTGAACGGGAGAATGTGAAAAGTGTTCATATGTAGTAAAAACCTGAGAAATCCGTCCTTTTTCTTCATTTATTATCGAATCGACTTAAAGCCATATCGTTACATTGGCCGCTCTTCTCTCTGAAACGATTACATTTATCGTCTGCAAAGCTATGTCGCGTGCTGCGGTATGCAGCGACACTAAAAGCAAAATAGTAGAACACAGAAGATGCTTCTAAGTTGATGTTATAGCCAGTTAGAAGCAGTACAATCCAAGATTTATTTATCGATTATTGATTTTTTCCCTTCTTTAGTGCATTGGACATGAGGTAGGACCTTAAGATTTTGCACCAGAGGAGGACTAGCAGCTGCGTTGAACGGGAGAATGTGAAAAGTGTTCATATGTAGTAAAAACCTGAGAAATCCGTCCGTTTTCTTCATTTATTATCGAATCGACTTAAAGCCAGATCGTTACATTGGCCGCTCTTCTCTCTGAAACGGTTACATTTATCGTCTGCAAAGCTATGTCGCGTGCTGCGGTATGCAGAGACACTAAAAGCAAAATAGTAGAACACAGAAGATGCTTCTAAGTTGATGTTATAGCCAGTTAGAAGCAGTACAATCCAAGATTTATTTATCGATTATTGACTTTTTACCCTTCTTTAATGACTTGGACATGAGCTAGGACCTTAAGATTTTGCACCAGAGGAGGACTAGCAGCTGCGTTGAACGGGAGAATGTGAAAAGTGTTCATATGTAGTAAAAAACTGAGAAATCCGTCCGTTTTCTTCATTTATTATCGAATCGACTTAAAGCTATATCGTTACATTGGCCGCTATACTCTCTGAAACGGTTACATTTATCGTCTGCAAAGCTATGTCGCGTGCTGCGGTATGCGGAGAAACTAACCGCACCATAGTAGAACACAGAAGAAGCTTCTAACTTGATGTAATAGCCAGTTAGAAGCAGTACAATCCAAGATTTATTTATCGATTATTGACTTTTTACCCTCCTTTAGTGCCTTGGACATGAGCTAGGACCTTAAGATTTTGCACCAGAGGAGGACTAGCAGCTGCGTTGAACGGGAGAATGTGAAAAGTGTTCATATGTAGTAAAAAACTGAGAAATCCGTCCGTTTTCTTCATTTATTATCGAATCGACTTAAAGCCAGATCGTTGCATTGGCCGCTCTTCTCTTTGAAACGGTTACATTTATCGTCTGCAAAGCTATGTCGCGTGCTGCGGTATGCAGAGACACTAAAAGCAAAATAGTAGAACACAGAAGATGCTTCTAAGTTGATGTTATAGCCAGTTAGAAGCAGTACAATCCAAGATTTATTTATCGATTATTGACTTTTTACCCTTCTTTAGTGACTTGGACATGAGCTAGGACCTTAAGATTTTGCACCAGAGGAGGACTAGCAGCTGCGTTGAACGGGAGAATGTGAAAAGTGTTCATATGTAGTAAAAACCTGAGAAATCCGTCCGTTTTCTTCATTTATTATCGAATCGACTTAAAGCCATATCGTTACATTGGCCGCTCTTCTCTCTGAAACGATTACATTTATCGTCTGCAAAGCTATGTCGCGTGCTGCGGTATGCAGAGACACTAAAAGCAAAATAGTAGAACACAGAAGATGCTTCTAAGTTGATGTTATAGCCAGTTAGAAGCAGTACAATCCAAGATTTATTTATCGATTATTGACTTTTTTCCCTTCTTTAGTGCATTGGACATGAGGTAGGACCTTAAGATTTTGCACCAGAGGAATACTAGCAGCTGCGTTGAACGGGAGAATGTAAAAAGTGTTCATATGTAGTAAAAAACTGAGAAATCCGTCCGTTTTCTTCATTTATTATCCAATCGACTTAAAGCCAGATCGTTACATTGGCCGCTCTTCTCTCTGAAACGGTTACATTTATCGTCTGCAAAGCTATGTCGCGTGCTGCGGTATGCAGAGACACTAAAAGCAAAATAGTAGAACACAGAAGATGCTTCTAAGTTGATGTTATAGCCAGTTAGATGCAGTACAATCCAAGATTTATTTATCGATTATTGACCTTTTACCCTTCTTTCGTGCATTGGACATGAGCTAGGACCTTAAGATTTTGCACCAGAGGAGGACTAGCAGCTGCGTTGAACGGGAGAATGTGAAAAGTGTTCATATGTAGTAAAAACCTGAGAAATCCGTCCGTTTTCTTCATTTATTATCGAATCGACTTCAAGCCAGATCGTTACATTGGCCGCTCTTCTCTCTGAAACGGTTACATTTATCGTCTGCAAAGGTATGTCGCGTGCTGCGGTATGCGGAGAAACTAACCGCACCATAGTAGAACACAGAAGAAGCTTCTAACTTGATGTAATAGCCAGTTAGAAGCAGTACAATCCAAGATTTATTCATCGATTATTGACTTTTTACCCTTCTTTAGTGCCTTGGACATGAGGTAGGACCTTAAGATTTTGCACCAGAGGAGGACTAGCAGCTGCGTTGAACGGGAGAATGTGAAAAGTGTTCATATGTAGTAAAAACCTGAGAAATCCGTCCGTTTTCTTCATTTATTATCGAATCGACTTAAAGCCAGATCGTTACATTGGCCGCTCTTCTCTCTGAGACGGTTACATTTATCGTCTGCAAAGCTAAGTCGTGTGCTGCGGTATGCAGAGACACTAAAAGTAAAAAAGTAGAACACAGAAGATGCTTCTAAGTTGATGTTATAGCCAGTTAGAAGCAGTACAATCCAAGATTTATTTATCGATTATTGACCTTTTACCCTTCTTTCGTGCATTGGACATGAGCTAGGACCTTAAGATTTTGCACCAGAGGAGGACTAGCAGCTGCGTTGAACGGGAGAATGTGAAAAGTGTTCATATGTAGTAAAAAAACTGAGAAATCCGTCCGTTTTCTTCATTTATTATCGAATCGACTTAAAGCCATATCGTTACATTGGCCGCTCTTCTCTCTGAAACGGTTACATTTATCGTCTGCAAAGCTATTACGCGTGCTGCGGTATGCAGAGACACTAACAGCAAAATAGTAGAACACAGAAGATGCTTCTAAGTTGATGTTATAGCCAGTTAGAAGCGGTACAATCCAAGATTTATTTATCGATTATTGACTTTTTACCCTTCCTTAGTGCCTTGGACATGAGCTAGGACTTTAAGATTTTGCACCAGGGGAGGACTAGCAGCTGCGTTGAACGGGAGAATGTGAAAAGTGTTCATATGTAGTAAAAAACTGAGAAATCCGTCCGTTTTCTTCATTTATTATCGAATCGACTTAAAGCTATATCGTTACATTGGCCGCTATACTCTCTGAAACGGTTACATTTATCGGCTGCAAAGCTATGTCACGTGCTGCGGTATGCGGAGAAACTAACCGCACCATAGTAGAACACAGAAGAAGCTTCTAACTTGATGTAATAGCCAGTTAGAAGCAGTACAATCCAAGATTTATTTATCGATTATTGACTTTTTACCCTTCTTTAGTGCCTTGGACATGAGCTAGGACCTTAAGATTTTGCACCAGAGGAGGACTAGCAGCTGCGTTGAACGGGAGAATGTGAAAAGTGTTCATATGTAGTAAAAAACTGAGAAATCCGTCCGTTTTCTTCATTTATTATCGAATCGATTTAAAGCCAGATCGTTACATTGGCCGCTCTTCTCTCTGAAACGGTTACATTTATCGTCTCCAAAGCTATGTCGCGTGCTGCGGTATGCAGAGACACTAACAGCAAAATAGTAGAACACAGAAGATGCTTCTAAGTTGATGTTATAGCCAGTTAGAAGCAGTACAATCCAATATTTATTTATCGATTATTGACGTTTTACCCTTCTTTAGTGACTTGGACATGAGCTAGGACCTTAAGATTTTGCACCAGAGGAGGACTAGGAGCTGCGTTGAACGGGAGAATGTGAAAAGTGTTCATATGTAGTAAAAACCTGAGAAATCCGTCCGTTTTCTTCATTTATTATCGAATCAACTTAAAGCCAGATCGTTACATTGGCCGCTCTTCTCTCTGAGACGGTTACATTTATCGTCTGCAAAGCTATGTCGCGTGCTGCGGTATGCGGAGAAACTAACCGCACAATAGTAGAACACAGAAGAAGCTTCTAACTTGATGTAATAGCCAGTTAGAAGCAGTACAATCCAAGATTTATTTATCGATTATTGACTTTTTACACTTCTTTAGTGCCTTGGACATGAGCTAGGACCTTAAGATGTTGCACCGGAGGAGGACTAGCAGCTGCGTTGAACGGGAGAATGTGAAAAGTGTTCATATGTAGTAAAAACCTGAGAAATCCGTCCGTTTTCTTCATTTATTATCGAATCGACTTAAAGCCATATCGTTACATTGGCCGCTCTTCTCTCTGGAACGGTTACATTTATCGTCTGCAAAGATATGTCGCGTGCTGCAGTATGCAGAGACACTAAAAGCAAAATAGTAGAACACAGAAGATGCTTCTAAGTTGATGTTATAGCCAGTTAGAAGCAGTACAATCCAAGATTCATTTATCGATTATTGACTTTTTCCCTTCTTTAGTGACTTGGACATGAGCTAGGACCTTAAGATTTTGCACCAGAGGAGGACTAGCAGCTGCGTTGGTCGGGAGAATGTGTTCATATGTAGTAAAAAACTGAGAAATCCGTCCGTTTTCTTCATTTATTATCGAATCGACTTAAAGCCATAACGTTACATTGGCCGCTCTTCTCTCTGAAACGATTACATTTATCGTCTGCAAAGCTATGTCGCGTGCTGCGGTATGCAGCGACACTAAAAGCAAAATAGTAGAACACAGAAGATGCTTCTAAGTTGATGTTATAGCCAGTTAGAAGCAGTACAATCCAAGATTTATTTATCGATTATTGATTTTTTCCCTTCTTTAGTGCATTGGACATGAGGTAGGACCTTAAGATTTTGCACCAGAGGAGGACTAGCAGCTGCGTTGAACGGGAGAATGTGAAAAGTGTTCATATGTAGTAAAAACCTGAGAAATCCGTCCGTTTTCTTCATTTATTATCGAATCGACTTAAAGCCAGATCGTTACATTGGCCGCTCTTCTCTCTGAAACGGTTACATTTATCGTCTGCAAAGATAAGTCGCGTGCTGCGGTATGCAGAGACACTAAAAGCAAAATAGTAGAACACAGAAGATGCTTCTAAGTTGATGTTATAGCCAGTTAGAAGCAGTACAATCTAAGATTTATTTATCGATTATTGACTTTTTACCATTGTTTAGTGCCTTGGACATTAGGTAGGACCTTAAGATTTTGCACCAGAGGAGGACTAGCAGCTGCGTTGAACAGGAGAATGTGAAAAGTGTTCATATGTAGTAAAAACCTGAGAAATCCGTCCGTTTTCTTCATTTATTATCGAATCGACTTAAAGCCAGATCGTTACATTGGCCGCTCTTCTCTCTGAGACGGTTACATTTATCGTCTGCAAAGCTATGTAGCGTGCTGCGGTATGCGGAGAAACTAACAGCACCATAGTAGAACACAGAAGAAGCTTCTAACTTGATGTAATAGCCAGTTAGAAGCAGTACAATCCAAGATTTATTTATCGATTATTGACTTTTTACCTTTCTTTAGTGCCTTGGACATGAGGTAGGAACTTAAGATTTTGCTCCAGAGGAGGACTAGCAGCTGCGTTGAACGGGAGCATGTGAAAAGTGTTCATATGTAGTAAAAAACTGAGAAATCCGTCCGGTTTCTTCATTTATTATCGAATCGACTTAAAGCCAGATCGTTACATTGGCCGCTCTTCTCTCTGAAACGGTTACATTTATCGTCTGCAAAGCTATGTCGCGTGCTGCGGTATGCGGAGAAACTAACCGCACAATAGTACAACACAGAAGAAGCTTCTAACTTGATGTAATAGCCAGTTAGAAGCAGTACAATCCAAGATTTATTTATCGATTATTGACTTTTTACACTTCTTTAGTGCCTTGGACATGAGCTAGGACTTTAAGATTTTGCACCAGGGGAGGACTAGCAGCTGCGTTGAACGGGAGAATGTGAAAAGTGTTCATATGTAGTAAAAACCTGAGAAATCCGTCCGTTTTCTTCATTTATTATCGAATCGACTTAAAGCCATATCGTTACATTGGCCGCTCTTCTCTCTGAAACGGTTACATTTATCGTCTGCAAAGATATGTCGCGTGCTGCAGTATGCAGAGACACTAAAAGCAAAATAGTAGAACACAGAAGATGCTTCTAAGTTGATGTTATAGCCAGTTAGAAGCAGTACAATCCAAGATTCATTTATCGATTATTGACTTTTTCCCTTCTTTAGTGACTTGGACATGAGCTAGGACCTTAAGATTTTGCACCAGAGGAGGACTAGCAGCTGCGTTGAACGGGAGAATGTGAAAAGTGTTCATATGTAGTAAAAAACTGAGAAATCCGTCCGTTTTCTTCATTTATTATCGAATCGACTTAAAGCCATATCGTTACATTGGCCGCTCTTCTCTCTGAAACGATTACATTTATCGTCTCCAATGCTATGTCGCGTGCTGCGGTATGCAGCGACACTAAAAGCAAAATAGTAGAACACAGAAGATGCTTCTAAGTTGATGTTATAGCCAGTTACAAGCAGTACAATCCAAGATTTATTTATCGATTATTGATTTTTTCCCTTCTTTAGTGCATTGGACATGAGGTAGGACCTTAAGATTTTGGACCAGAGGAGGACTAGCAGCTGCGTTGAACGGGAGAATGTGAAAAGTGTTCATATGTAGTAAAAACCTGAGAAATCCGTCCGTTTTCTTCATTTATTATCGAATCGACTTAAAGCCAGATCGTTACATTGGCCGCTCTTCTCTCTGAAACGGTTACATTTATCGTCTGCAAAGCTATGTCGCGTGCTGCGGTATGCAGAGACACTAAAAGCAAAATAGTAGAACACAGAAGATGCTTCTAAGTTGATGTTATAGCCAGTTAGAAGGAGTACAATCCAAGATTTATTTATCGATTATTGACTTTTTACCCTTCTTTAGTGACTTGGACATGAGCTAGGACCTTAAGATTTTGCACCAGAGGAGGAGTAGCAGCTGCGTTGAACGGGAGAATGTGAAAAGTGTTCATATGTAGTAAAAAACTGAGAAATCCGTCCGTTTTCTTCATTTATTATCGAATCGACTTAAAGCTATATCGTTACATTGGCCGCTATACTCTCTGAAACGGTTACATTTATCGTCTGCAAAGCTATGTCGCGTGCTGCGGTATGCGGAGAAACTAACCGCACCATAGTAGAACACAGAAGAAGCTTCTAACTTGATGTAATAGCCAGTTAGAAGCAGTACAATCCAAGATTTATTTATCGATTATTGACTTTTTACCCTTCTTTAGTGCCTTGGACATGAGCTAGGACCTTAAGATTTTGCACCAGAGGAGGACTAGCAGCTGCGTTGAACGGGAGAATGTGAAAAGTGTTCATATGTAGTAAAAAACTGAGAAATCCGTCCGTTTTCTTCATTTATTATCCAATCGACTTAAAGCCAGATCGTTACATTGGCCGCTCTTCTCTCTGAAACGGTTACATTTATCGTCTGCAAAGCTATGTCGCGTGCTGCGGTATGCAGAGACACTAAAAGCAAAATAGTAGAACACAGAAGATGCTTCTAAGTTGATGTTATAGCCAGTTAGAAGCAGTACAATCCAAGATTTATTTATCGATTATTGACTTTTTACCCTTCTTTAGTGACTTGGACATGAGCTAGGACCTTAAGATTTTGCACCAGAGGAGGACTAGCAGCTGCGTTGAACGGGAGAATGTGAAAAGTGTTCATATGTAGTAAAAACCTGAGAAATCCGTCCGTTTTCTTCATTTATTATCGAATCGACTTAAAGCCATATCGTTACATTGGCCGCTCTTCTCTCTGAAACGATTACATTTATCGTCTGCAAAGCTATGTCGCGTGCTGCGGTATGCAGAGACACTAAAAGCAAAATAGTAGAACACAGAAGATGCTTCTAAGTTGATGTTATAGCCAGTTAGAAGCAGTACAATCCAAGATTTATTTATCGATTATTGACTTTTTTCCCTTCTTTAGTGCATTGGACATGAGGTAGGACCTTAAGATTTTGCACCAGAGGAGGACTAGCAGCTGCGTTGAACGGGAGAATGTGAAAAGTGTTCATATGTAGTAAAAAACTGAGAAATCCGTCCGTTTTCTTCATTTATTATCGAATCGACTTAAAGCCAGATCGTTACATTGGCCGCTCTTCTCTCTGAAACGGTTACATTTATCGTCTGCAAAGCTATGTCGCGTGCTGCGGTATGCAGAGACACTAAAAGCAAAATAGTAGAACACAGAAGATGCTTCTAAGTTGATGTTATAGCCAGTTAGAAGCAGTACAATCCAAGATTTATTTATCGATTATTGACTTTTTACCCTTCTTTAGTGCCTTGGACATGAGCTAGGACCTTAAGATTTTGCACCAGAGGAGGACTAGCAGCTGCGTTGAACGGGAGAATGTGAAATGTGTTCATATGTAGTAAAAACCTGAGAAATCCGTCCGTTTTCTTCATTTATTATCGAATCGACTTAAAGCCATATCGTTACATTGGCCGCTCTTCTCTCTGAAACGGTTACATTTATCGTCTGCAAAGGTATGTCGCGTGCTGCGGTATGCGGAGAAACTAACCGCACCATAGTAGAACACAGAAGAAGCTTCTAACTTGATGTAATAGCCAGTTAGAAGCAGTACAATCCAAGATTTATTTATCGATTATTGACTTTTTACCCTTCTTTAGTGCCTTGGACATGAGCTAGGACCTTAAGATTTTGCACCAGAGGAGGACTAGCAGCTGCGTTGAACGGGAGAATGTGAAAAGTGTTCATATGTAGTAAAAAACTGAGAAATCCGTCCGTTTTCTTCATTTATTATCGAATCGACTTAAAGCCAGATCGTTACATTGGCCGCTCTTCTCTCTGAAACGGTTACATTTATCGTCTGCAAAGCTATGTCGCGTGCTGCGGTATGCAGAGACACTAACAGCAAAATAGTAGAACACAGAAGATGCTTCTAAGTTGATGTTATAGCCAGTTAGAAGCAGTACAATCCGAGATTTATTTATCGATTATTGACTTTTTACCCTTCTTTAGTGACTTGGACATAAGCTAGGACCTTAAGATTTTGCACCAGTGGAGAACTAGCAGCTGCGTTGAACGGGAGAATGTGAAAAGTGTTCATATGTAGTAAAAACCTGAGAAATCCGTCCGTTTTCTTCATTTATTATCGAATCGACTTAAAGCCATATCGTTACATTGGCCGCTCTTCTCTCTGAAACGGTTACATTTATCGTCTGCAAAGCTATGTCGCGTGCTGCGGTATGCAGAGACACTAAAAGCAAAATAGTAGAACACAGAAGACGCTTCTAAGTTGATGTTATAGCCAGTTACAAGCAGTACAATCCAAGATTTATTTATCGATTATTGACTTTTTACCCTTCTTTAGTGCCTTGGACATGAGCCAGGACCTTAAGATTTTGCACCAGAGGAGGACTAGCAGCTGCGTTGAACGGGAGAATGTGAAAAGTGTTCATATGTAGTAAAAAACTGAGAAATCCGTCCGTATTCTTCATTTATTATCGAATCGACTTAAAGCCAGATCGTTACATTGGCCGCTCTTCTCTCTGAAAAGGTTACATTTATCGTCTGCAAAGCTATGTCGCGTGCTGCGGTATGCAGAGACACTAAAAGCAAAATAGTAGAACACAGAAGATGCTTCTAAGTTGATGTTATAGCCAGTTAGAAGCAGTACAATCCAAGATTTATTTATCGATTATTGACTTTTTACCCTTCTTTAGTGACTTGGACATGAGCTAGGACCTTAAGATTTTGCACCAGAGGATGACTAGCAGCTGCGTTGAACGGGAGAATGTGAAAAGTGTTCATATGTAGTAAAAACCTGAGAAATCCGTCCGTTTCCTTCATTTATTATCGAATCGACTTAAAACCATATCGTTACATTGGCCGCTCTTCTCTCTGAAGCGATACATTTATCGTCTGCAAAGCTATGTCGCGTGCTGCGGTATGCAGAGACACTAAAAGCAAAATAGTAGAACACAGAAGATGCTTCTAAGTTGATGTTATAGCCAGTTAGAAGCAGTACAATCCAAGATTTATTTATCGATTATTAACTTTTTTCCCTTCTTTAGTGCATTGGACATGAGGTAGGACCTTAAGATTTTGCACCAGAGGAGGACTAGCAGCTGCGTTGAACGGGAGAATGTGAAAAGTGTTCATATGTAGTAAAAACCTGAGAAATTCGTCCGTTTTCTTCATTTATTATCGAATCGACTTAAAGCCAGATCGTTACATTGGCCGCTCTTCTCTCTGAAACCGTTACATTTATCGTCTGCAAAGCTATGTCGCGTGCTGCGGTATGCAGAGACACTAAAAGCAAAATAGTAGAACACAGAAGATGCTTCTAAGTTGATGTTATAGCCAGTTAGAAGCAGTACAATCCAAGATTTATTTATCGATTATTGACTTTTTACCCTTCTTTAGTGCCTTGGACATGAGCTAGGACCTTAAGATTTTGCACCAGAGGAGGACTAGCAGCTGCGTTGAACGGGAGAATGTGAAAAGTGTTCATATGTAGTAAAAACCTGAGAAATCCGTCCGTTTTCTTCATTTATTATCGAATCGACTTAAAGCCATATCGTTACATTGGCCGCTCTTCTCTCTGAAACGGTTACATTTATCGTCTGCAAAGGTATGTCGCGTGCTGCGGTATGCGGAGAAACTAACCGCACCATAGTAGAACACAGAAGAAGCTTCTAACTTGATGTAATAGCCAGTTAGAAGCAGTACAATCCAAGATTTATTCATCGATTATTGACTTTTTACCCTTCTTTAGTGCCTTGGACATGAGGTAGGACCTTAAGATTTTGCACCAGAGGAGGACTAGCAGCTGCGTTGAACGGGAGAATGTGAAAAGTGTTCATATGTAGTAAAAACCTCAGAAATCCGTCCGTTTTCTTCATTTATTATCGAATCGACTTAAAGCCAGATCGTTACATTGGCCGCTCTTCTCTCTGAGACGGTTACATTTATCCACTGCAAAGCTATGTCGTGTGCTGCGGTATGCAGAGACACTAAAAGCAAAATAGTAGAACACAGAAGATGCTTCTAAGTTGATGTTATAGCCAGTTAGAAGCAGTACAATCCAAGATTTATTTATCGATTATTGACTTTTTACCCTTCTTTCGTGCATTGGACATGAGCTAGGACCTTAAGATTTTGCACCAGAGGAGGACTAGCAGCTGCGTTGAACGGGAGAATGTGAAAAGTGTTCATATGTAGTAAAAAACTGAGAAATCCGTCCGTTTTCTTCATTTATTATCGAATCGACTTAAAGCCATATCGTTACATTGGCCGCTCTTCTCTCTGAAACGGTTACATTTATCGTCTGCAAAGCTATTACGCGTGCTGCGGTATGCAGAGACACTAACAGCAAAATAGTAGAACACAGAAGATGCTTCTAAGTTGATGTTATAGCCAGTTAGAAGCGGTACAATCCAAGATTTATTTATTGATTATTGACTTTTCACCCTTCTTTAGTGCCTTGGACATGAGCTAGGACTTTAAGATTTTGCACCAGGGGAGGACTAGCAGCTGCGTTGAACGGGAGAATGTGAAAAGTGTTCATATGTAGTAAAAAACTGAGAAATCCGTCCGTTTTCTTCATTTATTATCGAATCGACTTAAAGCTATATCGTTACATTGGCCGCTATACTCTCTGAAACGGTTACATTTATCGTCTGCAAAGCTATGTCGCGTGCTGCGGTATGCGGAGAAACTAACCGCACCATAGTAGAACACAGAAGAAGCTTCTAACTTGATGTAACAGCCAGTTAGAAGCAGTACAATCCAAGATTTATTTATCGATTATTGACTTTTTACCCTTCTTTAGTGCCTTGGACATGAGCTAGGACCTTAAGATTTTGCACCAGAGGAGGACTAGCATCTGCGTTGAACGGGAGAATGTGAAAAGTGTTCATATGTAGTAAAAAACTGAGAAATCCGTCCGTTTTCTTCATTTATTATCGAATCGACTTAAAGCCAGATCGTTACATTGGCCGCTCTTCTCTCTGAAACGGTTACATTTATCGTCTGCAAAGCTATGTCGCGTGCTGCGGTATGCAGAGACACTAACAGCAAAATAGTAGAACACAGAAGATGCTTCTAAGTTGATGTTATAGCCAGTTAGAAGCAGTACAATCCGAGATTTATTTATCGATTATTGACTTTTTACCCTTCTTTAGTGACTTGGACATAAGCTACGACCTTAAGATTTTGCACCAGTGGAGGACTAGCAGCTGCGTTGAACGGGAGAATGTGAAAAGTGTTCATATGTAGTAAAAACCTGAGAAATCCGTCCGTTTTCTTCATTTATTATCGAATCGACTTAAAGCCATATCGTTACATTGGCCGCTCTTCTCTCTGAAACGATTACATTTATCGTCTGCAAAGCTATGTCGCGTGCTGCGGTATGCAGAGACACTAAAAGCAAAATAGTAGAACACAGAAGATGCTTCTAAGTTGATGTCATAGCCAGTTAGAAGCAGTACAATCCAAGATTTATTTATCGATTATTGACTTTTTACCCTTCTTTAGTGCCTTGGACATGAGCCAGGACCTTAAGATTTTGCACCAGAGGAGGACTAGCAGCTGCGTTGAACGGGAGAATGTGAAAAGTGTTCATATGTAGTAAAAAACTGAGAAATCCGTCCGTTTTCTTCATTTATTATCGAATCGACTTAAAGCCAGATCGTTACATTGGCCGCTCTTCTCTCTGAAAAGGTTACATTTATCGTCTGCAAAGCTATGTCGCGTGCTGCGGTATGCAGAGACACTAAAAGCAAAATAGTAGAACACAGAAGATGCTTCTAAGTTGATGTTATAGCCAGTTAGAAGCAGTACAATCCAAGATTTATTTATCGATTATTGACTTTTTACCCTTCTTTTGTGACTTGGACATGAGCTAGGACCTTAAGATTTTGCACCAGAGGATGACTAGCAGCTGCGTTGAACGGGAGAATGTGAAAAGTGTTCATATGTAGTAAAAACCTGAGAAATCCGTCCGTTTTCTTCATTTATTATCGAATCGACTTAAAACCATATCGTTACATTGGCCGCTCTTCTCTCTGAAACGATTACATTTATCGTCTGCAAAGCTATGTCGCGTGCTGCGGTATGCAGAGACACTAAAAGCAAAATAGTAGAACACAGAAGATGCTTCTAAGTTGATGTTATAGCCAGTTAGAATCAGTACAATCCAAGATTTATTTATCGATTATTGACTTTTTTCCCTTCTTTAGTGCATTGGACATGAGGTAGGACCTTAAGATTTTGCACCAGAGGAGGACTAGCAGCTGCGTTGAACGGGAGAATGTGAAAAGTGTTCATATGTAGTAAAAACCTGAGAAATCCGTCCGTTTTCTTCATTTATTATCGAATCGACTTAAAGCCAGATCGTTACATTGGCCGCTCTTCTCTCTGAAACCGTTACATTTATCGTCTGCAAAGCTATGTCGCGTGCTGCGGTATGCAGAGACACTAAAAGCAAAATAGTAGAACACAGAAGATGCTTCTAAGTTGATGTTATAGCCAGTTAGAAGCAGTACAATCCAAGATTTATTTATCGATTATTGACTTTTTACCCTTCTTTAGTGCCTTGGACATGAGCTAGGACCTTAAGATTTTGCACCAGAGGAGGACTAGCAGCTGCGTTGAACGGGAGAATGTGAAAAGTGTTCATATTTAGTAAAAACCTGAGAAATCCGTCCGTTTTCTTCATTTATTATCGAATCCACTTAAAGCCATATCGTTACATTGGCCGCTCTTCTCTCTGAGACGGTTACATTTATCGTCTGCAAAGGTACGTCGCGTGCTGCGGTATGCGGAGAAACTAACCGCACCATAGTAGAACACAGAAGAAGCTTCTAACTTGATGTAATAGCCAGTTAGAAGCAGTACAATCCAAGATTTATTTATCGATTATTGACTTTTTACCTTTCTTTAGTGCCTTGGACATGAGGTAGGAACTTAAGATTTTGCTCCAGAGGAGGACTAGCAGCTGCGTTGGACGGGAGCATGTGAAAAGTGTTCATATGTAGTAAAAAACTGAGAAATCCGTCCGTTTTCTTCATTTACTATCGAATCGACTTAAAGCCAGATCGTTACATTGGCCGCTCTTCTCTCTGAGACGGTTACATTTATCGTCTGCAAAGCTATGTCGCGTGCTGCGGTATGCGGAGAAACTAACCGCCCAATAGTAGAACGCAGAAGAAGCTTCTAACTTGATGTAATAGCCAGTTAGAAGCAGTACAATCCAAGATTTATTTATCGATTATTGACTTTTTACACTTCTTTAGTGCCTTGGACATGAGCTAGGACCTTAAGATGTTGCACCAGAGGAGGACTAGCAGCTGCGTTGAACGGGAGAATGTGAAAAGTGTTCATATGTAGGAAAAACCTGAGAAATCCGTCCGTTTTCTTCATTTATTATCGAATCGACTTAAAGCCATATCGTTACATTGGCCGCTCTTCTCTCTGAAACGGTTACATTTATCGTCTGCAAAGATATGTCGCGTGCTGCAGTATGCAGAGACACTAAAAGCAAAATAGTAGAACACAGAAGATGCTTCTAAGTTGATGTTATAGCCAGTTAGAAGCAGTACAATCCAAGATTCATTTATCGATTATTGACTTTTTCCCTTCTTTAGTGACTTGGACATGAGCTAGGACCTTAAGATTTTGCACCAGAGGAGGACTAGCAGCTGCGTTGAACGGGAGAATGTGAAAAGTGTTCATATGTAGTAAAAACCTGAGAAATCCGTCCGTTTTCTTCATTTATTATCGAATCGTTTTAAAGCCATATCGTTACATTGGCCGCTCTTCTCTCTGAAACGATTACATTTATCGTCTCCAATGCTATGTCGCGTGCTGCGGTATGCAGCGACACTAAAAGCAAAATAGTAGAACACAGAAGATGCTTCTAAGTTGATGTTATAGCCAGTTACAAGCAGTACAATCCAAGATTTATTTATCGATTATTGATTTTTTCCCTTCTTTAGTGCATTGGACATGAGGTAGGACCTTAAGATTTTGGACCAGAGGAGGACTAGCAGCTGCGTTGAACGGGAGAATGTGAAAAGTGTTCATATGTAGTAAAAACCTGAGAAATCCGTCCGTTTTCTTCATTTATTATCGAATCGACTTAAAGCCAGATCGTTACATTGGCCGCTCTTCTCTCTGAAACGGTTACATTTATCGTCTGCAAAGCTATGTCGCGTGCTGCGGTATGCAGAGACACTAAAAGCAAAATAGTAGAACACAGAAGATGCTTCTAAGTTGATGTTATAGCCAGTTAGAAGCAGTACAATCCAAGATTTATTTATCGATTATTGACTTTTTACCCTTCTTTAGTGCCTTGGACATGAGCTAGGACCTTAAGATTTTGCACCAGAGGAGGACTAGCAGCTGCGTTGAACGGGAGAATGTGAAAAGTGTTCATATGTAGTAAAAACCTGAGAAATCCGTCCGTTTTCTTCATTTAGTATCGAATCGACTTAAAGCCATATCGTTACATTGGCCGCTCTTCTCTCTGAAACGGTTACATTTATCGTCTGCAAAGGTATGTCGCGTGCTGCGGTATGCGGAGAAACTAACCGCACCATAGTAGAACACAGAAGAAGCTTCTAACTTGATGTAATAGCCAGTTAGAAGCAGTACAATCCAAGATTTATTCATCGATTATTGACTTTTTACCCTTCTTTAGTGCCTTGGACATGAGGTAGGACCTTAAGATTTTGCACCAGAGGAGGACTAGCAGCTGCGTTGAACGGGAGAATGTGAAAAGTGTTCATATGTAGTAAAAACCTCAGAAATCCGTCCGTTTTCTTCATTTATTATCGAATCGACTTAAAGCCAGATCGTTACATTGGCCGCTCTTCTCTCTGAGACGGTTACATTTATCGTCTGCAAAGCTATGTCGTGTGCTGCGGTATGCAGAGACACTAAAAGCAAAATAGTAGAACACAGAAGATGCTTCTAAGTTGATGTTATAGCCAGTTAGAAGCAGTACAATCCAAGATTTATTTATCGATTATTGACTTTTTACCCTTCTTTCGTGCATTGGACATGAGCTAGGACCTTAAGATTTTGCACCAGAGGAGGACTAGCAGCTGCGTTGAACGGGAGAATGTGAAAAGTGTTCATATGTAGTAAAAAACTGAGAAATCCGTCCGTTTTCTTCATTTATTATCGAATCGACTTAAAGCCATATCGTTACATTGGCCGCTCTTCTCTCTGAAACGGTTACATTTATCGTCTGCAAAGCTATTACGCGTGCTGCGGTATGCAGAGACACTAACAGCAAAATAGTAGAACACAGAAGATGCTTCTAAGTTGATGTTATAGCCAGTTAGAAGCGGTACAATCCAAGATTTATTTATCGATTATTGACATTTTACCCTTCTTTAGTGCCTTGGACATGAGCTAGGACTTTAACATTTTGCACCAGGGGAGGACTAGCAGCTGCGTTGAACGGGAGAATGTGAAAAGTGTTCATATGTAGTAAAAAACTGAGAAATCCGTCCGTTTTCTTCATTTATTATCGAATCGACTTAAAGCTATATCGTTACATTGGCCGCTATACTCTCTGAAACGGTTACATTTATCGTCTGCAAAGCTATGTCGCGTGCTGCGGTATGCGGAGAAACTAACCGCACCATAGTAGAACACAGAAGAAGCTTCTAACTTGATGTAATAGCCAGTTAGAAGCAGTACAATCCAAGATTTATTTATCGATTATTGACTTTTTACCCTTCTTTAGTGCCTTGGACATGAGCTAGGACCTTAAGATTTTGCACCAGAGGAGGACTAGCAGCTGCGTTGAACGGGAGAATGTGAAAAGTGTTCATATGTAGTAAAAAACTGAGAAATCCGTCCGTTTTCTTCATTTATTATCGAATCGACTTAAAGCCAGATCGTTACATTGGCCGCTCTTCTCTCTGAAACGGTTACATTTATCGTCTGCAAAGCTATGTCGCGTGCTGCGGTATGCAGAGACACTAACAGCAAAATAGTAGAACACAGAAGATGCTTCTAAGTTGATGTTATAGCCAGTTAGAAGCAGTACAATCCGAGATTTATTTATCGATTATTGACTTTATACCCTTCTTTAGTGACTTGGACATAAGCTAGGACCTTAAGATTTTGCACCAGTGGAGGACTAGCAGCTGCGTTGAACGGGAGAATGTGAAAAGTGTTCATATGTAGTAAAAACCTGAGAAATCCGTCCGTTTTCTTCATTTATTATCGAATCGACTTAAAGCCATATCGTTCCATTGGCCGCTCTTCTCTCTGAAACGATTACATTTATCGTCTGCAAAGCTATGTCGCGTGCTGCGGTATGCAGAGACACTAAAAGCAAAATAGTAGAACACAGAAGATGCTTCTAAGTTGATGTCATAGCCAGTTAGAAGCAGTACAATCCAAGATTTATTTATCGATTATTGACTTTTTACCCTTCTTTAGTGCCTTGGACATGAGCCAGGACCTTAAGATTTTGCACCAGAGGAGGACTAGCAGCTGCGTTGAACGGGAGAATGTGAAAAGTGTTCATATGTAGTAAAAAACTGAGAAATCCGTCCGTTTTCTTCATTTATTATCGAATCGACTTAAAGCCAGATCGTTACAGTGGCCGCTCTTCTCTCTGAAAAGGTTACATTTATCGTCTGCAAAGCTATGTCGCGTGCTGCGGGATGCAGAGACACTAAAAGCAAAATAGTAGAACACAGAAGATGCTTCTAAGTTGATGTTATAGCCAGTTAGAAGCAGTAGAATCCAAGATTTATTTATCGATTATTGACTTTTTACCCTTCTTTAGTGACTTGGACATGAGCTAGGACCTTAAGATTTTGCACCAGAGGATGACTAGCAGCTGCGTTGAACGGGAGAATGTGAAAAGTGTTCATATGTAGTAAAAACCTGAGAAATCCGTCCGTTTTCTTCATTTATTATCGAATCGACTTAAAACCATATCGTTACATTGGCCGCTCTTCTCTCTGAAACGATTACATTCATCGTCTGCAAAGCTATGTCGCGTGCTGCGGTATGCAGAGACACTAAAAGCAAAATAGTAGAACACAGAAGATGCTTCTAAGTTGATGTTATAGCCAGTTAGAAGCAGTACAATCCAAGATTTATTTATCGATTATTGACTTTTTTCCCTTCTTTAGTGCATTGGACATGAGGTAGGACCTTAAGATTTTGCACCAGAGGAGGACTAGCAGCTGCGTTGAACGGGAGAATGTGAAAAGTGTTCATATGTAGTAAAAACCTGAGAAATCCGTCCGTTTTCTTCATTTATTATCGAATCGACTTAAAGCCAGATCGTTACATTGGCCGCTCTTCTCTCTGAAACCGTTAC
This sequence comes from Schistocerca gregaria, assembly GCF_023897955.1. Lineage (NCBI taxonomy): Eukaryota > Metazoa > Arthropoda > Insecta > Orthoptera > Acrididae > Schistocerca > Schistocerca gregaria. The sequence goes on from NC_064925.1 coordinate 592,592,711, forward strand.
ATTTATCGTCTGCAAAGCTATGTCGCGTGCTGCGGTATGCAGAGACACTAAAAGCAAAATAGTAGAACACAGAAGATGCTTCTAAGTTGATGTTATAGCCAGTTAGAAGCAGTACAATCCAAGATTTATTTATCGATTATTGACTTTTTACCCTTCTTTAGTGCCTTGGACATGAGCTAGGACCTTAAGATTTTGCACCAGAGGAGGACTAGCAGCTGCGTTGTACGGGAGAATGTGAAAAGTGTTCATATTTAGTAAAAACCTGAGAAATCCGTCCGTTTTCTTCATTTATTATCGAATCGACTTAAAGCCATATCGTTACATTGGCCGCTCTTCTCTCTGAGACGGTTACATTTATCGTCTGCAAAGGTATGTCGCGTGCTGCGGTATGCGGAGAAACTAACCGCACCATAGTAGAACACAGAAGAAGCTTCTAACTTGATGTAATAGCCAGTTAGAGGCAGTACAATCCAAGATTTATTTATCGATTATTGACTTTTTACCTTGGACATGAGGTAGGAACTTAAGATTTTGCTCCAGAGGAGGACTAGCAGCTGCGTTGAACGGGAGCATGTGAAAAGTGTTCATATGTAGTAAAAAACTGAGAAATTCGTCCGTTTTCTTCATTTATTATCGAATCGACTTAAAGCCAGATCGTTACATTGGCCGCTCTTCTCTCTGAAACGGTTACATTTATCGTCTGCAAAGCTATGTCGCGTCCTGCGGTATGCGGAGAAATTAACCGCACAATAGTAGAACACAGAAGAAGCTTCTAACTTGATGTAATAGCCAGTTAGAAGCAGTACAATCCAAGATTTATTTATCGATTATTGACTTTTTACACTTCTTTAGTGCCTTGGACATGAGCTAGGACCTTAAGATGTTGCACCAGAGGAGGACTAGCAGCTGCGTTGAACGGGAGAATGTGAAAAGTGTTCATATGTAGTAAAAACCTGAGAAATCCGTCCGTTTTCTTCATTTATTATCGAATCGACTTAAAGCCATATCGTTACATTGGCCGCTCTTCTCTCTGAAACGGTTACATTTATCGTCTGCAAAGATATGTCGCGTGCTGCAGTATGCAGAGACACTAAAAGCAAAATAGTAGAACACAGAAGATGCTTCTAAGTTGATGTTATAGCCAGTTAGAAGCAGTACAATCCAAGATTCATTTATCGATTATTGACTTTTTCCCTTCTTTAGTGACTTGGACATGAGCTAGGACCTTAAGATTTTGCACCAGAGGAGGACTAGCAGCTGCGTTGAACGGGAGAATGTGAAAAGTGTTCATATGTAGTAAAAACCTGAGAAATCCGTCCGTTTTCTTCATTTATTATCGAATCGACTTAAAGCCATATCGTTACATTGGCCGCTCTTCTCCCTGAAACGATTACATTTATCGTCTCCAATGCAATGTCGCGTGCTGCGGTATGCAGCGACACTAAAAGCAAAATAGTAGAACACAGAAGATGCTTCTAAGTTGATGTTATAGCCAGTTACAAGCAGTACAATCCAAAATTTATTTATCGATTATTGATTTTTTCCCTTCTTTAGTGCATTGGACATGAGGTAGGACCTTAAGATTTTGGACCAGAGGAGGACTAGCAGCTGCGTTGAACGGGAGAATGTGAAAAGTGTTCATATGTAGTAAAAACCTGAGAAATCCGTCCGTTTTCTTCATTTATTATCGAATCGACTTAAAGCCAGATCGTTACATTGGCCGCTCTTCTCTCTGAAACGGTTACATTTATCGTCTGCAAAGCTATGTCGCGTGCTGCGGTATGCAGAGACACTAAAAGCAAAATAGTAGAACACAGAAGATGCTTCTAAGTTGATGTTATAGCCAGTTAGAAGCAGTACAATCCAAGATTTATTTATCGATTATTGACTTTTTACCCTTCTTTAGTGACTTGGACATGAGCTAGGACCTTAAGATTTTGCACCAGAGGAGGAGTAGCAGCTGCGTTGTACGGGAGAATGTGAAAAGTGTTCATATGTAGTAAAAAACTGAGAAATCCGTCCGTTTTCTTCATTTATTATCGAATCGACTTAAAGCTATATCGTTACATTGGCCGCTATACTCTCTGAAACGGTTACATTTATCGTCTGCAAAGCTATGTCGCGTGCTGCGGTATGCGGAGAAACTAACCGCACCATAGTAGAACACAGAAGAAGCTTCTAACTTGATGTAATAGCCAGTTAGAAGCAGTACAATCCAAGATTTATTTATCGATTATTGACTTTTTACCCTTCTTTAGTGCCTTGGACATGAGCTAGGACCTTAAGATTTTGCACCAGAGGAGGACTAGCAGCTGCGTTGAACGGGAGAATGTGAAAAGTGTTCATATGTAGTAAAAAACTGAGAAATCCGTCCGTTTTCTTCATTTATTATCCAATCGACTTAAAGCCAGATCGTTACATTGGCCGCTCTTCTCTCTGAAACGGTTACATTTATCGTCCGCAAAGCTATGTCGCGTGCTGCGGTATGCAGAGACACTAAAAGCAAAATAGTAGAACACAGAAGATGCTTCTAAGTTGATGTTATAGCCAGTTAGAAGCAGTACAATCCAAGATTTATTTATCGATTATTGACTTTTTACCCTTCTTTAGTGACTTGGACATGAGCTAGGACCTTAAGATTTTGCACCAGAGGAGGACTAGCAGCTGCGTTGAACGGGAGAATGTGAAAAGTGTTCATATGTAGTAAAAACCTGAGAAATCCGTCCCTTTTCTTCATTTATTATCGAATCGACTTAAAGCCATATCGTTACATTGGCCGCTCTTCTCTCTGAAACGATTACATTTATCGTCTGCAAAGCTATGTCGCGTGCTGCGGTATGCAGAGACACTAAAAGCAAAATAGTAGAACACAGAAGATGCTTCTAAGTTGATGTTATAGCCAGTTAGAAGCAGTACAATCCAAGATTTATTTATCGATTATTGACTTTTTTCCCTTCTTTAGTGCATTGGACATGAGGTAGGACCTTAAGATTTTGCACCAGAGGAGGACTAGCAGCTGCGTTGAACGGGAGAATGTGAAAAGTGTTCATATGTAGTAAAAAACTGAGAAATCCGTCCGTTTTCTTCATTTATTATCGAATCGACTTAAAGCCAGATCGTTACATTGGCCGCTCTTCTCTCTGAAACGGTTACATTTATCGTCTGCAAAGCTATGTCGCGTGCTGCGGTATGCAGAGACACTAAAAGCAAAATAGTAGAACACAGCAGATGCTTCTAAGTTGATGTTATAGCCAGTTACAAGCAGTACAATCCAAAATTTATTTATCGATTATTGATTTTTTCCCTTCTTTAGTGCATTGGACATGAGGTAGGACCTTAAGATTTTGGACCAGAGGAGGACTAGCAGCTGCGTTGAACGGGAGAATGTGAAAAGTGTTCATATGTAGTAAAAACCTGAGAAATCCGTCCGTTTTCTTCATTTATTATCGAATCGACTTAAAGCCAGATCGTTACATTGGCCGCTCTTCTCTCTGAAACGGTTACATTTATCGTCTGCAAAGCTATGTCGCGTGCTGCGGTATGCAGAGACACTAAAAGCAAAATAGTAGAACACAGAAGATGCTTCTAAGTTGATGTTATAGCCAGTTAGAAGCAGTACAATCCAAGATTTATTTATCGATTATTGACTTTTTACCCTTCTTTAGTGACTTGGACATGAGCTAGGACCTTAAGATTTTGCACCAGAGGAGGAGTAGCAGCTGCGTTGAAAGGGAGAATGTGAAAAGTGTTCATATGTAGTAAAAAACTGAGAAATCCGTCCGTTTTCTTCATTTATTATCGAATCGACTTAAAGCTATATCGTTACATTGGCCGCTATACTCTCTGAAACGGTTACATTTATCGTCTGCAAAGCTATGTCGCGTGCTGCGGTATGCGGAGAAACTAACCGCACCATAGTAGAACACAGAAGAAGCTTCTAACTTGATGTAATAGCCAGTTAGAAGCAGTACAATCCAAGATTTATTTATCGATTATTGACTTTTTACCCTTCTTTAGTGCCTTGGACATGAGCTAGGACCTTAAGATTTTGCACCAGAGGAGGACTAGCAGCTGAGTTGAACGGGAGAATGTGAAAAGTGTTCATATGTAGTAAAAAACTGAGAAATCCGTCCGTTTTCTTCATTTATTATCCAATCGACTTAAAGCCAGATCGTTACATTGGCCGCTCTTCTCTCTGAAACGGTTACATTTATCGTCCGCAAAGCTACGTCGCGTGCTGCGGTATGCAGAGACACTAAAAGCAAAATAGTAGAACACAGAAGATGCTTCTAAGTTGATGTTATAGCCAGTTAGAAGCAGTACAATCCAAGATTTATTTATCGATTATTGACTTTTTACCCTTCTTTAGTGACTCGGACATGAGCTAGGACCTTAAGATTTTGCACCAGAGGAGGACTAGCAGCTGCGTTGAACGGGAGAATGTGAAAAGTGTTCATATGTAGTAAAAACCTGAGAAATCCGTCCCTTTTCTTCATTTATTATCGAATCGACTTAAAGCCATATCGTTACATTGGCCGCTCTTCTCTCTGAAACGATTACATTTATCGTCTGCAAAGCTATGTCGCGTGCTGCGGTATGCAGAGACACTAAAAGCAAAATAGTAGAACACAGAAGATGCTTCTAAGTTGATGTTATAGCCAGTTAGAAGCAGTACAATCCAAGATTTATTTATCGATTATTGACTTTTTTCCCTTCTTTAGTGCATTGGACATGAGGTAGGACCTTAAGATTTTGCACCAGAGGAGGACTAGCAGCTGCGTTGAACGGGAGAATGTGAAAAGTGTTCATATGTAGTAAAAAACTGAGAAATCCGTCCGTTTTCTTCATTTATTATCGAATCGACTTAAAGCCAGATCGTTACATTGGCCGCTCTTCTCTCTGAAACGGTTACATTTATCGTCTGCAAAGCTATGTCGCGTGCTGCGGTATGCAGAGACACTAAAAGCAAAATAGTAGAACACAGCAGATGCTTCTAAGTTGATGTTATAGCCAGATAGAAGCAGTACAATCCAAGATTTATTTATCGATTATTGACTTTTTACCCTTCTTTAGTGCCTTGGACATGAGCTAGGACCTTAAGATTTTGCACCAGAGGAGGACTAGCAGCTGCGTTGAACGGGAGAATGTGAAAAGTGTTCATATGTAGTAAAAACCTGAGAAATCCGTCCGTTTTCTTCATTTATTATCGAATCGACTTAAAGCCATATCGTTACATTGGCCGCTCTTCTCTCTGAAACGGTTACATTTATCGTCTGCAAAGGTATGTCGCGTGCTGCGGTATGCGGAGAAACTAACCGCACCATAGTAGAACACAGAAGAAGCTTCTAACTTGATGTAATAGCCAGTTAGAAGCAGTACAATCCAAGATTTATTCATCGATTATTGACTTTTTACCCTTCTTTAGTGCCTTGGACATGAGGTAGGACCTTAAGATTTTGCACCAGAGGAGGACTAGCAGCTGCGTTGAACGGGAGAATGTGAAAAGTGTTCATATGTAGTAAAAACCTCAGAAATCCGTCCGTTTTCTTCATTTATTATCGAATCGACTTAAAGCCAGATCGTTACATTGGCCGCTCTTCTCTCTGAGACGGTTACATTTATCGTGTGCAAAGCTATGTCGTGTGCTGCGGTATGCAGAGACACTAAAAGCAAAATAGTAGAACACAGAAGATGCTTCTAAGTTGATGTTATAGCCAGTTAGAAGCAGTACAATCCAAGATTTATTTATCGATTATTGACTTTTTACCCTTCTTTCGTGCATTGGACATGAGCTAGGATCTTAAGATTTTGCACCAGAGGAGGACTAGCAGCTGCGTTGAACGGGAGAATGTGAAAAGTGTTCATATGTAGTAAAAAACTGAGAAATCCGTCCGTTTTCTTCATTTATTATCCAATCGACTTAAAGCCAGATCGTTACATTGGCCGCTCTTCTCTCTGAAACGGTTACATTTATCGTCTGCAAAGCTATGTCGCGTGCTGCGGTATGCAGAGACACTAAAAGCAAAATAGTAGAACACAGAAGATGCTTCTAAGTTGATGTTATAGCCAGTTAGAAGCAGTACAATCCAAGATTTATTTATCGATTATTGACTTTTTACCCTTCTTTAGTGCCTTGGACATGAGCTAGGACCTTAAGATTTTGCACCAGAGGAGGACTAGCAGCTGCGTTGAACGGGAGAATGTGACAAGTGTTCATATGTAGTAAAAACCTCAGAAATCCGTCCGTTTTCTTCATTTATTATCGAATCGACTTAAAGCCAGATCGTTACATTGGCCGCTCTTCTCTCTGAGACGGTTACATTTATCGTCTGCAAAGCTATGTCGTGTGCTGCGGTATGCAGAGACACTAAAAGCAAAATAGTAGAACACAGAAGATGCTTCTAAGTTGATGTTATAGCCAGTTAGAAGCAGTACAATCCAAGATTTATTTATCGATTATTGACTTTTTACCCTTCTTTCGTGCATTGGACATGAGCTAGGATCTTAAGATTTTGCACCAGAGGAGGACTAGCAGCTGCGTTGAACGGGAGAATGTGAAAAGTGTTCATATGTAGTAAAAAACTGAGAAATCCGTCCGTTTTCTTCATTTATTATCGAATCGACTTAAAGCCATATCGTTACATTGGCCGCTCTTCTCTCTGAAACGGTTACATTTATCGTCTGCAAAGCTATTACGCGTGCTGCGGTATGCAGAGACACTAACAGCAAAATAGTAGAACACAGAAGATGCTTCTAAGTTGATGTTATAGCCAGTTAGAAGCGGTACAATCCAAGATTTATTTATCGATTATTGACTTTTTACCCTTCTTTAGTGCCTTGGACATGAGCTAGGACTTTAAGATTTTGCACCAGGGGAGGACTAGCAGCTGCGTTGAACGGGAGAATGTGAAAAGTGTTCATATGTAGTAAAAAACTGAGAAATCCGTCCGTTTTCTTCATTTATTATCGAATCGACTTAAAGCTATATCGTTACATTGGCCGCTATACTCTCTGAAACGGTTACATTTATCGTCTGCAAAGCTATGTCGCGTGCTGCGGTATGCGGAGAAACTAACCGCACCATAGTAGAACACAGAAGAAGCTTCTAACTTGATGTAATAGCCAGTTAGAAGCAGTACAATCCAAGATTTATTTATCGATTATTGACTTTTTACCCTTCTTTAGTGCCTTGGACATGAGCTAGGACCTTAAGATTTTGCACCAGAGGAGGACTAGCAGCTGCGTTGAACGGGAGAATGTGAAAAGTGTTCATATGTAGTAAAAAACTGAGAAATCCGTCCGTTTTCTTCATTTATTATCGAATCGACTTAAAGCCAGATCGTTACATTGGCCGCTCTTCTCTCTGAAACGGTTACATTTATCGTCTGCAAAGCTATGTCGCGTGCTGCGGTATGCAGAGACACTAACAGCAAAATAGTAGAACACAGAAGATGCTTCTAAGTTGATGTTATAGCCAGTTAGAAGCAGTACAATCCGAGATTTATTTATCGATTATTGACTTTTTACCCTTCTTTAGTGACTTGGACGTAAGCTAGGACCTTAAGATTTTGCACCAGTGGAGGACTAGCAGCTGCGTTGAACGGGAGAATGTGAAAAGTGTTCATATGTAGTAAAAACCTGAGAAATCCGTCCGTTTTCTTCATTTATTATCGAATCGACTTAAAGCCATATCGTTACATTGGCCGCTCTTCTCTCTGAAACGATTACATTTATCGTCTGCAAAGCTATGTCGCGTGCTGCGGTATGCAGAGACACTAAAAGCAAAATAGTAGAACACAGAAGATGCTTCTAAGTTGATGTTATAGCCAGTTAGAAGCAGTACAATCCAAGATTTATTTATCGATTATTGACTTTTTACCCTTCTTTAGTGCCTTGGACATGAGCCAGGACCTTAAGATTTTGCACCAGAGGAGGACTAGCAGCTGCGTTGAACGGGAGAATGTGAAAAGTGTTCATATGTAGTAAAAAACTGAGAAATCCGTCCGTTTTCTTCATTTATTATCGAATCGACTTAAAGCCAGATCGTTACATTGGCCGCTCTTCTCTCTGAAAAGGTTACATTTATCGTCTGCAAAGCTATGTCGCGTGCTGCGGTATGCAGAGACACTAAAAGCAAAATAGTAGAACACAGAAGATGCTTCTAAGTTGAGGTTATAGCCAGTTAGAAGCAGTACAATCCAAGATTTATTTATCGATTATTGACTTTTTACCCTTCTTTAGTGACTTGGACATGAGCTAGGACCTTAAGATTTTGCACCAGAGGAAGACTAGCAGCTGCGTTGAACGGGAGAATGTGAAAAGTGTTCATGTGTAGTAAAAACCTGAGAAATCCGTCCGTTTTCTTCATTTATTATCGAATCGACTTAAAGCCAGATCGTTACATTGGCCGCTCTTCTCTCTGAAACAGTTACATTTATCGTCTGCAAAGCTATGACGCGTGCTGCGGTATGCAGAGACACTAAAAGCAAAATAGTAGAACACAGAAGATGCTTCTAAGTTGATGTTATAGCCAGTTAGAAGCAGTACAATCCAAGATTTATTTATCCATTATTGACATTTTACCCTTCTTTAGTGCCTTGGACATGAGGTAGGACCTTAAGATTTTGCACCAGAGGAGGACTAGCAGCTACGTTGAACGGGAGAATGTGAAAAGTGCTCATGTGTAGTAAAAACCTGAGAAATCCGTCCGTTTTCTACATTTATTATCCAATCGACTTAAGGCCAGATCGTTACATTGGCTGCTCTTCTCTCTGAAACGGTTACATTTATCGTCTGCAAAGCTATTACGCGTGCTGCGGTATGCAGAGACACTAAAAGCAAAATAGTAGAACACAGAAGATACTTCTAAGTTGATGTTATAGCCAGTTAGAAGCAGTACAATCCAAGTTTTATTTATCGATTATTGACTTTTTACCCTTCTTTAGTGCCTTGGACATGAGCTTGGACTTTAAGATTTTGCACCAGGGGAGGACTAGCAGCTGCGTTGAACGGGAGAATGAGAAAAGTGTTCATATGTAGTAAAAACCTGAGAAATCCGTCCGTTTTCTTCATTTATTATCGAATCGACTTAAAGACATATCGTTACATTGGCCTCTCTTCTCTCTGAGACGGTTACATTTATCGTCTGCAAAGCTATGTCGCGTGCTGCGGTATGCGGAGAAACTAACCGCACCATAGTAGAACAAAGAAGAAGCTTCTAACTTGATGTAATAGCCAGTTAGAAGCAGTACAATCCAAGATTTATTCATCGATTATTGACTTTTTACCTTTCTTTAGTGCCTTGGACATGAGGTAGGACCTTAAGATTTTGCACCAGAGGAGGACTAGCAGCTGCGTTGAACGGGAGAATGTGAAAAGTGTTTATATGTAGTAAAAACCTGAGAAATCCGTCCGTTTTCTTCATTTATTATCGAATCGACTTAAAGCCAGATCGTTACATTGGCCGCTCTTCTCTCTGAAACGGTTACATTTATCGTCTGCAAAGCTATGTCGCGTTCTGCGGTATGCGGAGAAACTAACCGCAACATAGTAAAACACAGAAGAAGCTTCTAACTTAATGTAATAGCCAGTTAGAAGCAGTACAATTCAAGATTTATTTATCGATTATTGACTTTTTACCCTTCTTTAGTGCCTTGGACATGAGCTAGGACCTTACGATTTTGCACCAGAGGAGGACTAGCAGCTGCGTTGAACGGGAGAATGTGAAAAGTGTTCATATGTAGTAAAAAACTGAGAAATCCGTCCGTTTTCTTCATTTATTATCGAATCGACTCAAAGCCATATCGTTACATTGGCCGCTCTTCTCTCTGAAACGGTTACATTTATCGTCTGCAAAGCTATGTCGCGTGCTGCGGTATGCAGAGACACTAAAAGCAAAATAGTACAACACAGAAGATGCTTCTAAGTTGATGTTATAGCCAGTTAGAAGCAGTACAATCCAAGATTTATTTATCGATTATTGACTTTTTACCCTTCTTTCGTGCCTTGGACATGAGCTAGGACCTTAAGATTTTGCACCAGAGGAGGACTAGCAGCTGCGTTGAACGGGAGAATATGAAAAGTGTTCATATGTAGTAAAAAACTGAGAAATCCGTCCGTTTTCTTCATTTATTATCGAATCGACTTAAAGCCATATCGTTACATTGGCCGCTCTTCTCTCTGAAACGGTTACATTTATCGTCTGCAAAGCTATTACGCGTGCTGCGGTATGCAGAGACACTAATAGCAAAATAGTAGAACACAGAAGATGCTTCTAAGTTGATGTTATAGCCAGTTAGAAGCGGTACAATCCAAGATTTATTTATCGATTATTGACTTTTTACCCTTCTTTAGTGCCTTGGACATGAGCTAGGACTTTAAGATTTTGCACCAGGGGAGGACTAGCAGCTGCGTTGAACGGGAGAATGTGAAAAGTGTTCATATGTAGTACATATGTAGTAAAAACCTGAGAAATCCGTCCGTTTCCTTCATTTATTATCGAATCGACTTAAAGCCAGATCGTTACATTGGCCGCTCTTCTCTCTGAAATGGTTACATTTATCGTCTGCAAAGCTATGTCGCGTGCTGCGGTATGCGGAAAAACTAACCGCACCATAGTAGAACACAGAAGAAGCTTCTAACTTGATGTAATAGCCAGTTAGAAGCAGTACAATCCAAGATTTATTTATCGATTATTGACTTTTTACAATTCTTTAGTGCCTTGGACATGAGCTAGGACCTTAAGATTTTGCACCAGAGGAGGACTAGCAGCTGCGTTGAACGGGAGAATGTGAAAAGTGTTCATATGTAGTAAAAAACTGAGAAATCCGTCCGTTTTCTTCATTTATTATCGAATCGACTCAAAGCCATATCGTTACATTGGCCGCTCTTCTCTCTGAAACGGTTACATTTATCGTCTGCAAAGCTATGTCGCGTGCTGCGGTATGCGGAGAAACTAACCGCACCATAGTAGAACACAGAAGAAGCTTCTAACTTGATGTAATAGCCAGTTAGAAGCAGTACAATCCAAGATTTATTTATCGATTATTGACTTTTTACCCTTCTTTAGTGCCTTGGACATGAGCTAGGACCTTAAGATTTTGCACCAGAGGAAGACTAGAAGCTGCGTTGAACGGGAGAATGTGAAAAGTGTTCATGTGTAGTAAAAACCTGAGAAATCCGTCCGTTTTTTTCATTTATTATCGAATCGACTTAAAGCCAGATCGTTACATTGGCCGCTCTTCTCTCTGAAACAGTTACATTTATCGTCTGCAAAGCTATGACGCGTGCTGCGGTATGCGGAGAAACTAACCGCACCATAGTAGAACACAGAAGAAGGTTCTAAGTTGATGTAATAGCCAATTAGAAGCAGTACAATCCAAGATTTATTTATCGATTATTGACTTTTCACCCTTCTTTAGTGCCTTGGACATGAGATAGGACCTTACGATTTTGCACCAGAGGAGGACTAGCAGCTGCGTTGAACGGGAGAATGTGAAATGTGTTCATACGTTGTAAAATCCTGAGAAATCCGTCCGTTTTCTTCATTCATTATCCAATCGACTTAAAGGCATATCGTTACATTGGCCGCTCTTCTCTCTGAAACGGTTACATTTATCGTCTGCAAAGCTATGTCGCGTGCTGCGGTATGCAGAGACACTAAAAGCAAAACAGTAGAACACAGAAGATGCTTCTAAGTTGATGTTATAGCCAGTTAGAAGCAGTACAATCCAACATTTATTTATCGATTATTGACTTTTTTCCCTTCTTTAGTGCCTTGGACTTTAGCTAGGACCTTAAGGTTTTGCACCAGAGGAGGACTAGCAGCTGCGTTGAACGGGAGAATGTGAAAAGTGTTCATATGTAGTAAAAAACTGAGAAATACGTCCGTTTTCTTCTTTTATTATCGAATCGACTCAAAGCCATATCGTTACATTGGCCGCTCTTCTCTCTGAAACGGTTACATTTATCGTCTGCAAAGCTCTGTCGCGTGCTGCGGTATGCAGAGACACTAAAAGCAAAATAGTAGAACACAGAAGATGCTTCTAAGTTGATGTTATAGCCAGTTAGAAGCAGTAGAATCCAAGATTTATTTATCCATTATTGACATTTTACCCTTCTTTAGTGCCTTGGACATGAGGTAGGACCTTAAGATTTTGCACCAGAGGAGGACTAGCAGCTACGTTGAACGGGAGAATGTGAAAAGTGCTCATGTGTAGTAAAAACCTGAGAAATCCGTCCGTTTTCTACATTTATTATCCAATCGACTTAAAGCCAGATCGTTACATTGGCTGCACTTCTCTCTGAGGCGGTTACATTTATCGTCTGCAAAGCTATGTCACGTGTTGCGGTATGCGGAGAAACTAACCGCACCATAGTAGAACACAGACGAAGCTTCTAACTTGATGTAATAGCCAGTTAGAAGCAGTACAATCCAAGATTTATTTATCGATTATTGACTTTTTACCCTTCTTTAGTGCCTTGGACATGAGCTAGGACCTTAAGATTTTGCACCAGAGGAGGACTAGCAGCTGCGTTGAACGGAACAATGTGAAAAGTGTTCATATGTAGTAAAATACTGAGAAATCCGTCCGTTTTCTTCATTTATTATCGAATCGACTTAAAGCCATATCGTTACATTGGCCGCTCTTCTCTCTGAAACGGTTACATTTATCGTCTGCAAAGCTATGTCGCGTGCTGCGGTATGCGGAGAAACTAACCGCACCATAGTAGAACACAGAAGAAGCTTCTAACTTGATGTAATAGCCAGTTAGAAGCAGTACAATCCAAGATTTATTTATCGATTATTGACTTTTTACCCTTCTTTAGTGCCTTGGACATGAGCTAGGACCTTAAGATTTTGCACCAGAGGAAGACTAGAAGCTGCGTTGAACGGGAGAATGTGAAAAGTGTTCATGTGTAGTAAAAACCTGAGAAATCCGTCCGTTTTTTTCATTTATTATCGAATCGACTTAAAGCCAGATCGTTACATTGGCCGCTCTTCTCTCTGAAACAGTTACATTTATCGTCTGCAAAGCTATGACGCGTGCTGCGGTATGCGGAGAAACTAACCGCACCATAGTAGAACACAGAAGAAGGTTCTAAGTTGATGTAATAGCCAATTAGAAGCAGTACAATCCAAGATTTATTTATCGATTATTGACTTTTTACCCTTCTTTAGTGCCTTGGACATGAGATAGGACCTTACGATTTTGCACCAGAGGAGGACTAGCAGCTGCGTTGAACGGGAGAATGTGAAATGTGTTCATATGTAGTAAAATCCTGAGACATCCGTCCGTTTTCTTCATTCATTATCCAATCGACTTAAAGGCATATCGTTACATTGGCCGCTCTTCTCTTTGAAACGGTTACATTTATCGTCTGCAAAGCTATGTCGCGTGCTGCGGTATGCAGAGACACTAAAAGCAAAACAGTAGAACACAGAAGATGCTTCTAAGTTGATGTTATAGCCAGTTAGAAGCAGTACAATCCAAGATTTATTTACCGATTATTGACTTTTTTCCCTTCTTTAGTGCCTTGGACTTTAGCTAGGACCTTAAGGTTTTGCACCAGAGGAGGACTAGCAGCTGCGTTGAACGGGAGAATGTGAAAAGTGTTCATATGTAGTAAAAAACTGAGAAATACATCCGTTTTCTTCTTTTATTATCGAATCGACTCAAAGCCATATCGTTACATTGGCCGCTCTTCTCTCTGAAACGGTTACATTTATCGTCTGCAAAGCTCTGTCGCGTGCTGCGGTATGCAGAGACACTAAAAGCAAAATAGTAGAACACAGAAGATGCTTCTAAGTTGATGTTATAGCCAGTTAGAAGCAGTAGAATCCAAGATTTATTTATCCATTATTGACATTTTACCCTTCTTTAGTGCCTTGGACATGAGGTAGGACCTTAAGATTTTGCACCAGAGGAGGACTAGCAGCTACGTTGAACGGGAGAATGTGAAAAGTGCTCATGTGTAGTAAAAACCTGAGAAATCCGTCCGTTTTCTACATTTATTATCCAATCGACTTAAAGCCAGATCGTTACATTGGCTGCACTTCTCTCTGAGGCGGTTACATTTATCGTCTGCAAAGCTATGTCACGTGTTGCGGTATGCGGAGAAACTAACCGCACCATAGTAGAACACAGACGAAGCTTCTAACTTGATGTAATAGCCAGTTAGAAGCAGTACAATCCAAGATTTATTTATCGATTATTGACTTTTTACCCTTCTTTAGTGCCTTGGACATGAGCTAGGACCTTAAGATTTTGCACCAGAGGAGGACTAGCAGCTGCGTTGAACGGAACAATGTGAAAAGTGTTCATATGTAGTAAAATACTGAGAAATCCGTCCGTTTTCTTCATTTATTATCGAATCGACTTAAAGCCATATCGTTACATTGGTCGCTCTTCTCTCTGAAACGGTTACATTTATCGTCTGCAAAGCTATGTCGCGTGCTGCGGTATGCGGAGAAACTAACCGCACCATAGTAGAACACAGAAGAAGCTTCTAACTTGATGTAATAGCCAGTTAGAAGCAGTACAATCCAAGACTTATCTATCCATTATTGACATTTTACCCTTCTTTAGTGCCTTGGACATGAGGTAGGACCTTAAGATTTTGCACCAGAGGAGGACTAGCAGCTGCGTTGAACGGGAGAATGTGAAAAGTGTTCATGTGTAGTAAAAACCTGAGAAATCCGTCCGTTTTCTTCATTTATTATCGAATCGACTTAAAGCCAGATCGTTACATTGGCTGCTCTTCTCTCTGAGACGGTTACATTTATCGTGTGCAAAGCTATGTCGCGTTCTGCGGTATGCGGAGAAACTAACCGCACCATAGTAGAACACAGAAGAAGCTTCTAACTTGATGTAATAGCCAGTTAGAAGCAGTACAATCCAAGATTTATTTATCGATTATTGACTTTTTACCCTTCTTTAGTGCCTTGGACATGAGCTAGGACCTTAAGATTTTGCACCAGAGGAGGATTAGCAGCTGCGTTGAACGGGAGAATGTGAAAAGTGTTCATATGTAGTAAAAACCTGAGAAATCCGTCCGTTTTTTCATTTATTATCGAATCGACTTAAAGCCAGATCGTTACATTGGCCGCTTTTCTCTCTGAAACGGTTACATTTATCGTCTGCAAAGCTATGACGCGTGCTGCGGTATGCGGAGAAACTAACCGCACCATAGTAGAACACAGAAGAAGCTTCTAACTTGATGTAATAGCCAATTAGAAGCAGTACAATCCAAGATTTATTTATCGATTATTGACTTTTTACCCTTCTTTAGTGCCTTGGACATGAGCTAGGACCTTAAGATTTTGCACCAGAGGAGGACTAGCAGCTGCGTTGAACGGGAGAATGTGAAAAGTGTTCATATGTAGTAAAAAACTGAGAAATCCGTCCGTTTTCTTCATTTATTATCGAATCGACTCAAAGCCATATCGTTACATTGGCCGCTCTTCTCTCTGAAACGGTTACATTTATCGTCTGCAAAGCTATGTCGCGTGCTGCGGTATGCAGAGACACTAAAAGCAAAATAGTACAACACAGAAGATGCTTCTAAGTTGATGTTATAGCCAGTTAGAAGCAGTACAATCCAAGATTTATTTATCGATTATTGACTTTTTACCCTTCTTTCGTGCCTTGGACATGAGCTAGGACCTTAAGATTTTGCACCAGAGGAGGACTAGCAGCTGCGTTGAACGGGAGAATATGAAAAGTGTTCATATGTAGTAAAAAACTGAGAAATCCGTCCGTTTTCTTCATTTATTATCGAATCGACTTAAAGCCATATCGTTACATTGGCCGCTCTTCTCTCTGAAACGGTTACATTTATCGTCTGCAAAGCTATTACGCGTGCTGCGGTATGCAGAGACACTAATAGCAAAATAGTAGAACACAGAAGATGCTTCTAAGTTGATGTTATAGCCAGTTAGAAGCGGTACAATCCAAGATTTATTTATCGATTATTGACTTTTTACCCTTCTTTAGTGCCTTGGACATGAGCTAGGACTTCAAGATTTTGCACCAGGGGAGGACTAGCAGCTGCGTTGAACGGGAGAATGTGAAAAGTGTTCATATGTAGTACATATGTAGTAAAAACCTGAGAAATCCGTCCGTTTCCTTCATTTATTATCGAATCGACTTAAAGCCAGATCGTTACATTGGCCGCTCTTCTCTCTGAAATGGTTACATTTATCGTCTGCAAAGCTATGTCGCGTGCTGCGGTATGCGGAAAAACTAACCGCACCATAGTAGAACACAGAAGAAGCTTCTAACTTGATGTAATAGCCAGTTAGAAGCAGTACAATCCAAGATTTATTTATCGATTATTGACTTTTTACAATTCTTTAGTGCCTTGGACATGAGCTAGGACCTTAAGATTTTGCACCAGAGGAGGACTAGCAGCTGCGTTGAACGGGAGAATGTGAAAAGTGTTCATATGTAGTAAAAAACTGAGAAATCCGTCCGTTTTCTTCATTTATTATCGAATCGACTCAAAGCCATATCGTTACATTGGCCGCTCTTCTCTCTGAAACGGTTACATTTATCGTCTGCAAAGCTATGTCGCGTGCTGCGGTATGCGGAGAAACTAACCGCACCATAGTAGAACACAGAAGAAGCTTCTAACTTGATGTAATAGCCAGTTAGAAGCAGTACAATCCAAGATTTATTTATCGATTATTGACTTTTTACCCTTCTTTAGTGCCTTGGACATGAGCTAGGACCTTAAGATTTTGCACCAGAGGAAGACTAGAAGCTGCGTTGAACGGGAGAATGTGAAAAGTGTTCATGTGTAGTAAAAACCTGAGAAATCCGTCCGTTTTTTTCATTTATTATCGAATCGACTTAAAGCCAGATCGTTACATTGGCCGCTCTTCTCTCTGAAACAGTTACATTTATCGTCTGCAAAGCTATGACGCGTGCTGCGGTATGCGGAGAAACTAACCGCACCATAGTAGAACACAGAAGAAGGTTCTAAGTTGATGTAATAGCCAATTAGAAGCAGTACAATCCAAGATTTATTTATCGATTATTGACTTTTTACCCTTCTTTAGTGCCTTGGACATGAGATAGGACCTTACGATTTTGCACCAGAGGAGGACTAGCAGCTGCGTTGAACGGGAGAATGTGAAATGTGTTCATACGTAGTAAAATCCTGAGAAATCCGTCCGTTTTCTTCATTTATTATCCAATCGACTTAAAGGCATATCGTTACATTGGCCGCTCTTCTCTCTGAAACGGTTACATTTATCGTCTGCAAAGCTATGTCGCGTGCTGCGGTATGCAGAGACACTAAAAGCAAAACAGTAGAACACAGAAGATGCTTCTAAGTTGATGTTATAGCCAGTTAGAAGCAGTACAATCCAAGATTTATTTATCGATTATTGACTTTTTTCCCTTCTTTAGTGCCTTGGACTTTAGCTAGGACCTTAAGGTTTTGCACCAGAGGAGGACTAGCAGCTGCGTTGAACGGGAGAATGTGAAAAGTGTTCATATGTAGTAAAATACTGAGAAATCCGTCCGTTTTCTTCATTTATTATCGAATCGACTTAAAGCCATATCGTTACATTGGCCGCTCTTCTCTCTGAAACGGTTACATTTATCGTCTGCAAAGCTATGTCGCGTGCTGCGGTATGCGGAGAAACTAACCGCACCATAGTAGAACACAGAAGAAGCTTCTAACTTGATGTAATAGCCAGTTAGAAGCAGTACAATCCAAGACTTATCTATCCATTATTGACATTTTACCCTTCTTTAGTGCCTTGGACATGGGGTAGGACCTTAAGATTTTGCACCAGAGGAGGACTAGCAGCTGCGTTGAACGGGAGAATTTGAAAAGTGTTCATGTGTAGTAAAAACCTGACAAATCCGTTCGTTTTCTTCATTTATTATCGAATCGACTTAAAGCCATATCGTTACATTGGCCGCTCTTCTCTCTGAAACGGTTACATTTATCGTCTGCAAAGCTATGTCGCGTGCTGCGGTATGCGGAGAAACTAACCGCACCATAGTAGAACACAGAAGAAGCTTCTAACTTGATGTAATAGCCAGTTAGAAGCAGTACAATCCAAGATTTATTTATCGATTATTGACTTTTTACCCTTCTTTAGTGCCTTGGACATGAGCTAGGACCTTAAGATTTTGCACCAGAGGAAGACTAGAAGCTGCGTTGAACGGGAGAATGTGAAAAGTGTTCATGTGTAGTAAAAACCTGAGAAATCCGTCCGTTTTCTTCATTTATTATCGAATCGACTTAAAGCCAGATCGTTACATTGGCCGCTCTTCTCTCTGAAACAGTTACATTTATCGTCTGCAAAGCTATGACGCGTGCTGCGGTATGCGGAGAAACTAACCGCACCATAGTAGAACACAGAAGAAGGTTCTAAGTTGATGTAATAGCCAATTAGAAGCAGTACAATCCAAGATTTATTTATCGATTATTGACTTTTTACCCTTCTTTAGTGCCTTGGACATGAGATAGGACCTTACGATTTTGCACCAGAGGAGGACTAGCAGCTGCGTTGAACGGGAGAATGTGAAATGTGTTCATATGTAGTAAAATCCTGAGAAATCCGTCCGTTTTCTTCATTCATTATCCAATCGACTTAAAGGCATATCGTTACATTGGCCGCTCTTCTCTCTGAAACGGTTACATTTATCGTCTGCAAAGCTATGTCGCGTGCTGCGGTATGCAGAGACACTAAAAGCAAAACAGTAGAACACAGAAGATGCTTCTAAGTTGATGTTATAGCCAGTTAGAAGCAGTACAATCCAAGATTTATTTATCGATTATTGACTTTTTTCCCTTCTTTAGTGCCTTGGACTTTAGCTAGGACCTTAAGGTTTTGCACCAGAGGAGGACTAGCAGCTGCGTTGAACGGGAGAATGTGAAAAGTGTTCATATGTAGTAAAAAACTGAGAAATACATCCGTTTTCTTCTTTTATTATCGAATCGACTCAAAGCCATATCGTTACATTGGCCGCTCTTCTCTCTGAAACGGTTACATTTATCGTCTGCAAAGCTCTGTCGCGTGCTGCGGTATGCAGAGACACTAAAAGCAAAATAGTAGAACACAGAAGATGCTTCTAAGTTGATGTTATAGCCAGTTAGAAGCAGTAGAATCCAAGATTTATTTATCCATTATTGACATTTTACCCTTCTTTAGTGCCTTGGACATGAGGTAGGACCTTAAGATTTTGCACCAGAGGAGGACTAGCAGCTACGTTGAACGGGAGAATGTGAAAAGTGCTCATGTGTAGTAAAAACCTGAGAAATCCGTCCGTTTTCTACATTTATTATCCAATCGACTTAAAGCCAGATCGTTACATTGGCTGCACTTCTCTCTGAGGCGGTTACATTTATCGTCTGCAAAGCTATGTCACGTGTTGCGGTATGCGGAGAAACTAACCGCACCATAGTAGAACACAGACGAAGCTTCTAACTTGATGTAATAGCCAGTTAGAAGCAGTACAATCCAAGATTTATTTATCGATTATTGACTTTTTACCCTTCTTTAGTGCCTTGGACATGAGCTAGGACCTTAAGATTTTGCACCAGAGGAGGACTAGCAGCTGCGTTGAACGGAACAATGTGAAAAGTGTTCATATGTAGTAAAATACTGAGAAATCCGTCCGTTTTCTTCATTTATTATCGAATCGACTTAAAGCCATATCGTTACATTGGCCGCTCTTCTCTCTGAAACGGTTACATTTATCGTCTGCAAAGCTATGTCGCGTGCTGCGGTATGCGGAGAAACTAACCGCACCATAGTAGAACACAGAAGAAGCTTCTAACTTGATGTAATAGCCAGTTAGAAGCAGTACAATCCAAGACTTATCTATCCATTATTGACATTTTACCCTTCTTTAGTGCCTTGGACATGAGGTAGGACCTTAAGATTTTGCACCAGAGGAGGACTAGCAGCTGCGTTGAACGGGAGAATGTGAAAAGTGTTCATGTGTAGTAAAAACCTGAGAAATCCGTCCGTTTTCTTCATTTATTATCGAATCGACTTAAAGCCAGATCGTTACATTGGCTGCTCTTCTCTCTGAGACGGTTACATTTATCGTGTGCAAAGCTATGTCGCGTTCTGCGGTATGCGGAGAAACTAACCGCACCATAGTAGAACACAGAAGAAGCTTCTAACTTGATGTAATAGCCAATTAGAAGCAGTACAATCCAAGATTTATTTATCGATTATTGACTTTTTACCCTTCTTTAGTGCCTTGGACATGAGCTAGGACCTTAAGATTTTGCACCAGAGGAGGACTAGCAGCTGCGTTGAACGGGAGAATGTGAAAAGTGTTCATATGTAGTAAAAACCTGAGAAATCCGTCCGTTTTTTCATTTATTATCGAATCGACTTAAAGCCAGATCGTTACATTGGCCGCTTTTCTCTCTGAAACGGTTACATTTATCGTCTGCAAAGCTATGACGCGTGCTGCGGTATGCGGAGAAACTAACCGCACCATAGTAGAACACAGAAGAAGCTTCTAACTTGATGTAATAGCCAATTAGAAGCAGTACAATCCAAGATTTATTTATCGATTATTGACTTTTTACCCTTCTTTAGTGCCTTGGACATGAGCTAGGACCTTAAGATTTTGCACCAGAGGAGGACTAGCAGCTGCGTTGAACGGGAGAATGTGAAAAGTGTTCATATGTAGTAAAAACCTGAGAAATCCGTCCGTTTTTTCATTTATTATCGAATCGACTTAAAGCCAGATCGTTACATTGGCCGTTTTTCTCTCTGAAACGGTTACATTTATCGTCTGCAAAGCTATGACGCGTGCTGCGGTATGCGGAGAAACTAACCGCACCATAGTAGAACACAGAAGAAGCTTCTAACTTGATGTAATAGCCAATTAGAAGCAGTACAATCCAAGATTTATTTATCGATTATTGACTTTTTACTCTTCTTTAGTGCCTTGGACATGAGTTAGGACCTTAAGATCTTGCACCAGAGGAGGACTAGCAGCTGCGTTGAACGGGAGAATGTGAAAAGTGTTCATATGTAGTGAAAACCTGAGAAATCCGACCGTTTTCTTCATTTATTATCGAATCGACTTAAAGCCAGATCGTTACATTGGCCGCTCTTCTCTCTGAAACGGTTACATTTATCGTCTGCAAAGCTATGTCGCGTGCTGCGGTATGCGGAGAAACTAACCGCACCATAGTAGAACACAGAAGAAGCATCTAACTTGATGTAATAGCCAGATAGAAGCAGTACAATCCAAGATTTATTTATCGATTATTGCCTTTTTACCCTTCTTTAGTGCCTTGGACATGAGGTAGGACCTTAAGATTTTGCACCAGAGGAGGACTAGCAGCTGCGTTGAACGGGAGAATGTGAAAAGTGTTCATATGTAGTAAAAACCTGAGAAATCCGTCCGTTTTCTTCATTTATTATCGAATCGACTTAAAGCCAGATCGTTACATTGGCCGCTCTTCTCTCTGAAACGGTTACATTTATCGTCTGCAAAGCTATGTCGCGTGCTGCGGTATGCGGAGAAACTAACCGCACCATAGTAGAACACAGAAGAAGCTTCTAACTTAATGTAATAGCCAGTTAGAAGTAGTACAATCCAAGATTTATTTATCGATTATTGACTTTTTACCCTTCTTTCGTGCCTTGGACATGAGCTAGGACCTTAAGATTTTGCACCAGAGGAGGACTAGCAGCTGCGTTGAACGGGAGAATGTGAAAAGTGTTCATATGTAGTAAAAAACTGAGAAATCCGTCCGTTTTCTTCATTTATTATCGAATCGACTTAAAGCCATATCGTTACATTGGCCGCTCTTCTCTCTGAAACGGTTACATTTATCGTCTGCAAAGCTATTACGCGTGCTGCGGTATGCAGAGACACTAATAGCAAAATAGTAGAACACAGAAGATGCTTCCAAGTTGATGTTATAGCCAGTTAGAAGCGGTACAATCCAAGATTTATTTATCGATTATTGACTTTTTACCCTTCTTTAGTGCCTTGGACATGAGCTAGGACTTTAAGATTTTGCACCAGGGGAGGACTAGCAGCTGCGTTGAACGGGAGAATGTGAAAAGTGTTCATATGTAGTACATATGTAGTAAAAATCTGAGAAATCCGTCCGTTTCCTTCATTTATTATCGAATCGACTTAAAGCCAGATCGTTACATTGGCCGCTCTTCTCTCTGAAATGGTTACATTTATCGTCTGCAAAGCTATGTCGCGTGCTGCGGTATGCGGAAAAACTAACCGCACCATAGTAGAACACAGAAGAAGCTTCTAACTTGATGTAATAGCCAGTTAGAAGCAGTACAATCCAAGATTTATTTATCGATTATTGACTTTTTACAATTCTTTAGTGCCTTGGACATGAGCTAGGACCTTAAGATTTTGCACCAGAGGAGGACTAGCAGCAGCGTTGAACGGGAGAATGTGAAAAGTGTTCATATGTAGTAAAAAACTGAGAAATCCGTCCGTTTTCTTCATTTATTATCGAATCGACTCAAAGCCATATCGTTACATTGGCCGCTCTTCTCTCTGAAACGGTTACATTTATCGTCTGCAAAGCTATGTCGCGTGCTGCGGTATGCGGAGAAACTAACCGCACCATAGTAGAACACAGAAGAAGCTTCTAACTTGATGTAATAGCCAGTTAGAAGCAGTACAATCCAAGATTTATTTATCGATTATTGACTTTTTACCCTTCTTTAGTGCCTTGGACATGAGCTAGGACCTTAAGATTTTGCACCAGAGGAAGACTAGCAGCTGCGTTGAACGGAGAATGTGAAAAGTGTTCATGTGTAGTAAAAACCTGAGAAATCCGTCCGTTTTTTTTTTTTATTATCGAATCGACTTAAAGCCAGATCGTTACATTGGCCGCTCTTCTCTCTGAAACAGTTACATTTATCGTCTGCAAAGCTATGACGCGTGCTGCGGTATGCGGAGAAACTAACCGCACCATAGTAGAACACAGAAGAAGGTTCTAAGTTGATGTAATAGCCAATTAGAAGCAGTACAATCCAAGATTTATTTATCGATTATTGACTTTTTACCCTTCTTTAGTGCCTTGGACTTTAGCTAGGACCTTAAGGTTTTGCACCAGAGGAGGACTAGCAGCTGCGTTGAACGGGAGAATGTGAAAAGTGTTCATATGTAGTAAAAAACTGAGAAATACGTCCGTTTTCTTCTTTTATTATCGAATCGACTCAAAGCCATATCGTTACATTGGCCCCTCTTCTCTCTGAAACGGTTACATTTATCGTCTGCAAAGCTCTGTCGCGTGCTGCGGTATGCAGAGACACTAAAAGCAAAATAGTAGAACACAGAAGATGCTTCTAAGTTGATGTTATAGCCAGTTAGAAGCATTAGAATCCAAGATTTATTTATCCATTATTGACATTTTACCCTTCTTTAGTGCCTTGGACATGAGGTAGGACCTTAAGATTTTGCACCAGAGGAGGACTAGCAGCTACGTTGAACGGGAGAATGTGAAAAGTGCTCATGTGTAGTAAAAACCTGAGAAATCCGTCCGTTTTCTACATTTATTATCCAATCGACTTAAAGCCAGATCGTTACATTGGCTGCTCTTCTCTCTGAGGCGGTTACATTTATCGTCTGCAAAGCTATGTCGCGTGCTGCGGTATGCGGAGAAACTAACCGCACCATAGTAGAACACAGAAGAAGCTTCTAACTTGATGTAATAGCCAGTTAGAAGCAGTACAATCCAAGATTTATTTATCGATTATTGACTTTTTACCCTTCTTTAGTGCCTTGGACATGAGCTAGGACCTTAAGATTTTGCACCAGAGGAGGACTAGCAGCTGCGTTGAACGGAACAATGTGAAAAGTGTTCATATGTAGTAAAATACTGAGAAATCCGTCCGTTTTCTTCATTTATTATCGAATCGACTTAAAGCCATATCGTTACATTGGCCGCTCTTCTCTCTGAAACGGTTACATTTATCGTCTGCAAAGCTATGTCGCGTGCTGCGGTATGCGGAGAAACTAACCGCACCATAGTAGAACACAGAAGAAGCTTCTAACTTGATGTAATAGCCAGTTAGAAGCAGTACAATCCAAGACTTATCTATCCATTATTGACATTTTACCCTTCTTTAGTGCCTTGGACATGAGGTAGGACCTTAAGATTTTGCACCAGAGGAGGACTAGCAGCTGCGTTGAACGGGAGAATGTGAAAAGTGTTCATGTGTAGTAAAAACCTGAGAAATCCGTCCGTTTTCTTCATTTATTATCGAATCGACTTAAAGCCAGATCGTTACATTGGCTGCTCTTCTCTCTGGGACGGTTACATTTATCGGGTGCAAAGCTATGTCGCGTTCTGCGGTATGCGGAGAAACTAACCGCACCACAGTAGAACACAGAAGAAGCTTCTAACTTGATGTAATAGCCAGTTAGAAGCAGTACAATCCAAGATTTATTTATCGATTATTGACTTTTTACCCTTCTTTAGTGCCTTGGACATGAGCTAGGACCTTAAGATTTTGCACCAGAGGAGGACTAGCAGCTGCGTTGAACGGGAGAATGTGAAAAGTGTTCATATGTAGTAAAAACCTGAGAAATCCGTCCGTTTTTTCATTTATTATCGAATCGACTTAAAGCCAGATCGTTACATTGGCCGCTTTTCTCTCTGAAACGGTTACATTTATCGTCTGCAAAGCTATGACGCGTGCTGCGGTATGCGGAGAAACTAACCGCACCATAGTAGAACACAGAAGAAGCTTCTAACTTGATGTAATAGCCAATTAGAAGCAGTACAATCCAAGATTTATTTATCGATTATTGACTTTTTACCCTTCTTTAGTGCCTTGGACATGAGTTAGGACCTTACGATCTTGCACCAGAGGAGGACTAGCAGCTGCGTTGAACGGGAGAATGTGAAAAGTGTTCATATGTAGTGAAAACCTGAGAAATCCGTCCGTTTTCTTCATTTATTATCGAATCGACTTAAAGACAGATCGTTACATTGGCCGCTCTTCTCTCTGAAACGGTTACATTTATCGTCTGCAAAGCTATGTCGCGTGCTGTGGTATGCGGAGAAACTAACCGCACCATAGTAGAACACAGAAGAAGCATCTAACTTGATGTAATAGCCAGATAGAAGCAGTACAATCCAAGATTTATTTATCGATTATTGCCTTTTTACCCTCCTTTACTGCCTTTGACCTGAGGTAGGGCCTTAAGATTTTGCACCAGAGGAGGACTAGCAGCGGCGTTGAACGGGAGAATGTGAAAAGTGTTCATATGTAGTAAAAACCTGTGAAATCCGTCCGTTATCTTCATTTATATCGAATCGACTTAAAGCCAGATCGTTACATTGGCCGCTCTTCTGTCTGAAACGGTTACATTTATCGTCTGCAAAGCTATGTAGCGTGCTGCGGTATGCAGAGACACTAAAAGCAAAATAGTACAACACAGAAGATGCTTCTAAGTTGATGTTATAGCCAGTTAGAAGCAGTACAATCCAAGATTTATTTATCGATTATTGACTTTTTACCCTTCTTTCGTGCCTTGGACATGAGCTAGGACCTTAAGATTTTGCACCAGAGGAGGACTAGCAGCTGCGTTGAACGGGAGAATGTGAAAAGTGTTCATATGTAGTAAAAAACTGAGAAATCCGTCCGTTTTCTTCATTTATTATCGAATCGACTTAAAGCCATATCGTTACATTGGCCGCTCTTCTCTCTGAAACGGTTACATTTATCGTCTGCAAAGCTATTACGCGTGCTGCGGTATGCAGAGACACTAATAGCAAAATAGTAGAACACAGAAGATGCTTCTAAGTTGATGTTATAGCCAGTTAGAAGCGGTACAATCCAAGATTTATTTATCGATTATTGACTTTTTACCCTTCTTTAGTGCCTTGGACATGAGCTAGGACCTTACGATTTTACACCAGGGGAGGACTAGCAGCTGCGTTGAACGGGAGAATGTGAAAAGTGTTCATATGTAGTAAAAAACTGAGAAATCCGTCCGTTTTCTTCATTTATTATCGAATCGACTTAAAGCCATATCGTTACATTGGCCGCTCTTCTCTCTGAAACGGTTACATTTATCGTCTGCAAAGCTATTACGCGTGCTGCGGTATGCAGAGACACTAATAGCAAAATAGTAGAACACAGAAGATGCTTCTAAGTTGATGTTATAGCCAGTTAGAAGCGGTACAATCCAAGATTTATTTATCGATTATTGACTTTTTACCCTTCTTTAGTGCCTTGGACATGAGCTAGGACTTTAAGATTTTGCACCAGGGGAGGACTAGCAGCTGCGTTGAACGGGAGAATGTGAAAAGTGTTCATATGTAGTACATATGTAGTAAAAACCTGAGAAATCCGTCCGTTTCCTTCATTTATTATCGAATCGACTTAAAGCCAGATCGTTACATTGGCCGCTCTTCTCTCTGAAATGGTTACATTTATCGTCTGCAAAGCTATGTCGCGTGCTGCGGTATGCGGAAAAACTAACCGCACCATAGTAGAACACAGAAGAAGCTTCTAACTTGATGTAATAGCCAGTTAGAAGCAGTACAATCCAAGATTTATTTATCGATTATTGACTTTTTACAATTCTTTAGTGCCTTGGACATGAGCTAGGACCTTAAGATTTTGCACCAGAGGAGGACTAGCAGCTGCGTTGAACGGGAGAATGTGAAAAGTGTTCATATGTAGTAAAAAACTGAGAAATCCGTCCGTTTTCTTCATTTATTATCGAATCGACTCAAAGCCATATCGTTACATTGGCCGCTCTTCTCTCTGAAACGGTTACATTTATCGTCTGCAAAGCTATGTCGCGTGCTGCGGTATGCGGAGAAACTAACCGCACCATAGTAGAACACAGAAGAAGCTTCTAACTTGATGTAATAGCCAGTTATAAGCAGTACAATCCAAGATTTATTTATCGATTATTGACTTTTTACCCTTCTTTAGTGCCTTGGACATGAGCTAGGACCTTAAGATTTTGCACCAGAGGAAGACTAGCAGCTGCGTTGAACGGGAGAATGTGAAAAGTGTTCATGTGTAGTAAAAACCTGAGAAATCCGTCCGTTTTTTTCATTTATTATCGAATCGACGTAAAGCCAGATCGTTACATTGGCCGCTCTTCTCTCTGAAACAGTTACATTTATCGCCTGCAAAGCTATGACGCGTGCTGCGGTATGCGGAGAAACTAACCGCACCATAGTAGAACACAGAAGAAGCTTCTAACTTGATGTAATAGCCAATTAGAAGCAGTACAATCCAAGATTTATTTATCAATTATTGACTTTTTACCCTTCTTTAGTGCCTTGGACATGAGATAGGACCTTACGATTTTGCACCAGACGAGGACTAGCAGCTGCGTTGAACGGGAGAATGTGAAATGTGTTCATATGTGGTAAAATCCTGAGAAATCCGTCCGTTTTCTTCATTTATTATCCAATCGACTTAAAGGCATATCGTTACATTGGCCGCTCTTCTCTCTGAAACGGTTACATTTATCGTCTGCAAAGCTATGTCGCGTGCTGCGGTATGCAGAGACACTAAAAGCAAAATAGTAGAACACAGAAGATGCTTCTAAGTTGATGTTATAGCCAGTTAGAAGCAGTACAATCCAAGATTTATTTATCGATTATTGACTTTTTTCCCTTCTTTAGTGCCTTGGACTTTAGCTAGGACCTTAAGGTTTTGCACCAGAGGAGGACTAGCAGCTGCGTTGAACGGGAGAATGTGAAAAGTGTTCATATGTAGTAAAAAACTGAGAAATACGTCCGTTTTCTTCTTTTATTATCGAATCGACTCAAAGCCATATCGTTACATTGGCCCCTCTTCTCTCTGAAACGGTTACATTTATCGTCTGCAAAGCTCTGTCGCGTGCTGCGGTATGCAGAGACACTAAAAGCAAAATAGTAGAACACAGAAGATGCTTCTAAGTTGATGTTATAGCCAGTTAGAAGCAGTAGAATCCAAGATTTATTTATCCATTATTGACATTTTACCCTTCTTTAGTGCCTTGGACATGAGGTAGGACCTTAAGATTTTGCACCAGAGGAGGACTAGCAGCTACGTTGAACGGGAGAATGTGAAAAGTGCTCATGTGTAGTAAAAACCTGAGAAATCCGTCCGTTTTCTACATTTATTATCCAATCGACTTAAAGCCAGATCGTTACATTGGCTGCTCTTCTCTCTGAGGCGGTTACATTTATCGTCTGCAAAGCTATGTCGCGTGCTGCGGTATGCGGAGAAACTAACCGCACCATAGTAGAACACAGAAGAAGCTTCTAACTTGATGTAATAGCCAGTTAGAAGCAGTACAATCCAAGATTTATTTATCGATTATTGACTTTTTACCCTTCTTTAGTGCCTTGGACATGAGCTAGGACCTTAAGATTTTGCACCAGAGGAGGACTAGCAGCTGCGTTGAACGGAACAATGTGAAAAGTGTTCATATGTAGTAAAATACTGAGAAATCCGTCCGTTTTCTTCATTTATTATCGAATCGACTTAAAGCCATATCGTTACATTGGCCGCTCTTCTCTCTGAAACGGTTACATTTATCGTCTGCAAAGCTATGTCGCGTGCTGCGGTATGCGGAGAAACTAACCGCACCATAGTAGAACACAGAAGAAGCTTCTAACTTGATGTAATAGCCAGTTAGAAGCAGTACAATCCAAGACTTATCTATCCATTATTGACATTTTACCCTTCTTTAGTGCCTTGGACATGAGGTAGGACCTTAAGATTTTGCACCAGAGGAGGACTAGCAGCTGCGTTGAACGGGAGAATGTGAAAAGTGTTCATGTGTAGTAAAAACCTGAGAAATCCGTCCGTTTTCTTCATTTATTATCGAATCGACTTAAAGCCAGATCGTTACATTGGCTGCTCTTCTCTCTGAGACGGTTACATTTATCGTGTGCAAAGCTATGTCGCGTTCTGCGGTATGCGGAGAAACTAACCGCACCATAGTAGAACACAGAAGAAGCTTCTAACTTGATGTAATAGCCAGTTAGAAGCAGTACAATCCAAGATTTATTTATCGATTATTGACTTTTTACCCTTCTTTAGTGCCTTGGACATGAGCTAGGACCTTAAGATTTTGCACCAGAGGAGGACTAGCAGCTGCGTTGAACGGGAGAATGTGAAAAGTGTTCATATGTAGTAAAAACCTGAGAAATCCGTCCGTTTTTTCATTTATTATCGAATCGACTTAAAGCCAGATCGTTACATTGGCCGCTTTTCTCTCTGAAACGGTTACATTTATCGTCTGCAAAGCTATGACGCGTGCTGCGGTATGCGGAGAAACTAACCGCACCATAGTAGAACACAGAAGAAGCTTCTAACTTGATGTAATAGCCAATTAGAAGCAGTACAATCCAAGATTTATTTATCGATTATTGACTTTTTACCCTTCTTTAGTGCCTTGGACATGAGTTAGGACCTTACGATCTTGCACCAGAGGAGGACTAGCAGCTGCGTTGAACGGGAGAATGTGAAAAGTGTTCATATGTAGTGAAAACCTGAGAAATCCGTCCGTTTTCTTCATTTATTATCGAATCGACTTAAAGCCAGATCGTTACATTGGCCGCTCTTCTCTCTGAAACGGTTACATTTATCGTCTGCAAAGCTATGTCGCGTGCTGCGGTATGCGGAGAAACTAACCGCACCATAGTAGAACACAGAAGAAGCATCTAACTTGATGTAATAGCCAGATAGAAGCAGTACAATCCAAGA
This sequence comes from Schistocerca gregaria, assembly GCF_023897955.1. Taxonomy (NCBI): domain Eukaryota; kingdom Metazoa; phylum Arthropoda; class Insecta; order Orthoptera; family Acrididae; genus Schistocerca; species Schistocerca gregaria. Next base: position 592,622,424 of record NC_064925.1, read on the forward strand.
TTTATTTATCGATTATTGCCTTTTTACCCTTCTTTACTGCCTTTAACATGAGGTAGGGCCTTAAGATTTTGCACCAGAGGAGGACTAGCAGCGGCGTTGAACGGGAGAATGTGAAAAGTGTTCATATGTAGTAAAAACCTGTGAAATCCGTCCGTTATCTTCATTTATATCGAATCGACTTAAAGCCATATCGTTACATTGGCCGCTCTTCTGTCTGAAACGGTTACATTTATCGTCTGCAAAGCTATGTCGCGTGCTGCGGTATGCGGAGAAACTAACGGCACCATAGTAGAACACAGAAGAAGCTTCTAACTTGATGTAATAGCCAGTTAGAAGCAGTACAATCCAAGATTTATTTATCGATTATTGACTTATTACCCTTCTTTAGTGCCTTGGACATGAGCTAGGACCTTAAGATTTTGCACCAGAGGAGGACTAGCAGCTGCGTTGAACGGGTGAATGTGAAAAGTGTTCATATGTAGTAAAAACCTGAGAAAACCGTCCGTTTTCTTCATTTGTTATCGAATCGACTTAAAGCCAGATCGTTACATTGGCCGTTCTTCTCTCCGAGACGGTTACATTTGTCGTCTGCAAAGCTATGTCGCGTGCTGCGGTATGCGGAGAAACTATCCGCACCATAGTAGAACACAGAAGAAGCTTCTAACTTGATGTAATAGCCAGTTAGAAGCAGTACAATCCAAGATTTATTTATCGATTATTGACTTTTTACCCTTCTTTAGTGCCTTGGACATGAGCTAGGACCTTAAGATGTTGCACCAGCGGAGGACTAGCAGCTGCGTTGAACGGGAGAATGTGAAAAGTGTTCATATGTAGTAAAAAACTGAGAAATCCGTCCGTTTTCTTCATTTATTATCGAATCGAATTAAAGCCATATCGTTAAATTGGCCGCTCTTCTCTCTGAAACGGTTACATTTATCGTCTGCAAAGCTATGTCGCGTGCTGCGGTATGCGGGGAAACTAACCGCACCATAGTAGAACACAGAAGAAGCTTCTAACTTGATGTAATAGCCAGTTAGAAGCAGTACAATCCAAGAATTATTTATCGATTATTGACTTTTTACCCTTCTTTAGTGCCTTGGACATGAGATAGGACCTAACGATTTTGCACCAGAGGAGGACTAGCAGTTGCGTTGAACGGGAGAATGTGAAATGTGTTCATATGTAGTAAAATCCTGAGAAATCCGTCCGTTTTCTTCATTTATTATCCAATCGACTTAAAGGCATATCGTTACATTGGCCGCTCTTCTCTCTGAAACGGTTACATTTATCGTCTGCAAAGCTATGTCGCGTGCTGCGGTATGCAGAGACACTAAAAGCAAAATAGTAGAACACAGAAGATGCTTCTAAGTTGATGTTATAGCCAGTTAGAAGCAGTACAATCCAAGATTTATTTATCGATTATTGACTTTTTTCCCTTCTTTAGTGCCTTGGACATGAGCTAGGACCTTAAGGTTTTGCACCAGAGGAGGACTAGCAGCTGCGTTGAACGGGAGAATGTGAAAAGTGTTCATATGTAGTAAAAAACTGAGATATACGTCCGTTTTCTTCTTTTATTATCGAATCGACTCAAAGCCATATCGTTACATTGGCCCCTCTTCTCTCTGAAACGGTTACATTTATCGTCTGCAAAGCTCTGTCGCGTGCTGCGGTATGCAGATACACTAAAAGCAAAATAGTAGAACACAGAAGATGCTTCAAAGTTATGTTATAGCCAGTTAGAAGCAGTAGAATCCAAGATTTATTTATCCATTATTGACATTTTACCCTTCTTTAGTGCCTTGGACATGAGGTAGGACCTTAAGATTTTGCACCAGAGGAGGACTAGCAGCTACGTTGAACGGGAGAATGTGAAAAGTGCTCATGTGTAGTAAAAACCTGAGAAATCCGTCCGTTTTCTACATTTATTATCCAATCGACTTAAAGCCAGATCGTTACATTGGCTGCTCTTCTCTCTGAGGCGGTTACATTTATCGTCTGCAAAGCTATGTCGCGTGCTGCGGTATGCGGAGAAACTAACCGCACCATAGTAGAACACAGAAGAAGCTTCTAACTTGATGTAATAGCCAGTTAGAAGCAGTACAATCCAAGATTTATTTATCGATTATTGACTTTTTACCCTTCTTTAGTGCCTTGGACATGAGCTAGGACCTTAAGATTTTGCACCAGAGGAGGACTAGCAGCTGCGTTGAACGGAACAATGTGAAAAGTGTTCATATGTAGTAAAATACTGAGAAATCCGTCCGTTTTCTTCATTTATTATCGAATCGACTTAAAGCCATATCGTTACATTGGCCGCTCTTCTCTCTGAAACGGTTACATTTATCGTCTGCAAAGCTATGTCGCGTGCTGCGGTATGCGGAGAAACTAACCGCACCATAGTAGAACACAGAAGAAGCTTCTAACTTGATGTAATAGCCAATTAGAAGCAGTACAATCCAAGATTTATTTATCGATTATTGACTTTTTACCCTTCTTTAGTGCCTTGGACATGAGTTAGGACCTTAAGATCTTGCACCAGAGGAGGACTAGCAGCTGCGTTGAACGGGAGAATGTGAAAAATGTTCATATGTAGTGAAAACCTGAGAAATCCGTCCGTTTTCTTAATTTATTATCGAATCGACTTAAAGCCAGATCGTTACATTGGCCGCTCTTCTCTCTGAAACGGTTACATTTATCGTCTGCAAAGCTATGTCGCGTGCTGCGGTATGCGGAGAAACTAACCGCACCATAGTAGAACACAGAAGAAGCATCTAACTTGATGTAATAGCCAGATAGAAGCAGTACAATCCAAGATTTATTTATCGATTATTGCCTTTTTACCCTTCTTTACTGCCTTGGACATGAGGTAGGACCTTAAGATTTTGCACCAGAGGAGGACTAGCAGCGGCGTTGAACGGGAGAATGTGAAAAGTGTTCATATGTAGTAAAAACCTGTGAAATCCGTCCGTTATCTTCATTTATATCGAATCGACTTAAAGCCAGATCGTTACATTGGCCGCTCTTCTGTCTGAAACGGTTACATTTATCGTCTGCAAAGCTATGTCGCGTGCTGCGGTATGCGGAGAAACTAACGGCACCATAGTAGAACACAGAAGAAGCTTCTAACTTGATGTAATAGCCAGTTAGAAGCAGTACAATCCAAGATTTATTTATCGATTATTGACTTATTACCCTTCTTTAGTGCCTTGGACATGAGGTAGGACCTTAAGATTTTGCACTAGAGGAGGACTAGCAGCTGCGTTGAACGGGTGAATGTGAAAAGTGTTCATATGTAGTAAAAACCTGAGAAAACCGTCCGTTTTCTTCATTTGTTATCGAGTCGACTTAAAGCCAGATCGTTACATTGGCCGTTCTTCTCTCTGAGACGGTTACATTTGTCGTCTGCAAAGCTATGTCGCGTGATATGGTATGCGGAGAAACTATCCGCACCATAGTAGAACACAGAAGAAGCTTCTAACTTGATGTAATAGCCAGTTAGAAGCAGTACAATCCAAGATTTATTTATCGATTATTGACTTTTTACCCTTCTTTAGTGCCTTGGACATGAGCTAGGACCTTACGATTTTGCACCAGAGGAGGACTAGCAGCTGCGTTGAATGGGAGAATGTGAAATGTGTTCATATGTAGTAAAAACCTGAGAAATCCGCCCGTTTTCTTCATTTATTATCCAATCGACTTAAAGGCATATCGTTGCATTGGCCGCTCTTCTCTCTGAAACGGTTACATTTATCGTCTGCAAAGCTATGTCGCGTGCTGCGGTATGCAGAGACACTAAAAGCAAAATAGTAGAACACAGAAGATGCTTCTAAGTTGATGTTATAAACAGTTAGAAGCAGTACAATCCAAGATTTATTTATCGATTATTGACTTTTTTCCCTTCTTTAGTGCCTTGGACTTGAGCTAGGACCTTAAGATTTTGCACCAGAGGAGGACTAGCAGCTGCGTTGAACGGGAGAATGTGAAAAGTGTTCATATGTAGTAAAAAACTGAGAAATACGTCCGTTTTCTTCTTTTATTATCGAATCGACTTAAAGCCATATCGTTACATTGGCCGCTCTTCTCTCTGAAACGGTTACATTTATCGTCTGCAAAGCTATGTCGCGTGCTGCGGTATGCGGAGAAACTCACCGCACCATAGTAGAACACAGAAGAAGCTTTTAACTTGATGTAATAGCCAGTTAGAAGCAGTACAATTCAAGATTTGTTTATCGATTATTGACTTTTTACCCTTCTTTAGTGCCTTGGACATGAGCTAGGACCTTAAGATTCTGCACCAGAGGAGGACTAGCAGCTGCGTTGAACGTGAGAATGTGAAAAGTGTTCATATGTAGTAAAAAACTGAGACATCCGTCCGTTTTCTTCATTTATTATAGAATCGACTTAAAGCCATATCGTTACATTGGCCGCACTTCTCTCTGAAACGGTTACATTTATCGTCTGCAAAGCTATGTCGCGTGCTGCGGTATGCGGAGAAACTAACGGCACCATAGTAGAACACAGAAGAAGCTTCTAACTTGATGTAATAGCTAGTTAGAAGCAGTACAATCCAAGATTTATTTATCGATTATTGACTTATTAACCTTCTTTAGTGCCTTGGACATGAGCTAGGACATTAAGATTTTGCACCAGAGGAGGACTAGCAGCTGCGTTGAACGGGAGAATGTGAAAAGTGTTCATATGTAGTAAAAACCTGAGAAATCCGTCCGTTTTCTTCATTTATTATCCAATCGGCTTAAAGCCATATCGTTACATTGGCCGCTCTTCTCTCTGAAACGGTTACATTTATCGTCTGCAAAGCTATGTCGCGTGCTGCGGTATGCGGAGAAACTAACCACACCATAGTAGAACACAGAAGAAGCTTCTAACTTGATGTAATAGCCAGTTAGAAGCAGTACAATCCAAGATTTATTTATCGATTATTGACTTTTTACCCTTCTTTAGTGCCTTGGACATGAGCTAGGACCTCAAGATTTTGCACCAGAGGAGGACTAGCAGCTGCGTTGAACGGGAGAATGTGAAAAGTGTTCATATGTAATAAAAACCTGAGAAATCCGTCCATTTTCTTCATTTATTATCGAATCGACGTAAAGCCAGATCGTTACATTGGCCGCTCTTCTCTCTGAGAGGGTTACATTTATCGTCTGCAAAGCTATGTCGCGTGCTGCGGTATGCGGAGAAACTAACCGCACCATAGTAGAACACAGAAGAAGCTTCTAACATGATGTAATAGCCAGTTAGAAGCAGTACAATCCAAGATTTATTTATCGATTATTGACTTTTTACCCTTCTTTAGTGCCTTGGACATGAGGTAGGACCTTAAGATTTTGCACCAGAGGAGGACTAGCAGCTGCGTTGAACGGGAGAATGTGAAAAGTGTTCATATGTAGTAAAAACCTGAGAAATCATTCCGTTTTCTTCATTTATTATCGTATCGACTCAAAGCCATATCGTTACATTGGCCGCTCTTCTCTCTGAAACGGTTACATTTATCTTCTGCAAAGCTATGTCGCGTGCTGCGGTATGCGGAGAAACTAACCGCACCATAGTAGAACACAGAATAAGCTTCTAACTTGATGTAATAGCCAGTTAGAAGCAGTACAATCCAAGATTTATTTATCGATTATTGACTTTTTACCCTTCTTTAGTGCCTTGGACATGAGCTAGGACCTTACGATTTTGCACCAGAGGAGGACTAGCAGCTGCGTAGAACGGGAGAATGTGAAAAGTGTTCATATGTAGTAAAAAACTGAGAAATCCGTCCGTTTTCTTCATTTATTATCGAATCGAATTAAAGCCATATCGTTAAATTGGCCGCTCTTCTCTCTGAAACGGTTACATTTATCGTCTGCAAAGCTATGTCGCGTGCTGCGGTATGCGGGGAAACTAACCGCACCATAGTAGAACACAGAAGAAGCTTCTAACTTGATGTAATAGCCAGTTAGAAGCAGTACAATCCAAGAATTATTTATCGATTATTGACTTTTTACCCTTCTTTAGTGCCTTGGACATGAGATAGGACCTAACGATTTTGCACCAGAGGAGGACTAGCAGTTGCGTTGAACGGGAGAATGTGAAATGTGTTCATATGTAGTAAAATCCTGAGAAATCCGTCCGTTTTCTTCATTTATTATCCAATCGACTTAAAGGCATATCGTTACATTGGCCGCTCTTCTCTCTGAAACGGTTACATTTATCGTCTGCAAAGCTATGTCGCGTGCTGCGGTATGCAGAGACACTAAAAGCAAAATAGTAGAACACAGAAGATGCTTCTAAGTTGATGTTATAGCCAGTTAGAAGCAGTACAATCCAAGATTTATTTATCGATTATTGACTTTTTTCCCTTCTTTAGTGCCTTGGACATGAGCTAGGACCTTAAGGTTTTGCACCAGAGGAGGACTAGCAGCTGCGTTGAACGGGAGAATGTGAAAAGTGTTCATATGTAGTAAAAAACTGAGATATACGTCCGTTTTCTTCTTTTATTATCGAATCGACTCAAAGCCATATCGTTACATTGGCCCCTCTTCTCTCTGAAACGGTTACATTTATCGTCTGCAAAGCTCTGTCGCGTGCTGCGGTATGCAGATACACTAAAAGCAAAATAGTAGAACACAGAAGATGCTTCAAAGTTATGTTATAGCCAGTTAGAAGCAGTAGAATCCAAGATTTATTTATCCATTATTGACATTTTACCCTTCTTTAGTGCCTTGGACATGAGGTAGGACCTTAAGATTTTGCACCAGAGGAGGACTAGCAGCTACGTTGAACGGGAGAATGTGAAAAGTGCTCATGTGTAGTAAAAACCTGAGAAATCCGTCCGTTTTCTACATTTATTATCCAATCGACTTAAAGCCAGATCGTTACATTGGCTGCTCTTCTCTCTGAGGCGGTTACATTTATCGTCTGCAAAGCTATGTCGCGTGCTGCGGTATGCGGAGAAACTAACCGCACCATAGTAGAACACAGAAGAAGCTTCTAACTTGATGTAATAGCCAGTTAGAAGCAGTACAATCCAAGATTTATTTATCGATTATTGACTTTTTACCCTTCTTTAGTGCCTTGGACATGAGCTAGGACCTTAAGATTTTGCACCAGAGGAGGACTAGCAGCTGCGTTGAACGGAACAATGTGAAAAGTGTTCATATGTAGTAAAATACTGAGAAATCCGTCCGTTTTCTTCATTTATTATCGAATCGACTTAAAGCCATATCGTTACATTGGCCGCTCTTCTCTCTGAAACGGTTACATTTATCGTCTGCAAAGCTATGTCGCGTGCTGCGGTATGCGGAGAAACTAACCGCACCATAGTAGAACACAGAAGAAGCTTCTAACTTGATGTAATAGCCAATTAGAAGCAGTACAATCCAAGATTTATTTATCGATTATTGACTTTTTACCCTTCTTTAGTGCCTTGGACATGAGTTAGGACCTTAAGATCTTGCACCAGAGGAGGACTAGCAGCTGCGTTGAACGGGAGAATGTGAAAAATGTTCATATGTAGTGAAAACCTGAGAAATCCGTCCGTTTTCTTAATTTATTATCGAATCGACTTAAAGCCAGATCGTTACATTGGCCGCTCTTCTCTCTGAAACGGTTACATTTATCGTCTGCAAAGCTATGTCGCGTGCTGCGGTATGCGGAGAAACTAACCGCACCATAGTAGAACACAGAAGAAGCATCTAACTTGATGTAATAGCCAGATAGAAGCAGTACAATCCAAGATTTATTTATCGATTATTGCCTTTTTACCCTTCTTTACTGCCTTGGACATGAGGTAGGACCTTAAGATTTTGCACCAGAGGAGGACTAGCAGCGGCGTTGAACGGGAGAATGTGAAAAGTGTTCATATGTAGTAAAAACCTGTGAAATCCGTCCGTTATCTTCATTTATATCGAATCGACTTAAAGCCAGATCGTTACATTGGCCGCTCTTCTGTCTGAAACGGTTACATTTATCGTCTGCAAAGCTATGTCGCGTGCTGCGGTATGCGGAGAAACTAACGGCACCATAGTAGAACACAGAAGAAGCTTCTAACTTGATGTAATAGCCAGTTAGAAGCAGTACAATCCAAGATTTATTTATCGATTATTGACTTATTACCCTTCTTTAGTGCCTTGGACATGAGGTAGGACCTTAAGATTTTGCACTAGAGGAGGACTAGCAGCTGCGTTGAACGGGTGAATGTGAAAAGTGTTCATATGTAGTAAAAACCTGAGAAAACCGTCCGTTTTCTTCATTTGTTATCGAGTCGACTTAAAGCCAGATCGTTACATTGGCCGTTCTTCTCTCTGAGACGGTTACATTTGTCGTCTGCAAAGCTATGTCGCGTGATATGGTATGCGGAGAAACTATCCGCACCATAGTAGAACACAGAAGAAGCTTCTAACTTGATGTAATAGCCAGTTAGAAGCAGTACAATCCAAGATTTATTTATCGATTATTGACTTTTTACCCTTCTTTAGTGCCTTGGACATGAGCTAGGACCTTACGATTTTGCACCAGAGGAGGACTAGCAGCTGCGTTGAATGGGAGAATGTGAAATGTGTTCATATGTAGTAAAAACCTGAGAAATCCGCCCGTTTTCTTCATTTATTATCCAATCGACTTAAAGGCATATCGTTGCATTGGCCGCTCTTCTCTCTGAAACGGTTACATTTATCGTCTGCAAAGCTATGTCGCGTGCTGCGGTATGCAGAGACACTAAAAGCAAAATAGTAGAACACAGAAGATGCTTCTAAGTTGATGTTATAAACAGTTAGAAGCAGTACAATCCAAGATTTATTTATCGATTATTGACTTTTTTCCCTTCTTTAGTGCCTTGGACTTGAGCTAGGACCTTAAGATTTTGCACCAGAGGAGGACTAGCAGCTGCGTTGAACGGGAGAATGTGAAAAGTGTTCATATGTAGTAAAAAACTGAGAAATACGTCCGTTTTCTTCTTTTATTATCGAATCGACTTAAAGCCATATCGTTACATTGGCCGCTCTTCTCTCTGAAACGGTTACATTTATCGTCTGCAAAGCTATGTCGCGTGCTGCGGTATGCGGAGAAACTCACCGCACCATAGTAGAACACAGAAGAAGCTTTTAACTTGATGTAATAGCCAGTTAGAAGCAGTACAATTCAAGATTTGTTTATCGATTATTGACTTTTTACCCTTCTTTAGTGCCTTGGACATGAGCTAGGACCTTAAGATTCTGCACCAGAGGAGGACTAGCAGCTGCGTTGAACGTGAGAATGTGAAAAGTGTTCATATGTAGTAAAAAACTGAGACATCCGTCCGTTTTCTTCATTTATTATAGAATCGACTTAAAGCCATATCGTTACATTGGCCGCACTTCTCTCTGAAACGGTTACATTTATCGTCTGCAAAGCTATGTCGCGTGCTGCGGTATGCGGAGAAACTAACGGCACCATAGTAGAACACAGAAGAAGCTTCTAACTTGATGTAATAGCTAGTTAGAAGCAGTACAATCCAAGATTTATTTATCGATTATTTACTTATTAACCTTCTTTAGTGCCTTGGACATGAGCTAGGACATTAAGATTTTGCACCAGAGGAGGACTAGCAGCTGCGTTGAACGGGAGAATGTGAAAAGTGTTCATATGTAGTAAAAACCTGAGAAATCCGTCCGTTTTCTTCATTTATTATCCAATCGGCTTAAAGCCATATCGTTACATTGGCCGCTCTTCTCTCTGAAACGGTTACATTTATCGTCTGCAAAGCTATGTCGCGTGCTGCGGTATGCGGAGAAACTAACCACACCATAGTAGAACACAGAAGAAGCTTCTAACTTGATGTAATAGCCAGTTAGAAGCAGTACAATCCAAGATTTATTTATCGATTATTGACTTTTTACCCTTCTTTAGTGCCTTGGACATGAGCTAGGACCTCAAGATTTTGCACCAGAGGAGGACTAGCAGCTGCGTTGAACGGGAGAATGTGAAAAGTGTTCATATGTAATAAAAACCTGAGAAATCCGTCCATTTTCTTCATTTATTATCGAATCGACGTAAAGCCAGATCGTTACATTGGCCGCTCTTCTCTCTGAGAGGGTTACATTTATCGTCTGCAAAGCTATGTCGCGTGCTGCGGTATGCGGAGAAACTAACCGCACCATAGTAGAACACAGAAGAAGCTTCTAACATGATGTAATAGCCAGTTAGAAGCAGTACAATCCAAGATTTATTTATCGATTATTGACTTTTTACCCTTCTTTAGTGCCTTGGACATGAGGTAGGACCTTAAGATTTTGCACCAGAGGAGGACTAGCAGCTGCGTTGAACGGGAGAATGTGAAAAGTGTTCATATGTAGTAAAAACCTGAGAAATCATTCCGTTTTCTTCATTTATTATCGTATCGACTCAAAGCCATATCGTTACATTGGCCGCTCTTCTCTCTGAAACGGTTACATTTATCTTCTGCAAAGCTATGTCGCGTGCTGCGGTATGCGGAGAAACTAACCGCACCATAGTAGAACACAGAATAAGCTTCTAACTTGATGTAATAGCCAGTTAGAAGCAGTACAATCCAAGATTTATTTATCGATTATTGACTTTTTACCCTTCTTTAGTGCCTTGGACATGAGCTAGGACCTTACGATTTTGCACCAGAGGAGGACTAGCAGCTGCGTAGAACGGGAGAATGTGAAAAGTGTTCATATGTAGTAAAAAACTGAGAAATCCGTCCGTTTTCTTCATTTATTATCGAATCGACTTAAAGCCAGATCGTTACATTGGCCGCTCTTCTCTCTGGAACGGTTACATTTATCGTCTGCAAAGCTATTACGCGTGCTGCGGTATGCAGAGACACTAAAAGCAAAATAGTAGAACACAGAAGATGCTTCTAAGTTGATGTTATAACCAGTTAGAAGCAGTACAATCCAAGATTTATTTATCGATTATTGACTTTTTACCCTTCTTTAGTGCCTTGGACATGAGATAGGACTTTAAGATTTTGCACCAGGGGAGGACTAGCAGCTGCGTTGAACTGGAGAATGTGAAAAGTGTTCATATGTAGTAAAAAACTGAGAAATCCGTCCGTTTTCTTCATTTATTATCGAATCGACTTAAAGCCAGATCGTTACATTGGCCGCTCTTCTCTCTGAAACGGTTACATTTATCGTCTGCAAAGCTATGTCGCGTGCTGCGGTATGCGGAGAAACTAACCGCACCATAGTAGAACACAGAAGAAGCTTCTAACTTGATGTAATAGCCAGTTAGAAGCAGTACAATCCAAGATTTATTTATCGATTATTGACTTTTTACCCTTCTTTAGTGCCTTGGACATGAGCTAGGACCTTAAGATTTAGCACCAGAGGAGGACTAGCAGCTGCGTTCAACAGGAGAATGTGAAAAGTGTTCATATGTAGTAAAAACCTGTGAAATCCGTCCGTTTTCTTCATTTATTATCGAATCGACTTAAAGCCATATCGTTACATTGGCCGCTCTTCTCTCTGAAACGGTTACATTTATCGTCTGCAAAGTTATGTCGCGTGCTGCGGTATGCAGAGACACTAAAAGCAAAATAGTAGAACACAGAAGATGATTCTAAGTTGATGTTATAGCCAGTAAGAAGCAGTACAATTCAACTTTTAGTTCTCGATTATTCAATTTTTACCCTTCTTTGGTGCCTTGGGCATGGGCTAGGACCCCAAGATTTTGCATGAGAGGAGGACTAGCAGCTGCGTTTAACGGGAGTATGTGAAAAGTGTTCGTATGTAGTAAAAACCTGAGAAATCCGTCCGTTTTCTTCATTTATTATCGAATCGACTTAAAGCCTTATCGTTAGATTGGCCGCTCTTCTCTCTCAGACGGTTACATTTATCGTCTGCAAAGCTAAGTCGCGTGCTGCGGTATGCGGAGAAACTAACCGCACCATAGTAGAACACAGAAGAAGCTTCTAACTTGATGTAATAGCCAGTTAGAAGCAGTACAATCCAAGATTTATTTATCGATTATTGACTTTTTACCCTTCTTTAGTGCCTTGGACATGAGGTAGGACCTTAAGATTTTGTACCAGAGGAGGACTTGCAGCTGCGTTGAACGGGAGAATGTGAAAAGTGTTCATATGTAGTAAAAACCTGAGAAATCCGTCCGTTATCTTCATTTATTATCGAATCGACTTAAAGCCAGATCGTTACATTGGCCGCTCTTCTCTCTGAAACGGTTACATTTATCGTCTGCAAAGCTATGTCGCGTGCTGCGGTATGCGGAGAAACTAACCGCACCATAGTAGAACACAGAAGAAGCTTCTAACTTGATGTAATAGCCAGTTAGAAGCAGTACAATCCAAGATTTATTTATCGATTATTGACTTTTTACCCTTCTTTAGTGCCTTGGACATGAGGTAGGACCTTAAGATTTTGCACCAGAGGAGGACTAGCAGCTGCGTTGAACCGGAGAATGTGAAAAGTGTTAATATGTAGTAAAAACCTAAGAAATCCGTCCGTTTTCTTCATTTATTATCGAATCGACTTAAAGCCATATCGTTACATTGGCCGCTCTTTTCTCTGAAACGGTTACATTTATCGTCTGCAAAGCTATGTCGCGTGCAGCGGTATGCGGAGAAACTAACCACACCATAGTAGAACACAGAAGAAGCTTCTAACTTGATGTAATAGCGAGTTAGAAGCAGTACAATCCAAGATTTATTTATCGATTATTGACTTTTTACCCTTCTTTAGTGCCTTGGACATGAGGTAGGACCTTAAGATTTTGCACCAGAGGAGGACTAGCAGCTGCGTTGAACCGGAGAATGTGAAAAGTGTTCATATGTAGTAAAAACCTGAGAAATCCGTCCGTTTTCTACATTTATTATCGAATCGACTTAAAGCCAGATCGTTACATTGGCCGTTCTTCTCTCTGAGACGGTTACATTTATCGTCTGCAAAGCTATGTCGCGTGCTGCGGTATGCGGAGAAACTAACCGCACTATAGTAGAACACAGAAGAAGCTTCTAACTTGATGTAATAGCCAGTTAGAAGCAGTACAATCCAAGATTTATTTATCGATTATTGACTTTTTACCCTTCTTTAGTGCCTTGGACATGAGCTAGGACCATACGATTTTGCACCAGAGGAGGACTAGCAGCTGCGTTGAACGGGAGAATGTGAAAAGTGTTCATATGTAGTAAAAACCTGAGAAATACGTCCGTTTTCTTCATTTATTATCGAATCGACTTAAAGCCAGGTCGTTACATTGGCCGCTCTTCTATCTGAGACGGTTACATTTATCGTCTGCAAAGCTATGTCGCGTGCTGCGGTATTGGAGAAACTAACCGCACCATAGTAGAACACAGAAGAAGCTTCTAACTTGATGTAATAGCCAGTTAGAAGCAGTACAATCCAAGATTTATTTATCGATTATTGACTTTTACCTTTCTTTAGTGCCTTGGACAATAGGTAGGACCTTAAGATTTTGCACCAGAGGAGGACTAGCAGCTGCGTTGAACGGGAGAATGTGAAAAGTGTTCATATGTAGTAAAAACCTGAGAAATACGTCCGTTTTCTTCATTTATTATCGAATCGACTTAAAGCCAGATCGTTACATTGGCCGCTTTTCTCTCTGAAACGGTTACATTTATCGTCTGCAAAGCTATGTCGCTTGCTGCGGTATGCGGGGAAACTAACCGCACCATAGTAGAACACAGAAGAAACTTCTAACTTGATGTAATAGCCAGTTAGAAGCAGTACAATCCAAGATTTATTTATCGATTATTAACTTTTTACCCTTCTTTAGTGCCTTGGGCATGAGCTAGGACCTTACGATTTTGCACCAGAGGAGGAGTAGCAGCTGCGTTGAACCGGAGAATGTGAAAAGTGTTCATATGTAGTAAAAACCTAAGAAATCCGTCCGTTTTCTTCATTTATTATCGAATCGACTTAAAGCCATATCGTTACATTGGCCGCTCTTTTCTCTGAAACGGTTACATTTATCGTCTGCAAAGCTATGTCGCGTGCAGCGGTATGCGGAGAAACTAACCACACCATAGTAGAACACAGAAGAAGCTTCTAACTTGATGTAATAGCGAGTTAGAAGCAGTACAATCCAAGATTTATTTATCGATTATTGACTTTTTACCCTTCTTTAGTGCCTTGGACATGAGGTAGGACCTTAAGATTTTGCACCAGAGGAGGACTAGCAGCTGCGTTGAACGGGAGAATGTGAAAAGTGTTCATATGTAGTAAAAACCTGAGAAATCCGTCCGTTTTCTACATTTATTATCGAATCGACTTAAAGCCAGATCGTTACATTGGCCGTTCTTCCCTCTGAGACGGTTACATTTATCGTCTGCAAAGCTATGTCGCGTGCTGCGGTATGCGGAGAAACTAACCGCACCATAGTAGAACACAGAAGAAGCTTCTAACTTGATGTAATAGCCAGTTAGAAGCAGTACAATCCAAGATTTATTTATCGATTATTGACTTTTTACCCTTCTTTAGTGCCTTGGACATGAGCCAGGACCATACGAGTTTGCACCAGAGGAGGACTAGCAGCTGCGTTGAACGGGAGAATGTGAAAAGTGTTCATATGTAGTAAAAACCTGAGAAATACGTCCGTTTTCTTCATTTATTATCGAATCGACTTAAAGCCAGGTCGTTACATTGGCCGCTCTTCTATCTGAGACGGTTACATTTATCGTCTGCAAAGCTATGTCGCGTGCTGCGGTATTGGAGAAACTAACCGCACCATAGTAGAACACAGAAGAAGCTTCTAACTTGATGTAATAGCCAGTTAGAAGCAGTACAATCCAAGATTTATTTATCGATTATTGACTTTTACCTTTCTTTAGTGCCTTGGACAAGAGGTAGGACCTTAAGATTTTGCACCAGAGGAGGACTAGCAGCTGCGTTGAACGGGAGAATGTGAAAAGTGTTCATATGTAGTAAAAACCTGAGAAATACGTCCGTTTTCTTCATTTATTATCGAATCGACTTAAAGCCAGATCGTTACATTGGCCGCTTTTCTCTCTGAAACGGTTACATTTATCGTCTGCAAAGCTATGTCGCGTGCTGCGGTATGCGGAGAAACTAACCGCACCATAGTAGAACACAGAAGAAGCTTCTAACTTGATGTAATAGCCAGTTATAAGCAGTACAATCCAAGATTTATTTATCGATTATTGACTTTTTACCCTTCTTTAGTGCCCTGGGCATGAGCTAGGACCTTACGATTTTGCACCAGAGGAGGACTAGCAGCTGCGTTGAACGGGAGAATGTGAAATGTGTTCATATGTAGTAAAAAACTGAGAAATCCGTCCGTTTTCTTCATTTATTATCGAATCGACTTAAAGCCAGATCGTTACATTGGCCGCTCTTCTCTCTGAGACGGTTACATTTATCGTCTGCAAAGCTATGTCGCGTGCTGCGGTATTGGAGAAACTAACCGCACCATAGTAGAACACAGAAGAAGCTTCTAACTTGATGTAATAACCAGTTAGAAGCAGTAAAATCCAAGATTTATTTATCGATTATTGACTTTTTACCCTTCTTTAGTGCCTTGGACATGAGCTAGGACCTTAAGATTTTGCACCAGAGGAGGACTAGCAGCTGTGTTGAACGGGAGAATGTGAAAAGTGTTCATATGTAGTAAAAAACTGAGAAATACGTCCGTTTTCTTCTTTTATTATCGAATCGACTTAAAGCCAGATCGTTACATTGGCCGCTCTTCTCTCTGAGACGGTTACATTTATCGTCTGCAAAGCTATGTCGCGTGCTGCGGTATTGGAGAAACTAACCGCACCATAGTAGAACACAGAAGAAGCTTCTAACTTGATGTAATAACCAGTTAGAAGCAGTAAAATCCAAGATTTATTTATCGATTATTGACTTTTTACCCTTCTTTAGTGCCTTGGACATGAGCTAGGACCTTAAGATTTTGCACCAGAGGAGGACTAGCAGCTGCGTTGAACGGGAGAATGTGAAAAGTGTTCATATGTAGTAAAAACCTGAGAAATCCGTCCGTTTTCTTCATTTATTATCGAATCGACTTAAAGCCAGATCGTTACATTGGCCGCTCTTCTCTCTGAAACGGTTACATTTATCGTCTGCAAAGCTATGTCGCGTGCTGCGGTATGCGGAGAAACTAACCGCACCATAGTAGAACACAGAAGAAGCTTCTAACTTGATGTAATAGCCAGTTAGAAGCAGTACAATCCAAGATTTATTTATCGATTATTGACTTTTTACCCTTCTTTAGTGCCTTTTACATGAGCTAGGACCTTAAGATGTTGCACCAGAGGAGGACTAGCAGCTGCGTTGAACGGGAGAATGTGAAAAGTGTTCATATGTAGTAAAAACCTGAGAAATCCGTCCGTTTTCTTCATTTATTATCGAATCGACTTAAAGCCAGATCGTTACATTGGCCGCTCTTCACTCTGAAACGGTTACATTTATCGTCTGCAAAGCTATGTCGCGTGCTGCGGTATGCGGAGAAACTAACCGCACCATAGTAGAACACAGAAGAAGCTTCTAACTTGATGTAATAGCCAGTTAGATGCAGTACAATCCAAGATTTATTTATCGATTATTGACTTTTTACCCTTCTTTAGTGCCTTGGGCATGAGCTAGGACCTTACGATTTTGCACCAGAGGAGGACTAGCAGCTGCGTTGAACGGGAGAATGTGAAATGTGTTCATATGTAGTAAAAACCTGAGAAATCCGTCCGTTTTCTTCATTTATTATCGAATCGACTTAAAGCCAGATCGTTACGTTGGCCGCTCTTCTCTCTGAAACGGTTACATTTATCGTCTGCAATGCTATGTCGCGTGCTGCGGTATGCAGAGGCACTAAAAGCAAAATAGTAGAACACAGAAGATGCTTCTAAGTTGATGTTATAGCCAGATAGAAGCAGTACAATCCAAGATTTATTTATCGATTATTGACTTTTTTCCCTTCTTTAGTGCCTTGGACTTTAGCTAGGACCTTAAGATTTTGCACCAGAGGAGGACTAGCAGCTGCGTTGAACGGGAGAATGTGAAAAGTGTTCATATGTAGTAAAAAACTGAGAAATACGTCCGTTTTCTTCTTTTATTATCGAATCGACTTAAAGCCAGTTCGTTACATTGGCCGCTCTTCTCTCTGAAACGGTTACATTTATCGTCTGCAAAGCTATGTCGCGTGCTGCGGTATGCAGAGACACTAAAAGCAAAATAGTAGAACACAGAAGATGCTTCTAAGTTGATGTTATAGCCAGTTAGAAGCAGTACAATCCAAGATTTATTTATCGATTATTGACTTTTTACCCTTCTTTAGTGCCTTGTACATGAGCTAGGACCTTAAGATTTTGCACCAGAGGAGGACTATCAGCTGCGTTGAACGGGAGAATGTGAAAAGTGTTCATATGTGGTAAAAATCTGAGAAATCCGTCCGTTTTCTTCATTTATTATCGATTCGACATAAAGCCATATCGTTACATTGGCCGCTCTTCTCTCTGAAACGGTTACATTTATCGTCTGCAAACCTATGTCGCGTGCTGCGGTATGCGGAGAAACTAACCGCACCATAGTAGAACACAGAAGAAGCTTCTAACTAGATGTAATAGCCAGTTATAAGCAGTACAATCCAAGATTTATTTATCGATTATTGACTTTTTACCCTTCTTTAGTGCCTTGGACATGAGCTAGGACTTCAAGATTTTGCACCAGAGGAGGACTAGCAGCTGCGTTGAACGGGAGAATGTGAAAAGTGTTCATATGTAGTAAAAAACTGAGAAATCCGTCCGTTTTCTTCATTTATTATCGAATCGACTTAAAGCCAGATCGTTACATTGGCCGCTCTTCTCTCTGAAACGGTTACATTTAGTGTCTGCAAAGCTATGTCGCGTGCTGCGGTATGCGGAGAAACTAACCGCACCATAGTAGAACACAGAAGAAGCTTCTAACTTGATGTAATAGCCAGTTAGAAGCAGTACAATCCAAGATTTATTTATCGATTATTGACTTTTTACCCTTCTTTAGTGCCTTGGACATGAGCTAGGACTTTAAGATTTTGCACCAGGGGAGGACTAGCAGCTGCGTTGAACGGGAGAATGTGAAAAGTGTTCATATGTAGTAAAAAACTGAGAAATCCGTCCGTTTTCTTCATTTATTATCGAATCGACTTAAAGCCAGATCGTTACATTGGCCGCTCTTCTCTCTGAGACGGTTACATTTATCGTCTGCAAAGCTATGTCGCGTGCTGCGGTATTGGAGAAACTAACCGCACCATAGTAGAACACAGAAGAAGCTTCTAACTTGATGTAATAACCAGTTAGAAGCAGTACAATCCAAGATTTATTTATCGATTATTGACTTTTTACCCTTCTTTAGTGCCTTGGACATGAGGTAGGACCTTAAGATTTTGCACCAGAGGTGGACTAGCAGCTGCGTTGAACGGGAGAATGTGAAAAGTGTTCATATGTAGTAAAAAACTGAGAAATACGTAAGTTTTCTTCTTTTATTATCGAATCGACTTAAAGCCAGATCGTTACATTGGCCGCTCTTCTCTCTGTAACGGTTACATTTATCGTCTGCAAAGCTATGTCGCGTGCTGCGGTATGCAGAGACACTAAAAGCAAAATAGTAGAACACAGAAGATGCTTCTAAGTTGATGTTATAGCCAGTTAGAAGCAGTACAATCCAAGATTTATTTATCGATTATTGACTTTTTACCCTTCTTTAGTGACTTGGACATGAGCTAGGGCCTTAAGATTTTGCACCAGAGGAGGACTAGCAGCTGCGTTGAACGGGAGAATGTGAAAAGTGTTCATATGTGGTAAAAATCTGAGAAATCCGTCCGTTTTCTTCATTTATTATCGATTCGACACAAAGCCATATCGTTACATTGGCCGCTCTTCTCTCTGAAACGGTTACATTTATCGTCTGCAAACCTATGTCGCGTGCTGCGGTATGCGGAGAAACTAACCGCACCATAGTAGAACACAGAAGAAGCTTCTAACTAGATGTAATAGCCAGTTATAAGCAGTACAATCCAAGATTTATTTATCGATTATTGACTTTTTACCCTTTTTTAGTGCCTTGGACATGAGCTAGGACCTCAAGATTTTGCACCAGAGGAGGACTAGCAGCTGCGTTGAACGGGAGAATGTGAAAAGTGTTCATATGTAGTAAAAAACTGAGAAATCCGTCCGTTTTCTTCATTTATTATCGAATCGACTTAAAGCCAGATCGTTACATTGGCCGCTCTTCTCTCTGAAACTGTTACATTTATCGTCTAAAGCTATGTCGCGTGCTGCGGTATGCGGAGAAACTAACCGCACCATAGTAGAAAACAGAAAAAGTTTCTAACTTGATGTAATAGCCAGTTAGAAGCAGTACAATCCAAGATTTATTTATCGATTATTGACTTTTTACCCTTCTTTAGTGATTTTTACATGAGCTAGGACCTTAAGATGTTGCACCAGAGGAGGACTAGCAGCTGCGTTGAACGGGAGAATGTGAAAAGTGTTCATATGTAGTAAAAACCTGAGAAATCCGTCCGTTTTCTTCATTTATTATCGAATCGACTTAAAGCCATATCGTTACATTGGCCGCTCTTCTCTCTGAAACGGTTACATTTATCGTCTGCAAAGCTATGTCGCGTGCTGCGGTATGCGGAGAAACTAACCGCACCATAGTAGAAAACAGAAAAAGTTTCTAACTTGATGTAATAGCCAGTTAGAAGCAGTACAATCCAAGATTTATTTATCGATTATTGACTTTTTACCCTTCTTTAGTGCCTTGGACATGAGGTAGGACCTTAAGATTTTGCACCAGAGGAGGACTAGCAGCTGCGTTGAACGGCAGAATGTGAAAAGTGTTCATATGTAGTAAAAACCTGAGAAATCCGTCCGTTTTCTTCATTTATTATCGAATCGACTTAAAGCCAGATCGTTACATTGGCCGCTCTTCTCTCTGAGACGGTTACATTTATCGTCTGCAAAGCTATGTCGCGTGCTGCGGTATGCGGAGAAACTAACCGCACCATAGTAGAACACAGAAGAAGCTTCTAACTTGATGTAATAGCCAGTTAGAAGCAGTACAATCCAAGATTTATTTATCGATTATTGACTTTTTACCCTTCTTTTGTGCCTTGGACATGAGCTAGGACCTCAAGATTTTGCACCAGAGGAGGAGTAGCAGCTGCGTTGAACGGGAGAATGTGAAAAGTGTTCATATGTAGTAAAAACCTGAGAAATCCGTCCGTTTTCTTCATTTATTATCGAATCGACTTAAAGCCAGATCGTTACATTGGCCGCTCTTCATTCTGAAACGGTTACATTTATCGTCTGCAAAGCTATGTCGCGTGCTGCGGTATGCGGAGAAACTAACCGCACCATAGTAGAACACAGAAGAAGCTTCTAACTTGATGTAATAGCCAGTTAGAAGCAGTACAATCCAAGATTTATTTATCGATTATTGACTTTTTACCCTTCTTTAGTGCCTTGGGCATGAGCTAGGACCTTACGATTTTGCACCAGAGGAGGACTAGCAGCTGCGTTGAACGGGAGAATGTGAAATGTGTTCATATGTAGTAAAAAACTGAGAAATCCGTCCGTTTTCTTCATTTATTATCGAATCGACTTAAAGCCAGATCGTTACATTGGCCGCTCTTCTCTCTGAAACGGTTACATTTAGTGTCTGCAAAGCTATGTCGCGTGCTGCGGTATGCGGAGAAACTAACCGCACCATAGTAGAACACAGAAGAAGCTTCTAACTTGATGTAATAGCCAGTTAGAAGCAGTACAATCCAAGATTTATTTATCGATTATTGACTTTTTACCCTTCTTTAGTGCCTTGGACATGAGCTAGGACTTTAAGATTTTGCACCAGGGGAGGACTAGCAGCTGCGTTGAACGGGAGAATGTGAAAAGTGTTCATATGTAGTAAAAAACTGAGAAATCCGTCCGTTTTCTTCATTTATTATCGAATCGACTTAAAGCCAGATCGTTACATTGGCCGCTCTTCTCTCTGAGACGGTTACATTTATCGTCTGCAAAGCTATGTCGCGTGCTGCGGTATTGGAGAAACTAACCGCACCATAGTAGAACACAGAAGAAGCTTCTAACTTGATGTAATAACCAGTTAGAAGCAGTACAATCCAAGATTTATTTATCGATTATTGACTTTTTACCCTTCTTTAGTGCCTTGGACATGAGGTAGGACCTTAAGATTTTGCACCAGAGGTGGACTAGCAGCTGCGTTGAACGGGAGAATGTGAAAAGTGTTCATATGTAGTAAAAAACTGAGAAAAACGTAAGTTTTCTTCTTTTATTATCGAATCGACTTAAAGCCAGATCGTTACATTGGCCGCTCTTCTCTCTGTAACGGTTACATTTATCGTCTGCAAAGCTATGTCGCGTGCTGCGGTATGCAGAGACACTAAAAGCAAAATAGTAGAACACAGAAGATGCTTCTAAGTTGATGTTATAGCCAGTTAGAAGCAGTACAATCCAAGATTTATTTATCGATTATTGACTTTTTACCCTTCTTTAGTGACTTGGACATGAGCTAGGGCCTTAAGATTTTGCACCAGAGGAGGACTAGCAGCTGCGTTGAACGGGAGAATGTGAAAAGTGTTCATATGTGGTAAAAATCTGAGAAATCCGTCCGTTTTCTTCATTTATTATCGATTCGACACAAAGCCATATCGTTACATTGGCCGCTCTTCTCTCTGAAACGGTTACATTTATCGTCTGCAAACCTATGTCGCGTGCTGCGGTATGCGGAGAAACTAACCGCACCATAGTAGAACACAGAAGAAGCTTCTAACTAGATGTAATAGCCAGTTATAAGCAGTACAATCCAAGATTTATTTATCGATTATTGACTTTTTACCCTTTTTTAGTGCCTTGGACATGAGCTAGGACCTCAAGATTTTGCACCAGAGGAGGACTAGCAGCTGCGTTGAACGGGAGAATGTGAAAAGTGTTCATATGTAGTAAAAAACTGAGAAATCCGTCCGTTTTCTTCATTTATTATCGAATCGACTTAAAGCCAGATCGTTACATTGGCCGCTCTTCTCTCTGAAACTGTTACATTTATCGTCTAAAGCTATGTCGCGTGCTGCGGTATGCGGAGAAACTAACCGCACCATAGTAGAAAACAGAAAAAGTTTCTAACTTGATGTAATAGCCAGTTAGAAGCAGTACAATCCAAGATTTATTTATCGATTATTGACTTTTTACCCTTCTTTAGTGATTTTTACATGAGCTAGGACCTTAAGATGTTGCACCAGAGGAGGACTAGCAGCTGCGTTGAACGGGAGAATGTGAAAAGTGTTCATATGTAGTAAAAACCTGAGAAATCCGTCCGTTTTCTTCATTTATTATCGAATCGACTTAAAGCCATATCGTTACATTGGCCGCTCTTCTCTCTGAAACGGTTACATTTATCGTCTGCAAAGCTATGTCGCGTGCTGCGGTATGCGGAGAAACTAACCGCACCATAGTAGAAAACAGAAAAAGTTTCTAACTTGATGTAATAGCCAGTTAGAAGCAGTACAATCCAAGATTTATTTATCGATTATTGACTTTTTACCCTTCTTTAGTGCCTTGGACATGAGGTAGGACCTTAAGATTTTGCACCAGAGGAGGACTAGCAGCTGCGTTGAACGGCAGAATGTGAAAAGTGTTCATATGTAGTAAAAACCTGAGAAATCCGTCCGTTTTCTTCATTTATTATCGAATCGACTTAAAGCCAGATCGTTACATTGGCCGCTCTTCTCTCTGAGACGGTTACATTTATCGTCTGCAAAGCTATGTCGCGTGCTGCGGTATGCGGAGAAACTAACCGCACCATAGTAGAACACAGAAGAAGCTTCTAACTTGATGTAATAGCCAGTTAGAAGCAGTACAATCCAAGATTTATTTATCGATTATTGACTTTTTACCCTTCTTTTGTGCCTTGGACATGAGCTAGGACCTCAAGATTTTGCACCAGAGGAGGACTAGCAGCTGCGTAGAAAAGGGAGAATGTGAAAAGTGTTCATATGTAGTAAAAACCTGAGAAATCCGTCCGTTTTCTTCATTTATTATCGAATCGACTTAAAGCCAGATCGTTACATTGGCCGCTCTTCATTCTGAAACGGTTACATTTATCGTCTGCAAAGCTATGTCGCGTGCTGCGGTATGCGGAGAAACTAACCGCACCATAGTAGAACACAGAAGAAGCTTCTAACTTGATGTAATAGCCAGTTAGAAGCAGTACAATCCAAGATTTATTTATCGATTATTGACTTTTTACCCTTCTTTAGTGCCTTGGGCATGAGCTAGGACCTTACGATTTTGCACCAGAGGAGGACTAGCAGCTGCGTTGAACGGGAGAATGTGAAATGTGTTCATATGTAGTAAAAACCTGAGAAATCCGTCCGTTTTCTTCATTTATTATCGAATCGACTTAAAGCCAGATCGTTACGTTGGCCGCTCTTCTCTCTGAAACGGTTACATTTATCGTCTGCAAAGCTATGTCGCGTGCTGCGGTATGCAGAGGCACTAAAAGCAAAATAGTAGAACACAGAAGATGCTTCTAAGTTGATTTTATAGCCAGATAGAAGCAGTACAATCCAAGATTTATTTATCGATTATTGACTTTTTTCCATTCTTTAGTGCCTTGGACATGAGCTAGGACCTTAAGATTTTGCACCAGAGGAGGACTAGCAGCTGCGTTGAACGGGAGAATGTGAAAAGTGTTCATATGTAGTAAAAAACTGAGAAATACGTCCGTTTTCTTCTTTTATTATCGAATCGACTTAAAGCCAGATCGTTACATTGGCCGCTCTTCTCTCTGAAACGGTTACATTTAACGTCTGCAAAGCTATGTCGCGTGCTGCGGTATGCAGAGACACTAAAAGCAAAATAGTAGAACACAGAAGATGCTTCTAAGTTGATGTTATAGCCAGTTAGAAGCAGTACAATCCAAGATTTATTTATCGATTATTGACTTTTTACCCTTCTTTAGTGCCTTGGACATGAGCTAGGACCTTAAGATTTTGCACCAGAGGAGGACTAGCAGCTGCGTTGAACGGGAGAATGTGAAAAGTGTTCATATGTGGTAAAAATCTGAGAAATCCGTCCGTTTTCTTCATTTATTATCGATTCGACATAAAGCCATATCGTTACATTGGCCGCTCTTCTCTCTGAAACGGTTACATTTATCGTCTGCAAACCTATGTCGCGTGCTGCGGTATGCGGAGAAACTAACCGCACCATAGTAGAACACAGAAGAAGCTTCTAACTAGATGTAATAGCCAGTTATAAGCAGTACAATCCAAGATTTATTTATCGATTATTGACTTTTTACCCTTCTTTAGTGCCTTGGACATGAGCTAGGACGTCAAGATTTTGCACCAGAGGAAGACTAGCAGCTGCGTTGAACGGGAGAATGTGAAAAGTGTTCATATGTAGTAAAAACCTGAGAAATCCGTCCGTTTTCTTCATTTATTATCGAATCGACTTAAAGCCAGATCGTTACATTGGCCGCTCTTCTCTCTGAAACTGTTACATTTATCGTCTAAAGCTATGTCGCGTGCTGCGGTATGCGGAGAAACTAACCGCACCATAGTAGAAAACAGAAAAAGTTTCTAACTTGATGTAATAGCCAGTTAGAAGCAGTACAATCCAAGATTTATTTATCGATTATTGACTTTTTACCCTTCTTTAGTGCCTTGGACATGAGGTAGGACCTTAAGATTTTGCACCAGAGGAGGACTAGCAGCTGCGTTGAACGGGAGAATGTGAAAAGTGTTCATATGTAGTAAAAAACTGAGAAATCCGTCCGTTTTCTTCATTTATTATCGAATCGACTTAAAGCCAGATCGTTACATTGGCCGCTCTTCTCTCTGAAACTGTTACATTTATCGTCTAAAGCTATGTCGCGTGCTGCGGTATGCGGAGAAACTAACCGCACCATAGTAGAAAACAGAAAAAGTTTCTAACTTGATGTAATAGCCAGTTAGAAGCAGTACAATCCAAGATTTATTTATCGATTATTGACTTTTTACCCTTCTTTAGTGATTTTTACATGAGCTAGGACCTTAAGATGTTGCACCAGAGGAGGACTAGCAGCTGCGTTGAACGGGAGAATGTGAAAAGTGTTCATATGTAGTAAAAACCTGAGAAATCCGTCCGTTTTCTTCATTTATTATCGAATCGACTTAAAGCCATATCGTTACATTGGCCGCTCTTCTCTCTGAAACGGTTACATTTATCGTCTGCAAAGCTATGTCGCGTGCTGCGGTATGCGGAGAAACTAACCGCACCATAGTAGAAAACAGAAAAAGTTTCTAACTTGATGTAATAGCCAGTTAGAAGCAGTACAATCCAAGATTTATTTATCGATTATTGACTTTTTACCCTTCTTTAGTGCCTTGGACATGAGGTAGGACCTTAAGATTTTGCACCAGAGGAGGACTAGCAGCTGCGTTGAACGGCAGAATGTGAAAAGTGTTCATATGTAGTAAAAACCTGAGAAATCCGTCCGTTTTCTTCATTTATTATCGAATCGACTTAAAGCCAGATCGTTACATTGGCCGCTCTTCTCTCTGAGACGGTTACATTTATCGTCTGCAAAGCTATGTCGCGTGCTGCGGTATTGGAGAAACTAACCGCACCATAGTAGAACACAGAAGAAGCTTCTAACTTGATGTAATAACCAGTTAGAAGCAGTACAATCCAAGATTTATTTATCGATTATTGACTTTTTACCCTTCTTTAGTGCCTTGGACATGAGGTAGGACCTTAAGATTTTGCACCAGAGGTGGACTAGCAGCTGCGTTGAACGGGAGAATGTGAAAAGTGTTCATATGTAGTAAAAAACTGAGAAATACGTAAGTTTTCTTCTTTTATTATCGAATCGACTTAAAGCCAGATCGTTACATTGGCCGCTCTTCTCTCTGTAACGGTTACATTTATCGTCTGCAAAGCTATGTCGCGTGCTGCGGTATGCAGAGACACTAAAAGCAAAATAGTAGAACACAGAAGATGCTTCTAAGTTGATGTTATAGCCAGTTAGAAGCAGTACAATCCAAGATTTATTTATCGATTATTGACTTTTTACCCTTCTTTAGTGCCTTGGGCATGAGCTAGGACCTTACGATTTTGCACCAGAGGAGGACTAGCAGCTGCGTTGAACGGGAGAATGTGAAATGTGTTCATATGTAGTAAAAACCTGAGAAATCCGTCCGTTTTCTTCATTTATTATCGAATCGACTTAAAGCCAGATCGTTACGTTGGCCGCTCTTCTCTCTGAAACGGTTACATTTATCGTCTGCAAAGCTATGTCGCGTGCTGCGGTATGCAGAGGCACTAAAAGCAAAATAGTAGAACACAGAAGATGCTTCTAAGTTGATTTTATAGCCAGATAGAAGCAGTACAATCCAAGATTTATTTATCGATTATTGACTTTTTTCCATTCTTTAGTGCCTTGGACATGAGCTAGGACCTTAAGATTTTGCACCAGAGGAGGACTAGCAGCTGCGTTGAACGGGAGAATGTGAAAAGTGTTCATATGTAGTAAAAAACTGAGAAATACGTCCGTTTTCTTCTTTTATTATCGAATCGACTTAAAGCCAGATCGTTACATTGGCCGCTCTTCTCTCTGAAACGGTTACATTTAACGTCTGCAAAGCTATGTCGCGTGCTGCGGTATGCAGAGACACTAAAAGCAAAATAGTAGAACACAGAAGATGCTTCTAAGTTGATGTTATAGCCAGTTAGAAGCAGTACAATCCAAGATTTATTTATCGATTATTGACTTTTTACCCTTCTTTAGTGCCTTGGACATGAGCTAGGACGTCAAGATTTTGCACCAGAGGAAGACTAGCAGCTGCGTTGAACGGGAGAATGTGAAAAGTGTTCATATGTAGTAAAAACCTGAGAAATCCGTCCGTTTTCTTCATTTATTATCGAATCGACTTAAAGCCAGATCGTTACATTGGCCGCTCTTCTCTCTGAAACTGTTACATTTATCGTCTAAAGCTATGTCGCGTGCTGCGGTATGCGGAGAAACTAACCGCACCATAGTAGAAAACAGAAAAAGTTTCTAACTTGATGTAATAGCCAGTTAGAAGCAGTACAATCCAAGATTTATTTATCGATTATTGACTTTTTACCCTTTTTTAGTGCCTTGGACATGAGGTAGGACCTTAAGATTTTGCACCAGAGGAGGACTAGCAGCTGCGTTGAACGGGAGAATGTGAAAAGTGTTCATATGTAGTAAAAAACTGAGAAATCCGTCCGTTTTCTTCATTTATTATCGAATCGACTTAAAGCCAGATCGTTACATTGGCCGCTCTTCTCTCTGAAACTGTTACATTTATCGTCTAAAGCTATGTCGCGTGCTGCGGTATGCGGAGAAACTAACCGCACCATAGTAGAAAACAGAAAAAGTTTCTAACTTGATGTAATAGCCAGTTAGAAGCAGTACAATCCAAGATTTATTTATCGATTATTGACTTTTTACCCTTCTTTAGTGATTTTTACATGAGCTAGGACCTTAAGATGTTGCACCAGAGGAGGACTAGCAGCTGCGTTGAACGGGAGAATGTGAAAAGTGTTCATATGTGGTAAAAATCTGAGAAATCCGTCCGTTTTCTTCATTTATTATCGATTCGACATAAAGCCATATCGTTACATTGGCCGCTCTTCTCTCTGAAACGGTTACATTTATCGTCTGCAAACCTATGTCGCGTGCTGCGGTATGCGGAGAAACTAACCGCACCATAGTAGAACACAGAAGAAGCTTCTAACTAGATGTAATAGCCAGTTATAAGCAGTACAATCCAAGATTTATTTATCGATTATTGACTTTTTACCCTTCTTTAGTGCCTTGGACATGAGCTAGGACGTCAAGATTTTGCACCAGAGGAAGACTAGCAGCTGCGTTGAACGGGAGAATGTGAAAAGTGTACATATGTAGTAAAAACCTGAGAAATCCGTCCGTTTTCTTCATTTATTATCGAATCGACTTAAAGCCAGATCGTTACATTGGCCGCTCTTCTCTCTGAAACTGTTACATTTATCGTCTAAAGCTATGTCGCGTGCTGCGGTATGCGGAGAAACTAACCGCACCATAGTAGAAAACAGAAAAAGTTTCTAACTTGATGTAATAGCCAGTTAGAAGCAGTACAATCCAAGATTTATTTATCGATTATTGACTTTTTACCCTTCTTTAGTGCCTTGGACATGAGGTAGGACCTTAAGATTTTGCACCAGAGGAGGACTAGCAGCTGCGTTGAACGGGAGAATGTGAAAAGTGTTCATATGTAGTAAAAAACTGAGAAATACGTCCGTTTTCTTCTTTTATTATCGAATCGACTTAAAGCCAGATCGTTACATTGGCCGCTCTTCTCTCTGAAACGGTTACATTTAACGTCTGCAAAGCTATGTCGCGTGCTGCGGTATGCAGAGACACTAAAAGCAAAATAGTAGAACACAGAAGATGCTTCTAAGTTGATGTTATAGCCAGTTAGAAGCAGTACAATCCAAGATTTATTTATCGATTATTGACTTTTTACCCTTCTTTAGTGCCTTGGACATGAGCTACGACCTTAAGATTTTGCACCAGAGGAGGACTAGCAGCTGCGTTGAACGGGAGAATGTGAAAAGTGTTCATATGTGGTAAAAATCTGAGAAATCCGTCCGTTTTCTTCATTTATTATCGAATCGACATAAAGCCATATCGTTACATTGGCCGCTCTTCTCTCTGAAACGGTTACATTTATCGTCTGCAAACCTATGTCGCGTGCTGCGGTATGCGGAGAAACTAACCGCACCATAGTAGAACACAGAAGAAGCTTCTAACTAGATGTAATAGCCAGTTATAAGCAGTACAATCCAAGATTTATTTATCGATTATTGACTTTTTACCCTTCTTTAGTGCCTTGGACATGAGCTAGGACGTCAAGATTTTGCACCAGAGGAAGACTAGCAGCTGCGTTGAACGGGAGAATGTGAAAAGTGTTCATATGTAGTAAAAACCTGAGAAATCCGTCCGTTTTCTTCATTTATTATCGAATCGACTTAAAGCCAGATCGTTACATTGGCCGCTCTTCTCTCTGAAACTGTTACATTTATCGTCTAAAGCTATGTCGCGTGCTGCGGTATGCGGAGAAACTAACCGCACCATAGTAGAAAACAGAAAAAGTTTCTAACTTGATGTAATAGCCAGTTAGAAGCAGTACAATCCAAGATTTATTTATCGATTATTGACTTTTTACCCTTCTTTAGTGCCTTGGACATGAGGTAGGACCTTAAGATTTTGCACCAGAGGAGGACTAGCAGCTGCGTTGAACGGGAGAATGTGAAAAGTGTTCATATGTAGTAAAAACCTGAGAAATCCGTCCGTTATCTTCATTTATTATCGAATCGACTTAAAGCCAGATAGTTACATTGGCCGCTCTTCTCTCTTAGACGGTTACATTTATCGTCTGCAAAGCTATGTCGCGTGCTGCGGTATGCGGAGAAACTAACCGCACCATAGTAGAACACAGAAGAAGCTTCTAACTTGATGTAATAGCCAGTTAGAAGCTGTACAATCCAAGATTTATTTATCGATTATTGACTTTTTACCCTTCTTTAGTGCCTTGGACATGAGGTAGGACCTTAAGATTTTGCACCAGAAGAGGACTAGCAGCTGCGTTGAAAGGGAGCATGTGAAAAATGTTCATATGTAGTAAGAACCAAAGAAAACCGTCCGTTTTCTTCATTTATTATCGAATCGACTTAAAGCCAGATCGTTACATTGGCCGCTCTTCTCTCTGAAACGGTTACATTTATCGTCTCCAAAGCTAAGTCGCGTGCTGCGGTATGCAGAGACACTAAAAGCAAAATAGTAGAACACAGAAGATGCTTCTAAGTTGATGTTATAGCCAGTTAGAAGCAGTACAATCCAAGATTTAGTCATCGATTATTGACTTTTTACCCTTATTTGGTGCCTTGGACATGAGCTAGGACCTTAAGATTTTGCACCAGAGGAGGACTAGCAGCTGCGTTGAACGGGAGAATGTGAAAAGTGTTCATATGTAGTAAAAAACTGAGAAATCTGTCCGTTTTCTTCATTTATTATCGAATCGACTTAAAGCCAGATCGTTACATTGGCCGCTCTTCTCTCTGAAACGGTTACATTTATCGTCTCCAAAGCTATGTCGCGTGCTGCGGTATGCAGAGACACTAAAAGCAAAATAGTAGAACACAGAAGATGCTTCTAAGTTGATGTTATAGCCAGTTAGAAGCAGTACAATCCAAGATTTAGTCATCGATTATTGACTTTTTACCCTTATTTGGTGCCTTGGACATGAACTAGGACCTTAAGATTTTGCACCAGAGGAGGACTAGCAGCTGCGTTGAACGGGAGAATGTGAAAAGTGTTCATATGTAGTAAAAACCTGAGAAATCCGTCCGTTTTTTCATTTATTATCGAATCGACTTAAAGCCAGATCGTTACATTGGCTGCTCTTCTCTCTGAGACGGTTACATTTATCGTCTGCAAAGCTATGTCGCGTGCTGCGGTATGCGGAGAAACTAACCGCACCATAGTAGAACACAGAAGAAGCTTCTAACTTGATGTAATAGCCAGATAGAAGCAGTACAATCCAAGATTTATTTATCGATTATTAACTTTTTACCCTTCTTTAGTGCCTTGGACATGAGCTAGGACCTTAAGATTTTGCACCAGAGGAGGACTAGCAGCTGCGTTGAACGGGAGAATGTGAAAAGTGTTCATATGTAGTAAAAACCTGAGAAATCCGTCCGTTTTTTCATTTATTATCGAATCGATTTAAAGCCAGATCGTTACATTGGCCGCTCTTCTCTCTGAGACGGTTACATTTATCGTCTGCAAAGCTATGTCGCGTGCTGCGGTATGCGGAGAAACTAACCGCACCATAGTAGAACACAGAAGAAGCTTCTAACTTGATGTAATAGCCAGTTAGAAGCAGTACAATCCAAGATTTAGTTATCGATTATTGACTTTTTACCCTTATTTGGTGCCTTGGACATGAGCTAGGACCTTAAGGTTTTGCACCAGAGGAGGACTAGCAGCTGCGTTGAACGGGAGAATGTGAAAAGTGTTCATATGTAGTAAAAACCTCAGAAATCCGTCCGTTATCTTCATTTATTATCGAATCGACTTAAAGCCAGATAGTTACATTGGCCGCTCTTCTCTCTGAGACGGTTACATTTATCGTCTGCAAAGCTATGTCGCGTGCTGCGGTATGCGGAGAAACTAACCGCACCATAGTAGAACACAGAAGAAGCTTCTAACTTGATGTAATAGCCAGTTAGAAGCTGTACAATCCAAGATTTATTTATCGATTATTGACTTTTTACCCTTCTTTAGTGCCTTGGACATGAGGTAGGACCTTAAGATTTTGCACCAGAGGAGGACTAGCAGCTGCGTTGAAAGGGAGCATGTGAAAAATGTTCATATGTAGTAAGAACCAAAGAAAACCGTCCGTTTTCTTCATTTATTATCGAATCGACTTAAAGCCAGATCGTTACATTGGCCGCTTCTCTCTCTGAAACGGTTACATTTATCGTCTCCAAAGCTATGTCGCGTGCTGCGGTATGAAGAGACACTAAAAGCAAAATAGTAGAACACAGAAGATGCTTCTAAGTTGATGTTATAGCCAGTTAGAAGCAGTACAATCCAAGATTTATTTATCGATTATTGACTTTTTACCCTTATTTGGTGCCTTGGACATGAGCTAGGACCTTAAGATTTTGCACCACAGGAGGACTAGCAGCTGCGTTGAACGGGAGAATGTGAAAAGTGTTCATATGTAGTAAAAAACTGAGAAATCTGTCCGTTTTCTTCATTTATTATCGAATCGACTTAAAGCCAGATCGTTACATTGGCCGCTCTTCTCTCTGAAACGGTTACATATATCGTCTCCAAAGCTATGTCGCGTGCTGCGGTATGCAGAGACACTAAAAGCAAAATAGTAGAACACAGAAGATGCTTCTAAGTTGATGTTATAGCCAGTTAGAAGCAGTACAATCCAAGATTTAGTCATCGATTATTGACTTTTTACCCTTATTTGGTGCCTTGGACATGAACTAGGACCTTAAGATTTTGCACCAGAGGAGGACTAGCAGCTGCATTGAACGGGAGAATGTGAAAAGTGTTCATATGTAGTAAA
Source organism: Schistocerca gregaria (assembly GCF_023897955.1). Taxonomy (NCBI): domain Eukaryota; kingdom Metazoa; phylum Arthropoda; class Insecta; order Orthoptera; family Acrididae; genus Schistocerca; species Schistocerca gregaria. The sequence goes on from NC_064925.1 coordinate 592,654,560, forward strand.
AAACTGAGAAATCTGTCCGTTTTCTTCATTTATTATCGAATCGACTTAAAGCCAGATCGTTACATTGGCCGCTCTTCTCTCTGAAACGGTTACATTTATCGTCTGCAAAGCTATGTCGCGTGCTGCGGTATGCGGAGAAAGTAACCGCACCATAGTAGAACACAGAAGAAGCTTCTAACTTGATGTAATAGCCAGTTAGAAGCAGTACAATCCAAGATTTATTTATCGATTATTGACTTTTTACCCTTCTTTAGTGAATTGGACATGAGCTAGGACCTTAAGATTTTGCACCAGAGGAGGACTAGCAGCTGCGTTGAACGGGAGAATGTGAAAAGTGTTCATATGTAGTAAAAACCTGAGAAATCCGTCCGTTTTCTTCATTTATTATCCAATCGACTTAAAGCCATATCGTTACATTGGCCGCTCTTCTCTCTGAAACGGTTACATTTATCGTCTGCAAAGCTATGTCGCCTGCTGCGGTATGCGGGGAAACTAACCGCAACATAGTAGAACACAGAAGAAGCTTCTAACTTGATGTAATAGCCAGTTAGAAGCAGTACAATCCAAGATTTATTTATCGATTCTTGACTATTTACCCTTCTTTAGTGCCTTGGACATGAGGTATGACCTTAAGATTTTGCACCAGAGGAGGACTAGCAGCTGCGTTGAACGGGAGAATATGAAAAGTGTTCATATGTAGTAAAAACCTGAGAAATCCGTCCGTTTTCTTCATTTATTATCGAATCGACTTAAAGCCAGATCGTTACATTGGCCGCTCTTCTCTCTGAGACGGTTACATTTATCGTCTGCAAAGCTATGTCGCGTGCTGAGGTATGCGGAGAAACTAAACGCACCATAGTAGAACACAGAAGAAGCTTCTAACTTGATGTAATAGCCAGTTAGAAGCAGTAGAATCCAAGGTTTAGTTATCGATTATTGACTTTTTACCCTTATTTGGTGCCTTGGACATGAGCTAGGACCTCAAGATCTTGCACCAGAGGAGGACTAGCAGCTGCGTTGAACGGGAGAATGTGAAAAGTGTTCATATGTAATAAAAACCTGAGAAATCCGTCCATTTTCTTCATTTATTATCGAATCGACTTAAAGCCAGATCGTTACATTGGCCGCTCTTCTCTCTGAGAGGGTTACATTTATCGTCTGCAAAGCTATGTCGCGTGCTGCGGTATGCGGAGAAACTAACCGCACCATAGTAGAACACAGAAGAAGCTTCTAACTTGATGTAATAGCCAGTTAGAAGCAGTACAATCCAAGATTTATTTATCGGTTATTGACTTTTTACCCTTCTTTAGTGCCTTGGACATGAGCTAGGACCTTAAGATTTTGCACCAGAGGAGGACTAGCAGCTGCGTTGAACGGGAGAATGTGAAAAGTGTTCATATGTAGTAAAAACCTGAGAAATCCGTCCGTTTTCTTCATTTATTATCGAATCGACTTAAAGCCAGATCGTTACATTGGCCGCTCTTCTCTCTGAGACGGTTACATTTATCGTCTGCAAAGCTATGTCGCGTGCTGCGGTATGCAGAGACACTAAAAGCAAAATAGTAGAACACACAAGATGCTTCTAAGTTGATGTAATAGCCAGTTTGAAGCAGTACAATCCAAGATTTTAATTTATCGATTATTGACTTTTTACCCTTCTTTAGTGCCTTGGACATGAGCTAGGACCTTAAGATTTTGCACCAGAGGAGGACTAGCAGCTGCGTTGAACGCGAGAATGTGAAAAGTGTTCATATGTAGTAAAAACCTGAGAAATCCGTCCGTTTTCTTCATTTATTATCGAATCGACTTAAAGCCATATCGTTACATTGGCCGCTCTTCTCTCTGAAACGGTTACATTTATCGTCTGCAAAGCTATGTCGCCTGCTGCAGTATGCGGAGAAACAAACCGCACCATAGTAGAACACAGAAGAAGCTTCTAACTTGATGTAATAGCCAGTTAGAAGCAGTAAAATCCAAGATTTATTTATCGATTATTGACTTTTTACCCTTCTTTAGTGCCTTGGACATGAGCTACGACCTTAAGATTTTGCACCAGAGGAGGACTAGCACCCCCGTTACACGGGAGAATGTGAAAAGTGGTCATATGTAGTAAAAACCTGAGAAATCCGTCCGTTTTCTTCATTTATTATCGAATCGACTTAAAGCCAGATCGTTACATTGGCCGCTCTTCTCTCTGATACGGTTACATTTATCGTCTGCAAAGCTATGTCGCGTGCTGCGGTATGCGGAGAAACTAACCGCACCATAGTAGAACACAGAAGAAGCTTCTAACTTGATGTAATAGCCAGTTAGAAGCAGTACAATCCAAGATTTAGTTATCGATTATTGACTTTTTACCCTTATTTGGTGCCTTGGACATGAGCTAGGACCTTAAGATTTTGCACCAGAGGAGGACTAGCAGCTGCGTTGAACGGGAGAATGTGAAAAGTGTTCATATGTAGTAAAAAACTGAGAAATCTGTCCGTTTTCTTCATTTATTATCGAATCGACTTAAAGCCAGATCGTTACATTGGCCGCTCTTCTCTCTGAAACGGTTACACTTATCGTCTCCAAAGCTATGGCGCGTACTGCGGTATGCAGAGACACTAAAAGCAAAATTGTAGAACACAGAAGATGCTTCTAAGTTGATGTTATAGCCAGTTAGAAGCAGTACAATCCAAGATTTAGTTATCGATTATTGACTTTTTACCCTTATTTGGTGCCTTGGACATGAGGTAGGACCTTAAGATTTTGCACCAGAGGAGGACTAGCAGCTGCGTTGAACGGGAGAATGTGAAAAGTGTTCATATGTAGTAAAAAACTGAGAAATCCGTCCGTTTTCTTCATTTATTATCGAATCGACTTAAAGCCAGATCGTTACATTGGCCGCTCTTCTCTCTGAGACGGTTACATTTATCGTCTGCAAAGCTATGTCGCGTGCTGAGGTATGCGGAGAAACTAACCGCACCATAGTAGAACACAGAAGAAGCTTCTAATTTGATGTAATAGCCAGTTAGAAGCAGTACAATCCAAGGTTTAGTTATCGATTATTGACTTTTTACCCTTATTTGGTGCCTTGGACATGAGCTAGGACCTCAAGATTTTGCACCAGAGGAGGACTAGCAGCTGCGTTGAACGGGAGAATGTGAAAAGGGTTCATATGTAATAAAAACCTGAGAAATCCGTCCATTTTCTTCATTTATTATCGAATCGACTTAAAGCCAGATCGTTACATTGGCCGCTCTTCTCTCTGAAACGGTTACATTTATCGTCTGCAAAGCTATGTCGCGTGCTGCGGTATGCGGAGAAACTAACCGCACCATAGTAGAACACAGAAGAAGCTTCTAACTTGATGTAATAGCCAGTTAGAAGCAGTACAATCCAAGATTTATTTATCGGTTATTGACTTTTTACCCTTCTTTAGTGCCTTGGACATGAGGTAGGACCTTAAGATTTTGCACCAGAGGAGGACTAGCAGCTGCGTTGAACGGAAGAATGTGAAAAGTGTTCATATGTAGTAAAAACCTGAGAAATCCGTCCGTTTTCTTCATTTATTATCGAATCGACTTAAAGCCAGATCGTTACATTGGCCGCTCTTCTCTCTGAGACGGTTACATTTATCGTCTGCAAAGCTATGTCGCGTGCTGCGGTATGCAGAGACACTAAAAGCAAAATAGTAGAACACAGAAGATGCTTCTAAGTTGATGTAATAGCGAGTTAGAAGCAGTACAGTCCAAGATTTTAATTTATCGATTATTGACTTTTTACCCTTCTTTAGTGCCTTGGACATGAGCTAGGACCTTAAGATTTTGCACCAGAGGAGGACTAGCAGCTGCGTTGAAAGGGAGCATGTGAAAAATGTTCATATGTAGTAAAAACCTAAGAAAACCGTCCGTTTTTCTTCATTTATTATCGAATCGACTTAAAGCCAGATCGTTACATTGGCCGCTCTTCTCTCTGAGACGGTTACATTTATCGTCTGCAAAGCTATGTCGCGTGCTGCGGTATGCGGAGAAACTAACCGCACCATAGTAGAACACAGAAGAAGCTTCTAACTTGATGTAATAGCCAGTTAGAAGCAGTACAATCCAAGATTTATTCATCGAATATTGACTTTTTACCCTTCTTTAGTGCCTTGGACATGAGGTAGGACCTTAAGATTTTGCACCAGAGGAGGACTAGCAGCTGCGTTGAACGGGAGAATGTGAAAAGTGTTCATATGTAGTAAAAACCTGAGAAATCCGTCCGTTTTCTTCATTTATTATCGAATCGACTTAAAGCCAGATCGTTACATTGGCCGCTCTTCTCTCTGAAACGGTTACATTTAGTGTCTGCAAAGCTATGTCGCGTGCTGCGGTATGCGGAGAAACTAACCGCACCATAGTAGAACACAGAAGAAGCTTCTAACTTGATGTAATAGCCAGTTAGAAGCAGTACAATCCAAGATTTATTTATCGATTATTGACTTTTTACCCTTCTTTAGTGCCTTGGACATGAGCTAGGACTTTAAGATTTTGCACCAGGGGAGGACTAGCAGCTGCGTTGAACGGGAGAATGTGAAAAGTGTTCATATGTAGTAAAAAACTGAGAAATCCGTCCGTTTTCTTCATTTATTATCGAATCGACTTAAAGCCAGATCGTTACATTGGCCGCTCTTCTCTCTGAGACGGTTACATTTATCGTCTGCAAAGCTATGTCGCGTGCTGCGGTATTGGAGAAACTAACCGCACCATAGTAGAACACAGAAGAAGCTTCTAACTTGATGTAATAACCAGTTAGAAGCAGTACAATCCAAGATTTATTTATCGATTATTGACTTTTTACCCTTCTTTAGTGCCTTGGACATGAGGTAGGACCTTAAGATTTTGCACCAGAGGAGGACTAGCACCCCCGTTACACGGGAGAATGTGAAAAGTGGTCATATGTAGTAAAAACCTGAGAAATCCGTCCGTTTTCTACATTTATTATCGAATCGACTTAAAGCCAGGTCGTCACATTGGTCGCTCTTCTCTCTGAGACGGTTACATTTATCGTCTGCAAAGCTATGTCGCGTGCTGCGGTATGCGGGGAAACTAACCGCACCATAGTAGAAAACAGAAGAAGCTTCTAACTTGATGTAATAGCCAGTTAGAAGCAGTACAATCCAAGATTTAGTTATCGATTATTGACTTTTTACCCTTATTTGGTGCCTTGGACATGAGCTAGGACCTTAAGATTTTGCACCAGAGGAGGACTAGCAGCTGCGTTGAACGGGAGAATGTGAAAAGTGTTCATATGTAGTAAAAACCTGAGAAATCCGTCCGTTTTCTTCATTTATTATCGAATCGACTTAAAGCCAGATCGTTACATTGGCCGCTCTTCTCTCTGAGACGGTTACATTTATCGTCTGCAAAGCTATGTCGCGTGCTGCGGTATGCAGAGACACTAAAAGCAAAATAGTAGAACACAGAAGATGCTTCTAAGTTGATGTAATAGCCAGTTAGAAGCAGTACAATCCAAGATTTTAATTTATCGATTATTGACTTTTTACCCTTCTTTAGTGCCTTGGACATGAGCTAGGACCTTAAGATTTTGCACCAGAGGAGGACTAGCAGCTGCGTTGAACGCGAGGATGTAAAAGTGTTCATATGTAGTAAAAACCTGAGAAATCCGTCCGTTTTCTTCATTTATTATCCAATCGACTTAAAGCCATATCGTTACATTGGCCGCTCTTCTCTCTGAAACGGTTACATTTATCGTCTGCAAAGCTATGTCGCCTGCTGCGGTATGCGGAGAAACTAACCGCACCATAGTAGAACACAGAAGAAGCTTCTAACTTGATGTAATAGCCAGTTAGAAGCAGTACAATCCAGGATTTATTTATCGATTATTGACTTTTTACCCTTCTTTAGTGCCTTGGACATGAGCTAGGACCTTAAGATTTTGCACCAGGGGAGGACTAGCAGCTGCGTTGAACGGGAGAATGTGAAAAGTGTTCATATGTAGTAAAAACCTGAGAAATCCGTCCGTTTTCTTCATTTATTATCGAATCGACTTAAAGCCAGATCGTTACATTGGCCGCTCTTCTCTCTGAGACGGTTACATTTATAGTCTGCAAAGCTATGTCGCGTGCTGCGGTATGCGGAGAAACTAACCGCACCATAGTAGAACACAGAAGAAGCTTCTAACTTGATGTAATAGCCAGTTAGAAGCAGTACAATCCAAGGTTTAGTTATCGATTATTGACTTTTTACCCTTATTTGGTGCCTTGGATATGAGCTAGGACCTTAAGATTTTGCACCAGAGGACGACTAGCAGCTGCGTTGAACGGGAGAATGTGAAAAGTGTTCATATGTAGTAAAAAACTGAGAAATCTGTACGTTTTCTTCATTTATTATCGAATCGACTTATAGCCAGATCGTTACATTGGCCGCTCTTCTCTCTGAGACGGTTACATTTATCGTATCCAAAGCTATGTCGCGTGCTGCGGTATGCAGAGACACTAAAAGCAAAATAGTAGAACACAGAAGATGCTTCTAAGTTGATGTTATAGCCAGATAGAAGCAGTACAATCCAAGATTTAGTTATCGATTATTGACTTTTTACCCTTATTTGGTGCCTTGGACATGAGCTAGGACCTTCAGATTTTGCACCAGAGGAGGACTAGCAGCTGCGTTGAACGGAAGAATGTGAAAAGTGTTCATATGTAGTAAAAACCTGAGAAATCCGTCCGTTTTCTTCATTTATTATCGAATCGACTTAAAGCCAGATCGTTACATTGGCCGCTCTTCTCTCTGTTACGGTTAAATTTATCGTCTGCAAAGCTATTTCGCGTGCTGCGGTATGCGGAGAAACTAACCGCACCATAGTAGAACACAGAAGAAGCTTCTAACTTGATGTAATAGCCAGTTAGAAGCAGTAAAATCCAAGATTTATTTATCGATTATTGACTTTTTACCCTTCTTTAGTGCCTTGGACATGAGCTAGGACCTTAAGATTTTGCACCAGAGGAGGACTAGCACCCGCGTTACACGGGAGAATGTGAAAAGTGGTCATATGTAATAATAACCTGAGAAATCCGCCCGTTTTCTTCATTTATTATCGAATCGACTTAAAGCCAGGTCGTCACATTGGTCGCTCTTCTCTCTGAGACGTTTACATTTATCGTCTGCAAAGCTATGTCGCGTGCTGCGGTATGCGGAGAAACTAACCGCACCATAGTAGAACACAGAAGAAACTTCTAACTTGATGTAATAGCCAGTTAGAAGCAGTACTATCCAAGATTTAGTTATCGATTATTGACTTTTTACCCTTATTTGGTGCCTTGGACATGAGCTAGGACCTTAAGATTTGGCACCAGAGGAGGACTAGCAGCTGCATTGAACGGGAGAATGTGAAAAGTGTTCATATGTAGTAACAAACTGAGAAATCTGTCCGTTTTCTTCATTTATTACCGAATCGACTTAAAGCCAGATCGTTACATTGGCCGCTCTTCTCTCTGAAACGGTTACATTTATCGTCTCCAAAGCTATGTCGCGTGCTGCGGTATGCAGAGACTCTAAAAGCAATATAGTAGAACACAGAAGATGCTTCTAAGTTGATGTTATAGCCAGTTAGAAGCAGTACAATCCAAGAATTAATTATCGATTATTGACTTTTACCCTTATTTGGTGCCTTGGACATGAGCTAGGACCTTAAGATTTTGCACCAGAGGAGGACTAGCAGCTGCGTTGAACGGGAGAATGTGAAAAGTGATCATATGTAGTAAAAACGTGAGAAATCCGTCCGTTATCTTCAGTTATTATCGAATCGACTTAAAGCCATATCGTTACATTGGCCGCTCTTCTCTCTGAAACGGTTACATTTATCGTCTGCAAAGCTATGTCGCGTGCTGCGGTATGCGGAGAAACTAACCGCACCATAGTAGAACACAGAAGATGCTTCTAAGTTGATGTTATAGCCAGTTAGAAGCAGTACAATCCAAGATTTATTTATCGATTATTGACTTTTTACCCTTCTTTAGTGCCTTGGACATGAGCTAGGACCTTAAGATTTTGCACCAGAGTAGGACTAGCAGCTGCGTTGAACGGGAGAATGTGAAAAGTGTTCATATGTAGTAAAAACCTGAGAAATCCGTCCGTTTTCTTCATTTATTATCCAATCGACTTAAAGCCAGATCGTTACATTGGCCGCTCTTCTCTCTGAGACGGTTACATTTATCGTCTGCAAAGCTATGTCGCGTGCTGCGGTATGCGGAGAAACTAACCGCACCATAGTAGAACACAGAAGAAGCTTCTAACTTGATGTAATAGCCAGTTAGAAGGAGTACAATCCAAGATTTAGTTATCGATTATTGACTTTTTACCCTTATTTGGTGCCTTGGACATGAGCTAGGACCTTAAGATTTTGCACCAGAGGAGGACTAGCAGCTGCGTTGATCGGTAGAATGTGAAAAGTGTTCATATGTAGTAAAAACCTGAGAAATCCGTCCGTTTTCTTCATTTATTATCGAATCGACTTAAAGCCACATCGTTACATTGGCCGCTCTTCTCTCTGAGACGGTTACATTTATCGTCTGCAAAGCTATGTCGCGTGCTGCGGTATGCGGAGAAACTAAACGCAACATAGTAGAACACAGAAGAAGCTTCTAACTTGATGTAATAGCCAGTTAGAAGCAGTAAAATCCAAGATTTATTTATCGATTATTGACTTTTTACCCTTCTTTAGTGCCTTGGACATGAGCTAGGACCTTAAGATTTTGCACCAGAGTAGGACTAGCAGCTGCGTTGAACGGGAGAATGTGAAAAGTGTTCATATGTAGTAAAAACCTGAGAAATCCGTCCGTTTTCTTCATTTATTATCGAATCGACTTAAAGCCAGATCGTTACATTGGCCGCTCTTCTCTCTGAGACGGTTACATTTATCGTCTCCAAAGCTATGTCGCGTGCTGCGGTATGCGGAGAAACTAACCGCACCATAGTAGAACACAGAAGAAGCTTCTAACTTGATGTAATAGCCAGTTAGAAGCAGTACAATCCAAGATTTAGTTATCGATTATTGACTTTTTACCCTTATTTGGTGCCTTGGACATGAGCTAGGACCTTAAGATTTTGCACCAGAGGAGGACTAGCAGCTGCGTTGATCGGTAGAATGTGAAAAGTGTTCATATGTAGTAAAAACCTGAGAAATCCGTCCGTTTTCTTCATTTATTATCGAATCGACTTAAAGCCACATCGTTACATTGGCCGCTCTTCTCTCTGAGACGGTTACATTTATCGTCTGCAAAGCTATGTCGCGTGCTGCGGTATGCGGAGAAACTAACCGCACCATAGTAGAACACAGAAGAAGCTTCTAACTTGATGTAATAGCCAGTTAGAAGGAGTACAATCCAAGATTTAGTTATCGATTATTGACTTTTTACCCTTATTTGGTGCCTTGGATATGAGCTAGGACCTTAAGAATTTGCACCAGAGGAGGACTAGCAGCTGCGTTGATCAGTAGAATGTGAAAAGTGTTCATATGTAGTAAAAACCTGAGAAATCCGTCCGTTTTCTTCATTTATTATCGAATCGACTTAAAGCCACATCGTTACATTGGCCGCTCTTCTCTCTGAGACGGTTACATTTATCGTCTGCAAAGCTATGTCGCGTGCTGCGGTATGCGGAGAAACTAAACGCACCATAGTAGAACACAGAAGAAGCTTCTAACTTGATGTAATAGCCAGTTAGAAGCAGTAAAATCCAAGATTTATATATCCATTATTGACTTTTTACCCTTCTTTAGTGCCTTGGACATGAGCTAGGACCTAAAGATTTTGCACCAGAGTAGGACTAGCAGCTGCGTTGAACGGGAGAATGTGAAAAGTGTTCATATGTAGTAAAAACCTGAGAAATCTGTCCGTTTTCTTCATTTATTATCGAATCGACTTAAAGCCATATCGTTACATTGGCCGCTCTTCTCTCTGAGACGGTTACATTTATCGTCTGCAAAGCTATGTCGCGTGCTGCGGTATGCGGAGAAACTAACCGCACCATAGTAGAACACAGAAGAAGTTTCTAACTTGATGTAATAGCCAGTTAGAAGCAGTACAATCCAAGGTTTAGTTATCGATTATTGACTTTTTACCCTTATTTGGTTCCTTGGACATGAGCTAGGACCTTAAGATTTTGCACCAGAGGACGACTAGCAGCTGCGTTGAACGGGAGAATGTGAAAAGTGTTCATATGTAGTAAAAAACTGAGAAATCTGTACGTTTTCTTCATTTATTATCGAATCGACTTATAGCCAGATCGTTACATTGGCCGCTCTTCTCTCTGAGACGGTTACATTTATCGTCTCCAAAGCTATGTCGCGTGCTGCGGTATGCAGAGACACTAAAAGCAAAATAGTAGAACTCAGAAGATGCTTCTAAGTTGATGATATAGCCAGTTAGAAGCAGTACAATCCAAGATTTAGTTATCGATTATTGACTTTTTACCCTTATTTGGTGCCTTGGACATGGGCTAGGACCTTAAGATTTTGCACCAGAGGAGGACTAGCAGCTGCGTTGAACGGGAGAATGTGAAAAGAGTTCATATGTAGTAAAAAACTGAGAAATCTGTCCGTTTTCTTTATTTATTATCGAATCGACTTAAAGCCAGATCGTTACATTGGCCGCTCTTCTCTCTGAAACGGTTACATTTATCGTCTCCAAAGCTATGTCGCGTGCTGCGGTATGCAGAGACACTAAAAGCAAAATTGTAGAACACAGAAGATGCTTCTAAGTTGATGTTATAGCCAGTTAGAAGCAGTACAATCCAAGATTTAGTTATCGATTATTGACTTTTTACCCTTATTTGGTGCCTTGGACATGAGCTAGGACCTTAAGATTTTGCACCAGAGGAGGACTAGCAGCTGCGTTGAACGGGAGAATGTGAAAAGTGTTCATATGTAGTAAAAACGTGAGAAATCCGTCCGTTATCTTCAGTTATTATCGAATCGACTTAAAGCCATATCGTTACATTGGCCGCTCTTCTCTCTGAAACGGTTACATTTATCGTCTGCAAAGCTATGTCGCGTGCTGCGGTATTCGGAGAAACTAACCGCACCATAGTAGAACACAGAAGATGCTTCTAAGTTGATGTTATAGCCAGTTAGAAGCAGTACAATCCAAGATTTATTTATCGATTATTGACTTTTTACCCTTCTTTAGTGCCTTGGACATGAGCTAGGACCTTAAGATTTTGCACCAGAGTAGGACTAGCAGCTGCGTTGAACGGGAGAATGTGAAAAGTGTTCATATGTAGTAAAAACCTGGAAATCCGTCCGTTTTCTTCATTTATTATCGAATCGACTTAAAGCCAGATCGTTACATTGGCCGCTCTTCTCTCTGAGACGGTTACATTTATCGTCTGCAAAGCTATGTCGCGTGCTGCGGTATGCGGAGAAACTAACCGCACCATAGTAGAACACAGAAGAAGCTTCTAACTTGATGTAATAGCCAGTTAGAAGGAGTACAATCCAAGATTTAGTTATCGATTATTGACTTTTTACCCTTATTTGGTGCCTTGGACATGAGCTAGGACCTTAAGATTTTGCACCAGAGGAGGACTAGCAGCTGCGTTGAACGGGAGAATGTGAAAAGAGTTCATATGTAGTAAAAACGTGAGAAATCCGTCCGTTATCTTCAGTTATTATCGAATCCACTTAAAGCCATATCGTTACATTGGCCGCTCTTCTCTCTGAAACGGTTACATTTATCGTCTCCAAAGCTATGTCGCGTGCTGCGGTATGCAGAGACACTAAAAGCAAAATTGTAGAACACAGAAGATGCTTCTAAGTTGATGTTATAGCCAGTTAGAAGCAGTACAATCCAAGATTTAGTTATCGATTATTGACTTTTTACCCTTATTTGGTGCCTTGGACATGAGCTAGGACCTTAAGATTTTGCACCAGAGGAGGACTAGCAGCTGCGTTGAACGGGAGAATGTGAAAAGTGTTCATATGTAGTAAAAACGTGAGAAATCCGTCCGTTATCTTCAGTTATTATCGAATCCACTTAAAGCCATATCGTTACATTGGCCGCTCTTCTCTCTGAAACGGTTACATTTATCGTCTGCAAAGCTATGTCGCGTGCTGCGGTATGCGGAGAAACTAACCGCACCATAGTAGAACACAGAAGATGCTTCTAAGTTGATGTTATAGCCAGTTAGAAGCAGTACAATCCAAGATTTATTTATCGATTATTGACTTTTTACCCTTCTTTAGTGCCTTGGACATGAGCTAGGACCTTAAGATTTTGCACCAGAGTAGGACTAGCAGCTGCGTTGAACGGGAGAATGTGAAAAGTGTTCATATGTAGTAAAAATCTGAGAAATCTGTCCGTTTTTGTCATTTGTTATCGAATCGACTTAAAGCCAGATCATCACTTTGGCCGCTTTTCTCTCTGAAACGGTTACATTTATCGTCTGCAACGCTATGTCCCTTGCTGCGGATTGCGGAGACACTAAAAGCACCATAGTAGAACACAGAACATGCTTCTAAGTTGATGTAATAGCTAGTAAGAAGCAGTAATTTTAAGTTTTAGTTATCGATTATTGACCTTTTAGACGTCTTTGGTGCCTTGGACATGAGCTAGGACCTTAAGAGTTTGCATGACAGGAGGCCTAGCAGCCGCGGTGCACGAGAGAATGTGAAAAGTGTTTTTATTTAGTAAAAACCTGAGAAACCCGTCAGTTTTTGTCATTTGTTATCGAATCGACTTAAAGGCAGATCGTCACATTGGGCGCTCTTCTCTCTGAAGCGGTTACATTTATCGTCTGCAAAGCTATGTCACGCTGCGGTATGCGGAGACACTAAAAGCACCATAGTAGAACACAGAAGAAGCTGCTAAGTGTACGTCATACCCAGTAAGAAACAGTACAATTCAAGTTTTAGATAACGATTATTGACTTTTTACCCTTCTTTGGTGCCTTGGACATAAGCTAGGACCTTAAGATTTTGCATGAAAGGAGGACTAGTAGCCGCGTTGAACGGGAGAATGTGAAAAATGTTCATATGTAGTGAAAACCTGCAAAAACCGTCCGTTTTCGTCATTTGTTATCGAATCGACTTGAAGGCAGATCGACACATTGGCCCCTCGTCTCTCTGAAACGGTTAAATTTGTCGTCTGCAAAGCTACGTCACGTACTGCGGTATGCGCAGACTCTAAAAGCACCATACTTTAACACAGAAGTTGTTTCTAAGTTAATGTAATAGCCAGGAAGAAGCAGTACATTTCAAGTTTTAATTATCGATTATTGACTTTTTACCCTACTTTGGTGCCTTGGACATGAGCTAGGACCTTAAGATTCTGAATGAAATGAGGACTAGCAGCCGCGTTGCACGGGAGAATGTGAAAGGTGTTCATATGTAGTAAAAACCTGAGAAATCCGTCCGTTTTTTTAATTTGGTAACGAATCGACTTAAAGCCAGGTCGTCACATTGGCCGCTCTTCTCTCTGAAAAGGTCACATTTATGATCTGCAAAGCTATGTCGCGTGCTGCGGTATGCGGAGACACTAAAAACACAATAGCAGAACACAGAAGAAGCTTCTAAGTTGATGTAATAGCCAGCAAGAAGCAGTACAATTCAAGTTTTAGTTATCGATTATTGAATTTTTACCCTTCTTTGCTGCCTTGGACATAAGCTAGGACCTTAAAATTTTGCATGAAACGTGGACTAGCAGCCGCGTTAAAAGGGAGAATGTGAAAGGTGTTCATATGTAGTAAAAACCTGAGAAATCCGTCCATTATCTTAATTTGGTAACGAATCGACTTAAAGCCAGATCGTCACATTGGCCGCTCTTCTCTCTGAAAAGGTCACATTTATGATCTGCAAAGCTATGTCGCGTGCTGCCGTATGCGGAGACACTAACAACACAATAGCAGAACACTGAAGAAGCTTCTAACTTGATGTAATAGCGTGTAAGAAGCAGTACAATCCAAGTTTTAGTTATCGATTATTGAATTTTTACCCTTCTTTGCTGCCTTGGACATAAGCTAGGACCTTAAAATTTTGCATGAAACGTGGACTAGCAGCCGCGTTAAAAGGGAGAATGTGAAAAGTGTTCATATGTAATAAAAACCTGAGAAATCCTTCCTTTTTTTTTTATTTGTTATCGAATCGATTAAAAGCCAGTTCGTCACATTGGCCACTCTTCTCTCTGAAACGGTTACATTTATCGTCAGCAAAGCTATGTCGTGTGCTGCGGTATGCGGAGACACTAAAAGCTCCATAGTAGAACACAGAAGAAGCTTCTAACTTGATGTAATAGCGTGTAAGAAGCAGTACAATCCAAGTTTTAGTTATCGATTATTGACTTTTCATCCTTCTTTGGTGCCTTGGACATGAGCTAGGACCTTAAGATTTTGCATGTAAGGAGGACTAGCAGCCGCGTTGCACGGGAGAATGTGAAGTGTTCATATGAAGTAAAAACCGGAGAAAACCGACCGTTTTCTTCATTTGTTATCGAATCGACCCAAAGCCAGATCGTCACATTGGCCGCTCTTTTCTCTGAAACGGTTACATTTATCGTCTGCAAAGCTTTGTCGCGTGCTGCGGTATGTTGACACACTAAAAGCAAAATAGGACAACACAGATGAAGCGTCTAAGTTGATGTAATAGCCAGTAAGAAGTAGTACAATTCAAGTTTTAGTTATCGATTATTGACTTTTGAGACCCAGTAAGAAGCAGTACAATTCAAGTTTTAGTAACGGTTATTGACTTTTTAACCTTCTTTGGTGCCTTGGACACGAGCTAGGACCTTAAGATTTTGCATGAAAGGAGGACTAGCAGCCGCGTTGCCCGGGAGAATGTGAAAAGTGTTCATGTGTAGCGAAAACCTACAAAAACCGTTCGTTTTCGTCATTTGTTATCGAATAGACTTGAAGCCAGATCGTCACAATGGCCGCTCTTCTCCCTGAAACGGGTTAATTTATCGTCAGCAAAGCTTTGTCGCGTGCTGCGGTATGCGTACACACTAAAAGCACCATAGTAAAACACAGAAGTAGCTACTAAGTTGATGTAATAGCCAGTAAGAAGCAATACAACTCAAGTTTTAGTTATCGATTATTGACTTTTTACCCATACTTGGTGCTTTGGACATGAGCTAGGACCTTAAGATTTTGCATGTAAGGAGGACTAGCAGCCGCGTTGCACGGGAGAATGTGAAAAGTGTTCATATGAAGTAAAAACCGGAGAAATCCGACCGTTTTCTTCATTTGTTATCGAATCGACCCAAAGCCAGATCGTCACATTGGCCGCTCTTCTCTCTGAAACGGTTATATTTATCGTCTGCAAAGCTTTGTCGCGTGCTGCGGTATGCGGAGACACTAAATGCTCCATAGTAGAACACAGAAGAAGCTTCTAACTTGATGTAATAGCCAGTAAGAAGCAGTACAATCCAAGCTTTAGTTATCGATTATTGACTTTTTACCCTTATTTGGTGCCTTGGACATGAGCTAGGACCTTAAGATTTTGCACCAGAGGAGGACTAGCAGCTGCGTTGAACGGGAGAATGTGAAAAGTGTTCATATGTAGTAAAAACGTGAGAAATCCGTCCGTTATCTTCAGTTATTATCGAATCGACTTAAAGCCATATCGTTACATTGGCCGCTCTTCTCTCTGAAACGGTTACATTTATCGTCTGCAAAGCTATGTCGCGTGCTGCGGTATGCGGAGAAACTAACCGCACCATAGTAGAACACAGAAGATGCTTCTAAGTTGATGTTATAGCCAGTTAGAAGCAGTACAATCCAAGATTTATTTATCGATTATTGACTTTTTACCCTTCTTTAGTGCCTTGGACATGAGCTAGGACCTTAAGATTTTGCACCAGAGTAGGACTAGCAGCTGCGTTGAACGGGAGAATGTGAAAAGTGTTCATATGTAGTAAAAACCTGAGAAATCCGTCCGTTTTCTTCATTTATTATCGAATCGACTTAAAGCCAGATCGTTACATTGGCCGCTCTTCTCTCTGAGACGGTTACATTTATCGTCTGCAAAGCTATGTCGCGTGCTGCGGTATGCGGAGAAACTAACCGCACCATAGCAGAACACAGAAGAAGCTTCTAACTTGATGTAATAGCCAGTTAGAAGGAGTACAATCCAAGATTTAGTTATCGATTATTGACTTTTTACCCTTATTTGGTGCCTTGGACATGAGCTAGGACCTTAAGATTTTGCACCAGAGGAGGACTAGCAGCTGCGTTGATCGGTAGAATGTGAAAAGTGTTCATATGTAGTAAAAACCTGAGAAATCCGTCCGTTTTCTTCATTTATTATCGAATCGACTTAAAGCCAGATCGTTACATTGGCCGCTCTTCTCTCTGAGACGGTTACATTTATCGTCTGCAAAGCTATGTCGCGTGCTGCGGTATGCGGAGAAACTAACCGCACCATAGTAGAACACAGAAGAAGCTTCTAACTTGATGTAATAGCCAGTTAGAAGGAGTACAATCCAAGATTTAGTTATCGATTATTGACTTTTTACCCTTATTTGGTGCCTTGGACATGAGCTAGGACCTTAAGCTTTTGCACCAGAGGAGGACTAGCAGCTGCGTTGAACGGGAGAATGTGAAAAGAGTTCATATGTAGTAAAAAACTGAGAAATCTGTCCGTTTTCTTCATTTATTATCGAATCGACTTAAAGCCAGATCGTTACATTGGCCGCTCTTCTCTCTGAAACGGTTACATTTATCGTCTCCAAAGCTATGTCGCGTGCTGCGGTATGCAGAGACACTAAAAGCAAAATTGTAGAACACAGAAGATGCTTCTAAGTTGATGTTATAGCCAGTTAGAAGCAGTACAATCCAAGATTTAGTTATCGATTATTGACTTTTTACCCTTATTTGGTGCCTTGGACATGAGCTAGGACCTTAAGATTTTGCACCAGAGGAGGACTAGCAGCTGCGTTGAACGGGAGAATGTGAAAAGTGTTCATATGTAGTAAAAACGTGAGAAATCCGTCCGTTATCTTCAGTTATTATCGAATCCACTTAAAGCCATATCGTTACATTGGCCGCTCTTCTCTCTGAAACGGTTACATTTATCGTCTGCAAAGCTATGTCGCGTGCTGCGGTATGCGGAGAAACTAACCGCACCATAGTAGAACACAGAAGATGCTTCTAAGTTGATGTTATAGCCAGTTAGAAGCAGTACAATCCAAGATTTATTTATCGATTATTGACTTTTTACCCTTCTTTAGTGCCTTGGACATGAGCTAGGACCTTAAGATTTTGCACCAGAGTAGGACTAGCAGCTGCGTTGAACGGGAGAATGTGAAAAGTGTTCATATGTAGTAAAAATCTGAGAAATCTGTCCGTTTTTGTCATTTGTTATCGAATCGACTTAAAGCCAGATCATCACTTTGGCCGCTTTTCTCTCTGAAACGGTTACATTTATCGTCTGCAACGCTATGTCCCTTGCTGCGGATTGCGGAGACACTAAAAGCACCATAGTAGAACACAGAACATGCTTCTAAGTTGATGTAATAGCTAGTAAGAAGCAGTAATTTTAAGTTTTAGTTATCGATTATTGACTTTTTAGACGTCTTTGGTGCCTTGGACATGAGCTAGGACCTTAAGAGTTTGCATGACAGGAGGCCTAGCAGCCGCGGTGCACGAGAGAATGTGAAAAGTGTTTTTATTTAGTAAAAACCTGAGAAACCCGTCAGTTTTTGTCATTTGTTATCGAATCGACTTAAAGGCAGATCGTCACATTGGGCGCTCTTCTCTCTGAAGCGGTTACATTTATCGTCTGCAAAGCTATGTCACGCTGCGGTATGCGGAGACACTAAAAGCACCATAGTAGAACACAGAAGAAGCTGCTAAGTGTACGTCATACCCAGTAAGAAACAGTACAATTCAAGTTTTAGATAACGATTATTGACTTTTTACCCTTCTTTGGTGCCTTGGACATAAGCTAGGACCTTAAGATTTTGCATGAAAGGAGGACTAGTAGCCGCGTTGAACGGGAGAATGTGAAAAATGTTCATATGTAGTGAAAACCTGCAAAAACCGTCCGTTTTCGTCATTTGTTATCGAATCGACTTGAAGGCAGATCGACACATTGGCCCCTCGTCTCTCTGAAACGGTTAAATTTGTCGTCTGCAAAGCTACGTCACGTACTGCGGTATGCGCAGACTCTAAAAGCACCATACTTTAACACAGAAGTTGTTTCTAAGTTAATGTAATAGCCAGGAAGAAGCAGTACATTTCAAGTTTTAATTATCGATTATTGACTTTTTACCCTACTTTGGTGCCTTGGACATGAGCTAGGACCTTAAGATTCTGAATGAAATGAGGACTAGCAGCCGCGTTGCACGGGAGAATGTGAAAGGTGTTCATATGTAGTAAAAACCTGAGAAATCCGTCCGTTTTTTTAATTTGGTAACGAATCGACTTAAAGCCAGGTCGTCACATTGGCCGCTCTTCTCTCTGAAAAGGTCACATTTATGATCTGCAAAGCTATGTCGCGTGCTGCGGTATGCGGAGACACTAAAAACACAATAGCAGAACACAGAAAAAGCTTCTAAGTTGATGTAATAGCCAGCAAGAAGCAGTACAATTCAAGTTTTAGTTATCGATTATTGAATTTTTACCCTTCTTTGCTGCCTTGGACATAAGCTAGGACCTTAAAATTTTGCATGAAACGTGGACTAGCAGCCGCGTTAAAAGGGAGAATGTGAAAGGTGTTCATATGTAGTAAAAACCTGAGAAATCCGTCCATTATCTTAATTTGGTAACGAATCGACTTAAAGCCAGATCGTCACATTGGCCGCTCTTCTCTCTGAAAAGGTCACATTTATGATCTGCAAAGCTATGTCGCGTGCTGCCGTATGCGGAGACACTAACAACACAATAGCAGAACACTGAAGAAGCTTCTAACTTGATGTAATAGCGTGTAAGAAGCAGTACAATCCAAGTTTTAGTTATCGATTATTGAATTTTTACCCTTCTTTGCTGCCTTGGACATAAGCTAGGACCTTAAAATTTTGCATGAAACGTGGACTAGCAGCCGCGTTAAAAGGGAGAATGTGAAAAGTGTTCATATGTAATAAAAACCTGAGAAATCCTTCCTTTTTTTTTATTTGTTATCGAATCGATTAAAAGCCAGTTCGTCACATTGGCCACTCTTCTCTCTGAAACGGTTACATTTATCGTCAGCAAAGCTATGTCGTGTGCTGCGGTATGCGGAGACACTAAAAGCTCCATAGTAGAACACAGAAGAAGCTTCTAACTTGATGTAATAGCGTGTAAGAAGCAGTACAATCCAAGTTTTAGTTATCGATTATTGACTTTTCATCCTTCTTTGGTGCCTTGGACATGAGCTAGGACCTTAAGATTTTGCATGTAAGGAGGACTAGCAGCCGCGTTGCACGGGAGAATGTGAAAAGTGTTCATATGAAGTAAAAACCGGAGAAAACCGACCGTTTTCTTCATTTGTTATCGAATCGACCCAAAGCCAGATCGTAACATTGGCCGCTCTTTTCTCTGAAACGGTTACATTTATCGTCTGCAAAGCTTTGTCGCGTGCTGCGGTATGTTGACACACTAAAAGCAAAATAGGACAACACAGATGAAGCGTCTAAGTTGATGTAATAGCCAGTAAGAAGTAGTACAATTCAAGTTTTAGTTATCGATTATTGACTTTTGAGACCCAGTAAGAAGCAGTACAATTCAAGTTTTAGTAACGGTTATTGACTTTTTAACCTTCTTTGGTGCCTTGGACACGAGCTAGGTCCTTAAGATTTTGCATGAAAGGAGGACTAGCAGCCGCGTTGCCCGGGAGAATGTGAAAAGTGTTCATGTGTAGCGAAAACCTACAAAAACCGTTCGTTTTCGTCATTTGTTATCGAATAGACTTGAAGCCAGATCGTCACAATGGCCGCTCTTCTCCCTGAAACGGGTTAATTTATCGTCAGCAAAGCTTTGTCGCGTGCTGCGGTATGCGTACACACTAAAAGCACCATAGTAAAACACAGAAGTAGCTACTAAGTTGATGTAATAGCCAGTAAGAAGCAATACAACTCAAGTTTTAGTTATCGATTATTGACTTTTTACCCATACTTGGTGCTTTGGACATGAGCTAGGACCTTAAGATTTTGCATGTAAGGAGGACTAGCAGCCGCGTTGCACGGGAGAATGTGAAAAGTGTTCATATGAAGTAAAAACCGGAGAAATCCGACCGTTTTCTTCATTTGTTATCGAATCGACCCAAAGCCAGATCGTCACATTGGCCGCTCTTCTCTCTGAAACGGTTATATTTATCGTCTGCAAAGCTTTGTCGCGTGCTGCGGTATGCGGAGACACTAAATGCTCCATAGTAGAACACAGAAGAAGCTTCTAACTTGATGTAATAGCCAGTAAGAAGCAGTACAATCCAAGCTTTAGTTATCGATTATTGACTTTTTACCCTTATTTGGTGCCTTGGACATGAGCTAGGACCTTAAGATTTTGCACCAGAGGAGGACTAGCAGCTGCGTTGAACGGGAGAATGTGAAAAGTGTTCATATGTAGTAAAAACGTGAGAAATCCGTCCGTTATCTTCAGTTATTATCGAATCGACTTAAAGCCATATCGTTACATTGGCCGCTCTTCTCTCTGAAACGGTTACATTTATCGTCTGCAAAGCTATGTCGCGTGCTGCGGTATGCGGAGAAACTAACCGCACCATAGTAGAACACAGAAGATGCTTCTAAGTTGATGTTATAGCCAGTTAGAAGCAGTACAATCCAAGATTTATTTATCGATTATTGACTTTTTACCCTTCTTTAGTGCCTTGGACATGAGCTAGGACCTTAAGATTTTGCACCAGAGTAGGACTAGCAGCTGCGTTGAACGGGAGAATGTGAAAAGTGTTCATATGTAGTAAAAACGTGAGAAATCCGTCCGTTTTCTTCATTTAT
This sequence comes from Schistocerca gregaria, assembly GCF_023897955.1. Taxonomy (NCBI): domain Eukaryota; kingdom Metazoa; phylum Arthropoda; class Insecta; order Orthoptera; family Acrididae; genus Schistocerca; species Schistocerca gregaria. The sequence continues at coordinate 592,675,465 of NC_064925.1, forward strand.
TATCGAATCGACTTAAAGCCAGATCGTTACATTGGCCGCTCTTCTCTCTGAGACGGTTACATTTATCGTCTGCAAAGCTATGTCGCGTGCTGCGGTATGCGGAGAAACTAACCGCACCATAGCAGAACACAGAAGAAGCTTCTAACTTGATGTAATAGCCAGTTAGAAGGAGTACAATCCAAGATTTAGTTATCGATTATTGACTTTTTACCCTTATTTGGTGCCTTGGACATGAGCTAGGACCTTAAGATTTTGCACCAGAGGAGGACTAGCAGCTGCGTTGATCGGTAGAATGTGAAAAGTGTTCATATGTAGTAAAAACCTGAGAAATCCGTCCGTTTTCTTCATTTATTATCGAATCGACTTAAAGCCAGATCGTTACATTGGCCGCTCTTCTCTCTGAGACGGTTACATTTATCGTCTGCAAAGCTATGTCGCGTGCTGCGGTATGCGGAGAAACTAACCGCACCATAGTAGAACACAGAAGAAGCTTCTAACTTGATGTAATAGCCAGTTAGAAGGAGTACAATCCAAGATTTAGTTATCGATTATTGACTTTTTACCCTTATTTGGTGCCTTGGACATGAGCTAGGACCTTAAGCTTTTGCACCAGAGGAGGACTAGCAGCTGCGTTGAACGGGAGAATGTGAAAAGAGTTCATATGTAGTAAAAAACTGAGAAATCTGTCCGTTTTCTTCATTTATTATCGAATCGACTTAAAGCCAGATCGTTACATTGGCCGCTCTTCTCTCTGAAACGGTTACATTTATCGTCTCCAAAGCTATGTCGCGTGCTGCGGTATGCAGAGACACTAAAAGCAAAATTGTAGAACACAGAAGATGCTTCTAAGTTGATGTTATAGCCAGTTAGAAGCAGTACAATCCAAGATTTAGTTATCGATTATTGACTTTTTACCCTTATTTGGTGCCTTGGACATGAGCTAGGACCTTAAGATTTTGCACCAGAGGAGGACTAGCAGCTGCGTTGAACGGGAGAATGTGAAAAGTGTTCATATGTAGTAAAAACGTGAGAAATCCGTCCGTTATCTTCAGTTATTATCGAATCCACTTAAAGCCATATCGTTACATTGGCCGCTCTTCTCTCTGAAACGGTTACATTTATCGTCTGCAAAGCTATGTCGCGTGCTGCGGTATGCGGAGAAACTAACCGCACCATAGTAGAACACAGAAGATGCTTCTAAGTTGATGTTATAGCCAGTTAGAAGCAGTACAATCCAAGATTTATTTATCGATTATTGACTTTTTACCCTTCTTTAGTGCCTTGGACATGAGCTAGGACCTTAAGATTTTGCACCAGAGTAGGACTAGCAGCTGCGTTGAACGGGAGAATGTGAAAAGTGTTCATATGTAGTAAAAATCTGAGAAATCTGTCCGTTTTTGTCATTTGTTATCGAATCGACTTAAAGCCAGATCATCACTTTGGCCGCTTTTCTCTCTGAAACGGTTACATTTATCGTCTGCAACGCTATGTCCCTTGCTGCGGATTGCGGAGACACTAAAAGCACCATAGTAGAACACAGAACATGCTTCTAAGTTGATGTAATAGCTAGTAAGAAGCAGTAATTTTAAGTTTTAGTTATCGATTATTGACTTTTTAGACGTCTTTGGTGCCTTGGACATGAGCTAGGACCTTAAGAGTTTGCATGACAGGAGGCCTAGCAGCCGCGGTGCACGAGAGAATGTGAAAAGTGTTTTTATTTAGTAAAAACCTGAGAAACCCGTCAGTTTTTGTCATTTGTTATCGAATCGACTTAAAGGCAGATCGTCACATTGGGCGCTCTTCTCTCTGAAGCGGTTACATTTATCGTCTGCAAAGCTATGTCACGCTGCGGTATGCGGAGACACTAAAAGCACCATAGTAGAACACAGAAGAAGCTGCTAAGTGTACGTCATACCCAGTAAGAAACAGTACAATTCAAGTTTTAGATAACGATTATTGACTTTTTACCCTTCTTTGGTGCCTTGGACATAAGCTAGGACCTTAAGATTTTGCATGAAAGGAGGACTAGTAGCCGCGTTGAACGGGAGAATGTGAAAAATGTTCATATGTAGTGAAAACCTGCAAAAACCGTCCGTTTTCGTCATTTGTTATGGAATCGACTTGAAGGCAGATCGACACATTGGCCCCTCGTCTCTCTGAAACGGTTAAATTTGTCGTCTGCAAAGCTACGTCACGTACTGCGGTATGCGCAGACTCTAAAAGCACCATACTTTAACACAGAAGTTGTTTCTAAGTTAATGTAATAGCCAGGAAGAAGCAGTACATTTCAAGTTTTAATTATCGATTATTGACTTTTTACCCCACTTTGGTGCCTTGGACATGAGCTAGGACCTTAAGATTCTGAATGAAATGAGGACTAGCAGCCGCGTTGCACGGGAGAATGTGAAAGGTGTTCATATGTAGTAAAAACCTGAAAAATCCGTCCGTTTTTTAATTTGGTAACGAATCGACTTAAAGCCAGATCGTCACATTGGCCGCTCTTCTCTCTGAAAAGGTCACATTTATGATCTGCAAAGCTATGTCGCGTGCTGCGGTATGCGGAGACACTAAAAACACAATAGCAGAACACAGAAGAAGCTTCTAAGTTGATGTAATAGCCAGCAAGAAGCAGTACAATTCAAGTTTTAGTTATCGATTATTGAATTTTTACCCTTCTTTGCTGCCTTGGACATAAGCTAGGACCTTAAAATTTTGCATGAAACGTGGACTAGCAGCCGCGTTAAAAGGGAGAATGTGAAAGGTGTTCATATGTAGTAAAAACCTGAGAAATCCGTCCATTATCTTAATTTGGTAACGAATCGACTTAAAGCCAGATCGTCACATTGGCCGCTCTTCTCTCTGAAAAGGTCACATTTATGATCTGCAAAGCTATGTCGCGTGCTGCCGTATGCGGAGACACTAACAACACAATAGCAGAACACTGAAGAAGCTTCTAACTTGATGTAATAGCGTGTAAGAAGCAGTACAATCCAAGTTTTAGTAATCGATTATTGAATTTTTACTCTTCTTTGGTGCCTTGGACATGAGCTAGGACCTTAAAATTTTGCATGAAATGTGGACTAGCAGCCGCGTTAAAAGGGAGAATGTGAAAAGTGTTCATATGTAATAAAAACCTGAGAAATCCTTCCTTTTTTTTTATTTGTTATCGAATCGATTAAAAGCCAGATCGTCACATTGGCCACTCTTCTCTCTGAAACGGTTACATTTATCGTCAGCAAAGCTATGTATGTGCTGCGGTATGCGGAGACACTAAAAGCTCCATAGTAGAACACAGAAGAAGCTTCTAACTTGATGTAATAGCGTGTAAGAAGCAGTACAATCCAAGTTTTAGTTATCGATTATTGACTTTTCATCCTTCTTTGGTGCCTTGGACATGAGCTAGGACCTTAAGATTTTGCATGTAAGGAGGACTAGCAGCCGCGTTGCACGGGAGAATGTGAAAAGTCATTCATATGAAGTAAAAACCGGAGAAAACCGACCGTTTTCTTCATTTGTTATCGAATCGACCCAAAGCCAGATCGTCACATTGGCCGCTCTTTTCTCTGAAACGGTTACATTTATCGTCTGCAAAGCTTTGTCGCGTGCTGCGGTATGTTGACACACTAAAAGCAAAATAGGAGAACACAGATGAAGCGTCTAAGTTGATGTAATAGCCAGTAAGAAGTAGTACAATTCAAGTTTTAGTTATCGATTATTGACTTTTGGGACCCAGTAAGAAGCAGTACAATTCAAGTTTTAGTAACGGTTATTGACTTTTTAACCTTCTTTGGTGCCTTGGACACGAGCTAGGACCTTAAGATTTTGCATGAAAGGAGGACTAGCAGCCGCGTTGCCCGGGAGAATGTGAAAAGTGTTCATGTGTAGCGAAAACCTACAAAAACCGTTCGTTTTCGTCATTTGTTATCGAATAGACTTGAAGCCAGATCGTCACATTGGCCGCTCTTCTCCCTGAAACGGGTTAATTTATCGTCAGCAAAGCTATGTCGCGTGCTGCGGTATGCGTACACACTAAAAGCACCATAGTAAAACACAGAAGTAGCTACTAAGTTGATGTAATAGCCAGTAAGAAGCAATACAACTCAAGTTTTAGTTATCGATTATTGACTTTTTACCCATACTTGGTGCTTTGGACATGAGCTAGGACCTTAAGATTTTGCATGTAAGGAGGACTAGCAGCCGCGTTGCACGGGAGAATGTGAAAAGTGTTCATATGAAGTAAAAACCGGAGAAATCCGACCGTTTTCTTCATTTGTTATCGAATCGACCCAAAGCCACATCGTCAGATTGGCCGCTCATCTCTCTGAAACGGTTACATTTATCGTCAGCAAAGCTATGTCGCGTGCTGCGGTATGCGGAGACACTAAACGCACCATATTAGAACACAGAAGAAGCTTCTAAGTTGATGTAATAGCCAGTAAGAAGCAGTACAATTCAACACTTAGTTCTCGATTATTGAATTTTTACCCTTATTTTGTGCCTTTGACATGAGCTAGGACATGAAGATTTTGCATGAGCGGCGGACTAGCAGCTGCGTTGCACGGGAGTATGTAAAAAGTGTTCACATGTAGTAAAGACCTGAGAAATCCGTCCGTTTTCGTCATTTGTTATCGAATAGAAATTAAGCCAGATCGTCACATTGGACGCTTTTCTCTCTGAAACGGATACATTTATCGTCTGCAAAGCTATTTCGCGTGCTGCGGTATGCGGAGACACTACAAGCACCATAGTAGAACACAGAAGAAGCTGCTAAGTGTACGTCATACCCAGTAAGAAGCAGTACAATTCAAGTTTTAGATAACGATTATTGACTTTTTACCCTTCTTTGGTGCCTTGGACATAAGCTAGGACCTTAAGATTTTGCATGAAAGGAGGACTAGTAGTCGCGTTGAACGGGAGAATGTGAAAAGTGTTCATATGTAGTAAGAACCTGAGAAATCCATCCGTTTTGGTCATTTGTTATCGAATCGACTTAAAGCCAGATCGTCACTTTGGCCGCTCGTCTCTCTGAAACGGTTACATTTATCGTCTGCAAAGCTATGTCGCGTGCTGCGGTATGCGGAGACACTACAAGCACGGTAGTACAACACAGAAGAATCTTGTAAATTGACGTAATAGCCAGTAAGAAGCAGTACAATTCAAGTTTTAGTTATCGATTACTGACTTTTTACCCTTCTTTGGTGCCTTGGACATGAGCTAATACCTTAAGATTTTGCATGAAAGGAGGATAGGCAGCCGCGTTGCACGGGAGAATGTGAAAGGTGATCATATGTAGTAAAAACCTGAGAAATCCGTCCGTTTTCTTAATTTGGTAACGAATCGACTTAATGCCAGATCGTCACAATGGCCGCTCTTCTCTCTGAAAAGGTCACATTTATGATCTGCAAAGCTATGTCGCGTGCTGCGGTATGTTGACACACTAAAAGCACCTTAGGAGAACACAGATGAAGCGTCTTAGTTGATGTAATAGCCAGTAAGAAGCAATACAACTCAAGTTTCAGTTATCGATTATTGACTTTTTACCCATACTTTGTGCTTTGGACATGAGCTACTTCCTTAAGATTTCGCATGTAAGGAGGACTAGCAGCAGCGTTGCACGGGAGATTGTGGAAAGTGTTCATATGTAGTAAAAATCTGAGTAATCCGTCCGTTTTCTTCATATTTATCGAATCGACTTAAAGCCAGATCGTCACATTGACCACTCTCCTCTCTGAAACGGATACATTTATCGTCTGCAAAGCACTGTCGCGTGCTGCGGTATACGGAGGCACTAAAAGCACTATTGTAGAACACAGAAGTAGCTTCTACATTGATGTAGTAGCCAGTACGAAGTAGTACAATTCAAGTTTTGGTCATCGATTATTGACTTTTTACCCTTCTTTGGTGCCTTGGAGAAGAGCTATGATCGTAAGAGTTTGCATGAAAGGAGAACTAGCAGCCGCGTTGCACGGGAGAATGTGAAGAGTATTCATATGTAGTAAAAACCTGAGAAATCCGTCTGTTTTCTTCATTTGTTATCGAATCGACTTAAAGCCAGATCGTCACATTGGCCGCTCTTCTCTCTGAAAGGGTTACATTTATCGTCTGCAAAGCTACGTCGCGTTCTGCGGTATGCGGAGACACTAAACGCACCATAGTAGAACAAAGAAGAGAATTCTAAGTTGACGTAATACCCAGTAAGAAGCAGTACAATTCAAGTTTTAGTTAACGGTTATTGACTTTTTACCCTTCTTTGGTGCCTTGGACACGAGCTAGGACCTTAAGATTTTGCATGAAAGGAGGACTAGCAGCCGCGTTGCCCGGGAGAATGTGAAAAGTGTTCATATGTAGTAAAAACCTGAGAAATCCGTCCGTTTTCCTCATTTATTATCGAATCGATTTAAAGCCATATCGTTACATTGGCCGCTCTTCTCTCTGAAACGGTTACATTTATCGTCTGCAAAGCTATGTCGCACGCTACGGTATGAGGACACACTAAAAGCACCATAGTAGAACACAGAAGAAGCTTCTAAGTTGATATAAAGGCCAGTAAGAAGCAGTACAATTCAAGTTTTAGTTTTCGAGTATTGACTTTTTACCCTTCTTTGGTGCCTTGGACATGAGCTATGACATTAAGAGTTTGCATGAAAGGAGGACTAGCAGCCGCGTTGCGAAGCGGGAATGTGAAAAGTGTTCATATGTAGTAAAAACCTCAGAAATCCGTCCGTTTTCGTCATTTGTTATCGAATCGACTTAAAGCCAGATCGTCACATTGGCCACTCTTCTCTCTGAAAGGGTTACATTTATCGTCTGCATAGCTACTTCGCGTTCTGCGGTATGCGGAGACACTAAACGCACAATAGTAGAACAAAGAAGAGAATTCTAAGTTGACGTAGTAACCAGTAATAAGCAGTACAATTCAAGTTTTAGTTAACGGTTATTGACTTTTTACCCTTCTTTGGTGCCTTGGACACGAGCTAGGACCTTAAGATTTTGCATGAATGGAGGACTAGCAGCCGCGTTGCCTGGGAGAATGTGAAAAGTGTTCATGTGTAGTGAAAACCTACAAGAACCGTTCGTTTTCGTCATTTGTTATCGAATAGACTTGAAGCCAGATAGTCACATTGGCCGCTCTTCTCCCTGAAACGGGTTAATTTATCGTCTGCAAAGCTATGTCGCGTGCTGCGGTATACGTACACACTAAAAGCACCATAGCGAAACACAGAAGTAGCTACTAAGTTGATGTAATAGCCAGTAAGAAGCAATACAACTCAAGTTTTAGTTATCGATTATTGACTTTCCACCCATACTTGGTGCTTTGGACATAAGCTACTTCCTTAAGATTTTGCATGTAAGGAGGACTAGCAGCAGCGTTGCACGGGAGATTGTGAAAAGTGTTCATATGTAGTAAAAATCTGAGAAATCCGTCCGTTTTCTGCATTTGTTATCGAATCGACTTAAAGCCAGATCGTCACATTGGCCGCTCTGCTCTCTGAAACGGTTACATTCATCGTGTGCAAAGCTATGTCCCGTGCTGCGGTATGCGGAGACACTAAAAGCACCATAATAGAACCCAGAGGAAGCTTGTAAGTTGATGTGATAGCCAGTACGAAGCAGTAGAATTCAAGTTTTAGTTATCGATTATTGAATTTTTAGACGGCTTTGGTACCGTGAACATGAGGTAGGACCTTAAGATTTTGTATGAAGGGAGGTCTAGCAGCCGCGTTGCACGGGTTAATGGGAAAATGATCATATGTTGTGACAACCTGTGAAATCCGCCAGTTTTCGTCATTTGCTATCGTATCGACTTAATGCCAGAACGTCATATTGGCCGCTCTTCTCTCTGAAACGGTTACATTTATCGTGTGCAAAGCTGTGTTGCGTGCTGCGGTATTCGGAGACACTAATAGAACCATAATAGAACACAGAAGAAGATTCTAAGTTGATGTGATAGCCAGTACGAAGCAGTAGAATTCAAGTTTTAGTTATCGAATATTGAATTTTTAGACGGCTTTGGTACCTTGAACATGAGGTAGGACCTTAAGATTTCGTATGAAGGGGGGTCTAGCAGCCGCGTTGCACGGGTGAATGGGAAAAATGATCATATGTTGTGACAACCTGTGAAATCCGCCCGTTTTCGTCATTTGCTATCGAATCGACTTAAAGCCAGATCGTAACATTCGCCACTCTTCTCTCTGAAACGGTTACATTTATCGTCAGCAAAGCTTTGTCGCATGCTGCGGTATGCGGAGACACTAAAAGCTCCATAGTAGAACACAGAAGAAGCATCTAAGTTGATGTTATAGCCAGTCAGAAGCAGTACAATTCAACTTTTAGTTAACGATTATTGACTTTTTACCTTTCTTTGGAGCCCTGGACATGAGCTAGGACCCTAAGATTTTGCATGAGAGGACGACTAGTAGCCGCGTTGCACGGGAGAATTTAAAAAGTGTTCATATGTAGTAAAAACCTGAGAAATCCGTCCGTTTTCTTCATTTATTATCGAATGGACTTAAAGCCAGATCGTTACATTGGCCGCTCTTCTCTCTGAGACGATTACATTTATCGTCTGCAAAGCTATGTCGCGTGCTGCGGTTTGCAGAGACACTAAAAGCAAAATAGTAGAACACGGAAGAAGCTTCTAAGTTGATGTAATAGCCAGTAGGAAGCAGTACAATTGAAGTTTTAGTTATGGATCATTGACTTTTTACCCTTCTTTGTTATCTTGGACATGAGATACGACCTTAAGATTTTGTATGAGAGGAGGACTAGCAGCAGCGTTGCACGGGAGAATTTGAAAAGTGTTCATATGTAGTAAAAACCTGATAAATCCGTCCGTTTTCTTCATTTATTATCGAATCGACTTAAAGCCAGATCGTTACATTGGCCGCTCTTCTCTCTGAAACGGTTACATTTATCGTCTGCAAAGCTATGTCGCGTGCTGCGGTATGCAGAGACACTAAAGGTAAAATAGTAGAACACAGAAGATGCTTCTAAGTTGATGTTATAGCCAGTAAGAAGCAGTACAATTCAACTTTTAGTTCTCGATTATTCACTTTTTACCCTTCTTTGGTGCCTTGGGCATGAGCTAGGACCCTAAGATTTTGCATGAGGGGAGGCCTAGCAGCTGCGTTGCACGGGAGAATGTGAAAAGTGTTCATATGTAGTAGAAACCTGAGAAATCCGTCCGTTGTCGTCATTTGTTATCGAATAAAAATAAAGCCAGATCGACACATTGGCCGCTTTTCTCTCTGAAACGTTTACATTTTTCGTCTGCAAATCTATGTCGCGTGCTGCGGTATGCAGAGACACTAAAAGCACCATAACAGAACCCAGAGGAAGCTTGTAAGTTGATGTGATAGCCAGTACGAAGCAGTACAATTCAAGTTTTAGTGATCGATTATTGATTTTTAGACGCCTTTGGTGACTTCTACATGAGCAAGGACCTTAAGATTTTGCATGAACGGAGGTCTAGACGTCGCGTTGCACGATGGAATGTGAAAAGCGTTCATATGTAGTGAAAACCTGAGAAATCCGCCCGTTTTCCTCATTTGCTATCGAATCTACTTAATGCCAGATCGTCATATCGGCAGCTCTTATCTCTGAAACGGTTACATTTATCATGTGCAAAGCTGTGTCGCCTGCTGCGGTATGCGGAGACACTAATAGAACCATAATAGAACACAGAAGAAGCTTCTAACTTGATGAAATAGCCAGTAAGAAGCAGTACAATCCAAGCTTTAGTTATCGATTATTGACTTTTTACCCTTCTTTGATGCCTTGGACATGAGCTAGGACCGTAAGATTTTGCATGAAAGGAAAAATAGCACCCGCGTTGCACGAGAGAATGTGAAAAGTGTTCATGTGTAGTGAAAACCTGTTAAAACTGTCCGTTTTCGTCATGTGTTATCGAATCGACTTAAAGCCAGATCGTCACATTGGCCGCTCATCTCTCTGAAACGGTTACATTTATCGTCTGCAAAGCTATGTCGCGTGCTGCAGTATGGGGAGACACTAAAAGCAAAATAGTAGAACACAGAAGAAGCTTCTAAGTTGATGTTATAGCCAGTCAGAAGCAGTACAATTCAACTTTTAGTTCTCGATTATTCACTTTCTACCCTTCTTTGGTGCCTTGGGCATGAGCTAGGACCCTAAGATTTTGCATGAGAGGAGGACTAGCAGCTGCGTTGCACGGGAGAATGTGAAAAGTGTTCATATGTAGTAAAAACCCGAGAAATCCGTCCGTTCTCGTCATTTGTTATCGAATAAAAATAAAGCCAGATCGACACATTGGCCCGCTTTTCTCTCTGAAACGGTTACATTTATCGTCTGCAAAGCTATGTCGCGTGCTGCGGTATGCAGAGACACAAAAAGCAAAATAGTAGAACACAGAAGATGCTTCTAAGTTGATGTTATAGCCAGTAAGAAGCAGTACAATTCAACTTTTAGTTCTCGATTATTCACTTTTCACCCTTCTTTGGTGCCTTGGGCATGAGCTGGGACCCTAAGATTTTGAATGAGAGGAGGACTAGCAGCTGCGTTGAACGGGAGTATGTGAAAAGTGTTCATATGTAGTAAAAACCTGAGAAATCCGTCAGTTTTCTTCATTTAGTATCGAATCGACTTACAGCCATATCGTTACATTGGCCGCTCTTCTCTCTGAAACGGTTGCATTTATCGACTGCAAAGCTATGTCGCGTGCTGCAGTATGGGGAGACACTAAAAGAAAATAGTAGAACACAGAAGATGCTTCTAAGTTGATGTTATAGCAAGTAAGAAGCAGTACATTTCAACTTTTAGTTCTCGATTATTCACTTTTTACCCTTCTTTGGTGCTTTGGGCATGAGCTAGGACCCTAAGATTTTGCATGAGAGGAGGACTCGCAGCTGCGGTGAACGGGAGTATGTGAAAAGTGTTCATATGTAGTAAAAACCTGAGAAATCCGTCCGTTTTCTTCATTTATTATCGAATCGACTAAAGCCATATCGTTAGATTGGCCGCTCTTCTCTCTGAAACGGTTACATTTATCGTCTGCAAAGCTATGTCGCGTGCTGCGGTATGCAGAGACACTAAAAGCAAAATAGTAGAACACAGAAGATGCTTCTAAGTTGATGTTATAGCCAGTAAGAAGCAGTACAATTCAACTTTTAGTTCTCGATTATTCACTTTTTACCCTTCTTTGGTGCCTTGGGCATGAGCTAGGACCCTAAAATTTTGCATGAGAGGAGGACTAGCAGCTGCGTTGCACGGGAGAATGTGAAAAGTGTTCATATGTAGTAAAAACCTGAGAAATCCGTCCGTTGTCGTCATTTGTTATCGAATAAAAATAAAGCCAGATCGACACATTGGCCGCTTTTCTCTCTGAAACGGTTACATTTATCATCTGCAAAGCTATGTCGTGTGCTGCGGTATGCAGAGACACTAAAAGCAAAATAGTAGAACACAGAAGTTGCTTCTAAGTTGATGATATAGCCAGTAAGAGGCAGTACAATTCAACTTTTAGTTCTCGATTATTCACTTTTTACCCTTCTCTGGTGCCTTGGGCATGAGCTAAGACCCTAAGATTTTGCATGAGAGGAGGACTAGCAGCTGCGTTGCACGGGAGAATGTTAAAAGTGTTCATATGTAGTAAAAACCCGAGAAATCCGTCCGTTCTCGTCATTTGTTATCGAATAAAAAAAAAGCCAGATCGACACATTGGCCCGCTTTTCTCTCTGAAACGGTTACATTTATCGTCTGCAAAGCTATGTCGCGTGCTGCGGTATGCAGAGACACTAAAAGCAAAATAGTAGAACACAGAAGATGCTTCTAAGTTGATGTTATAGCCAGTAAGAAGCAGTACAATTCAACTTTTAGTTCTCGATTATTCACTTTTTACCCTTCTTTGGTGCCTTGGGCATGAGCTAGGTCCCTAAGATTTTGCATGAGAGGAGGACTAGCAGCTGCGTTGAACGGGAGTATGTGAAAAGTGTTCATATGTAGTAAAAACCTGAGAAATCCGTCCGTTTTCTTCATTTATTATCGAATCGACTTAAAGCCAGATCGTTACATTGGCCGCTCTTCTCTCTGAAACTGTTACATTTATCGTCTGCAAAGCTATGTCGCGTGCTGCAGTATGGGGAGACACTAAAAGCAAAATAGTAGAACACAGAAGATGCTTCTAAGTTGATGTTATAGCAAGTAAGAAGCAGTACAATTCAACTTTTAGTTCTCGATTATTCACTTTTTACCCTTCTTTGGTGCTTTGGGCATGAGCTAGGACCCTAAGATTTTGCATGAGAGGAGGACTCGCAGCTGCGGTGAACGGGAGTATGTGAAAAGTGTTCATATGTAGTAAAAACCTGAGAAATCCGTCCGTTTTCTTCATTTATTATCGAATCGACTAAAGCCATATCGTTAGATTGGCCGCTCTTCTCTCTGAAACGGTTACATTTATCGTCTGCAAAGCTATGTCGCGTGCTGCGGTATGCAGAGACACTAAAAGCAAAATAGTAGAACACAGAAGATGCTTCTAAGTTGATGTTATAGCCAGTAAGAAGCAGTACAATTCAACTTTTAGTTCTCGATTATTCACTTTTTACCCTTCTTTGGTGCCTTGGGCATGAGCTAGGACCCTAAGATGTTGCATGAGAGGAGGACTAGCAGCTGCGTTGCACGGGAGAATGTGAAAAGTGTTCATATGTAGTAAAAACCTGAGAAATCCGTCCGTTGTCGTCATTTGTTATCGAATAAAAATAAAGCCAGATCGACACATTGGCCCGCTTTTCTCTCTGAAACGGTTACATTTACCGTCTGCAAAGCTATGTCGCGTGCTGCGGTATGCAGAGACACTAAAAGCAAAATAGTAGAACACAGAAGATGCTTCTAAGTTGATGTTATAGCCAGTAAGAAGCAGTACAATTCAACTTTTAGTTCTCGATTATTCACTTTTTACCCTTCTCTGGTGCCTTGGGCATGAGCTAGGTCCCTAAGATTTTGCATGAGAGGAGGACTAGCAGCTGCGTTGCACGGGAGAATGTGAAAAGTGTTCATATGTAGTAAAAATCCGAGAAATCCGTCCGTTGTCCTCATTTGTTATCGAATAAAAAGAAAGCCAGATCGACACATTGGCCCGCTTTTCTCTCTGAAACGGTTACATTTATCGTCTGCAAAGCTATGTCGCGTGCTGCGGTATGCAGAGACACTAAAAGCAAAATAGTAGAACACAGAAGATGCTTCTAAGTTGATGTTATAGCCAGTAAGAAGCAGTACATTTCAACTTTTAGTTCTCGATTATTCACTTTTTACCCTTCTTTGGTGCCTTGGGCATGAGCTAGGACCCTAAGATGTTGCATGAGAGGAGCACTAGCAGCTGCGTTGCACGGGAGAATGTGAAAAGTGGTCATATGTAGTAAAAACCTGAGAAATCCGTCCGTTGTCGTCATATGTTATCAAATAAAAATAAAGCCAGATCGACAAATTGGCCGCTTTTCTCTCTGAAACGGTTACATTTATCGTCTGCAAAGCTATGTCGCGTGCTGCGGTATGCAGAGACACTAAAAGCAAAATAGTAGAACACAGAAGTGCTTCTAAGTTAATGTTATAGCCAGTAAGGTGCAGTACAATTCAACATTTTGTTCTCGATTATTCACTTTTTACCCTTCTTTGGTGCCTTGGGCATGAGCTAGGACCCTACGATTTTGCATGAGACGAGGACTAGCAGCTGCGTTGCACGGGAGAATGTGAAAAGTGTTCATATGTAGTAAAAACCTGAGAAATCCGTCCGTTGTCGTCATTTGTTATCGAATAAAGTAAAGCCAGATCGACACATTGGCCGCTTTTCTCTCTGAAACGGTTACATTTATCGTCTGCAAAGCTATGTCGCGTGCTGCGGTATGCAGAGACACTAAAAGCAAAATAGTAGAACACAGAAGATGCTTCAAAGTTGATGTTATAGCCAGTAAGAAGCAGTACAATTCAACTTTTAGTTCTCGATTAATCACTTTTTACCCTTCTTTGGTGCCTTGGGCATGAGCTAGGATCCTAAGATTTTGCATGAGACGAGGACTAGCAGCTGCGTTGCACGGGAGAATGTGAAAAGTGTTCATATGTAGTAAAAACCCGAGAAATCCGTCCGTTGTCCTCATTTGTTATCGAATAAAAATAAAGCCAGATCGACACATTGGCCCGCTTTTCTCTCTGAAACGGTTACATTTATCGTCTGCAAAGCTATGTCGCGTGCTGCGGTATGCAGAGACACTAAAAGCAAAATAGTAGAACACAGAAGATGCTTCTAAGTTGATGTTATAGCCAGTAAGAAGCAGTACAATTCAACTTTTAGTTCTCGATTATTCACTTTTTACCCTTCTTTGGTGCCTTGGGCATGAGCTAGGACCCTAAGATGTTGCATGAGAGGAGGACTAGCAGCTGCGTTGCACGGGAGAATGTGAAAAGTGTTCATATGTAGTAAAAACCTGAGAAATCCGTCCGTTGTCGTCATATGTTATCAAATAAAAATAAAGCCAGATCGACAAATTGGCCGCTTTTCTCTCTGAAACGGTTACATTTATCGTCTGCAAAGCTATGTCGCGTGCTGCGGTATGCAGAGACACTAAAAGCAAAATAGTAGAACACAGAAGATGCTTCTAAGTTGATGTTATAGCCAGTAAGGAGCAGTACAATTCAACTTTTAGTTCTCGATTATTCACTTTTTACCCTTCTTTGGTGCCTTGGGCATGAGCTAGTACCCTAAGATTTTGCATGAGAGGTGGACTAGCAGCTGCGTTGAACGGGAGTATGTGAAAAGTGTTCATATGTAGTAAAAACCTGAGAAATCCGTCCGTTTTCTTCATTTATTATCGAATCGACCTTAAGCCATATCGTTACATTGGCCGCTCTTCTCTCTGACACGGTTACATTTATATTCTGCAAAGTTATGTCGCGTGCTGTGGTATGCAGAGACACTAAAAGCAAAATAGTAGAACACAGAAGATGCTTCTAAGTTGATGTTATAGCCAGTAAGAAGCAGTACAATTCAACTTTTAATTCTCGATTATTCATTTTTACCCTACTTTGGTGCCTTGGGCATGAGGTAGGACCCTAAGATTTTGCATGAGAGGAGGACTAGCAGCTGCGTTGCACGGGAGAATGTGAAAAGTGTTCATATGTAGTAAAAACCTGAGAAATCCGTCCGTTGTCGTCCTTTGTTATCAAATAAAGATAAAGCGAGATCGACACATTGGCCGCTTTTCTCTCTGAAACGGTTACATTTATCGTCTGCAAAGCTATGTCGCGTGCTGCGGTATGCAGAGACACTAAAAGCAAAATAGTAGAACACAGAAGATGCTTCTAAGTTGATGTTATAGCCAGTAAGAAGCAGTACAATTCAACTTTTAGTTCTCGATTATTCACTTTTTACCCTTCTTTGGTGCCTTGGACATGTGCTAGGACACTAAGATTTTGCATGAGAGGAGGACTTGCAGCTGCGTTGAACGGGAGTATGTGAAAAGTGTTCATATGTAGTAAAAACCTGAGAAATCCGTCCGTTGTCGTCATTTGTTATCGAATGAAAATAAAGCCAGATCGACACATTGGCCGCTTTTCTCTCTGAAACGGTTACATTTATCATCTGCAAAGCTATGTCGAGTGCTGCAGTATGCAGAGACACTAAAAGCAACATAGTAGAACACAGAAGATGCTTCTAAGTTGATGTTATAGCAAGTAAGAAGCAGTACAATTCAACTTTTAGTTCTCGATTATTCACTTTTTACCCTTCATTGGTGCCTTGGGCATGACCTAGGACCCTAAGATTTTGCATGAGAGGAGGACTAGCAGCTGCGTTGATCGGGAGTATGAGAAAAGTGTTCATATGTAGTAAAAACCTGAGAAATCCGTCCGTTTTCTTCATTTATTATCGAATCGACTTAAAGCCATATCGTTACATTGGCCGCTCTTCTCTCTGAAACGGTTACATTTATATTCTGCAAAGTTATGTCTCGTGCTGTGGTATGCAGAGACACTAAAAGCAAAATAGTAGAACACAGAAGATGCTTCTAAGTTGATGTTATAGCCAGTAAGAAGCAGTACAATTCAACTTTTAATTCTCGATTATTCATTTTTTACCCTTCTTTGGTGCCTTGGGCATGAGCTAGGACCCTAAGATTTTGCATGAGAGGAGGACTAGCAGCTGCGTTGCACGGGAGAATGTGAAAAGTGTTCATATGTAGCAAAAACCTGAGAAATCCGTCTGTTGTCGTCCTTTGTTATCAAATAAAAATAAAGCGAGATCGACACATTGGCCGCTTTTCTCTCTGAAACGGTTACATTTATCGTCTGCAAAGCTATGTCGCGTGCTGCGGTATGCAGAGACACTAAAAGCAAAATAGTAGAACACAGAAGATGCTTCTAAGTTGATGTTATAACCAGTAAGGAGCAGTACAATTCAACATTTAGTTCTCGATTATTCACTTTTCACCCTTCTTTGGTGCCTTGGGCATGAGCTAGGACCCTAAGATTTTGCATGAGAGGAGGACTAGCAGCTGCGTTGCACGGGAGAATGTGAAAAGTGTTCATATGTAGTAAAAACCTGAGAAATCCGTCCGTTGTCGTCATTTGTTATCGAATAAAGTAAAGCCAGATCGACACATTGGCCGCTTTTCTCTCTGAAACGGTTACATTTATCGTCTGCAAAGCTATGTCGCGTGCTGCGGTATGCAGAGACACTAAAAGCAAAATAGTAGAACACAGAAGATGCTTCTAAGTTGATGTTATAGCAAGTAAGAAGCAGTACAATTCAATTTTTAGTTCTCGATTATCCACTTTTTACCCTTCTTTGGTGCCTTGGACATGTGCTAGGACCCTAAGATTTTGCATGAGAGGAGGACTAGCAGCTGCGTTGAACGGGAGTATGTGAAAAGTGTTCATATGTATTAAAAACCTGAGAAATCCGTCCGTTGTCGTCATTTGTTATCGAATGAAAATAAAGCCAGATCGACACATTGGCCGCTTTTCTCTCTGAAACGGTTACATTTATCATCTGCAAAGCTATGTCGCGTGCTGCAGTATGCAGAGACACTAAAATCAGCATAGTAGAACACAGAAGATACTTCTAAGTTGATGTTATAGCAAGTAAGAAGCAGTACAATTCAACTTTTAGTTCTCGATTATTCACTTTTTACCCTTCTTTGGTGCCTTGGGCATGAGCTAGGACCCTAAGATTTTGCATGAGTGGAGGACTAGCAGCTGCGTTGAACGGGAGTATGTGAAAAGTGTTCATATGTAGTAAAAACCTGAAAAATCCGTCCGTTTTCTTCATTTATTATCGAATCGACTTAAAGCCATATCGTTACATTGGCCGCTCTTCTCTCTGAAACGGTTACATTTATATTCTGCAAAGTTATGTCGCGTGCTGTGGTATGCAGAGACACTAAAAGCAAAATAGTAGAACACAGATGATGCTTCTAAGTTGATGTTATAGCCAGTAAGAAGCAGTACAATTCAACTTTTAATTCTCGATTATTCATTTTTTACCCTTCTTTGATGCCTTGGGCATGAGCTAGGACCCTAAGATTTTGCATGAGAGGAGGACTAGCAGCTGCGTTGCACGGGAGAATGTGAAAAGTGTTCATATGTAGTAAAAACCTGAGAAATCCGTCCGTTTTCTTCATTTATTATCGAATCGACTAAAGCCACATCGTTAGATTGGCCGCTCTTCTCTCTGAAACGGTTACATTTATCGTCTGCAAAGCTATGTCGCGTGCTGCGGTATGCAGAGACACTAAAAGCAAAATAGTAGAACACAGAAGATGCTTCTAAGTTGATGTTATAGCCAGTAAGAAGCAGTACAATTCAACTTTTAGTTCTCGATTATTCACTTTTTACCCTTCTTTGGTGCCTTGGACATGTGCTAGGACACTAAGATTTTGCATGAGAGGAGGACTTGCAGCTGCGTTGAACGGGAGTATGTGAAAAGTGTTCATATGTAGTAAAAACCTGAGAAATCCGTCCGTTGTCGTCATTTGTTATCGAATGAAAATAAAGCCAGATCGACACATTGGCCGCTTTTCTCTCTGAAACGGTTACATTTATCATCTGCAAAGCTATGTCGAGTGCTGCAGTATGCAGAGACACTAAAAGCAACATAGTAGAACACAGAAGATGCTTCTAAGTTGATGTTATAGCAAGTAAGAAGCAGTACAATTCAACTTTTAGTTCTCGATTATTCACTTTTTACCCTTCATTGGTGCCTTGGGCATGACCTAGGACCCTAAGATTTTGCATGAGAGGAGAACTAGCAGCTGCGTTGATCGGGAGTATGAGAAAAGTGTTCATATGTAGTAAAAACCTGAGAAATCCGTCCGTTTTCTTCATTTATTATCGAATCGACTTAAAGCCATATCGTTACATTGGCCGCTCTTCTCTCTGAAACGGTTACATTTATATTCTGCAAAGTTATGTCTCGTGCTGTGGTATGCAGAGACACTAAAAGCAAAATAGTAGAACACAGAAGATGCTTCTAAGTTGATGTTATAGCCAGTAAGAAGCAGTACAATTCAACTTTTAATTCTCGATTATTCATTTTTTACCCTTCTTTGGTGCCTTGGGCATGAGCTAGGACCCTAAGATTTTGCATGAGAGGAGGACTAGAAGCTGCGTTGCACGGGAGAATGTGAAAAGTGTTCATATGTAGCAAAAACCTGAGAAATCCGTCCGTTGTCGTCATTTGTTATCGAATGAAAATAAAGCCAGATCGACACATTGGCCGCTTTTCTCTCTGAAACGGTTACATTTATCATCTGCAAAGCTATGTCGCGTGCTGCAGTATGCAGAGACACTAAAATCAGCATAGTAGAACACAGAAGATACTTCTAAGTTGATGTTATAGCAAGTAAGAAGCAGTACAATTCAACTTTTAGTTCTCGATTATTCACTTTTTACCCTTCTTTGGTGCCTTGGGCATGAGCTAGGACCCTAAGATTTTGCATGAGTGGAGGACTAGCAGCTGCGTTGAACGGGAGTATGTGAAAAGTGTTCATATGTAGTAAAAACCTGAAAAATCCGTCCGTTTTCTTCATTTATTATCGAATCGACTTAAAGCCATATCGTTACATTGGCCGCTCTTCTCTCTGAAACGGTTACATTTATATTCTGCAAAGTTATGTCGCGTGCTGTGGTATGCAGAGACACTAAAAGCAAAATAGTAGAACACAGATGATGCTTCTAAGTTGATGTTATAGCCAGTAAGAAGCAGTACAATTCAACTTTTAATTCTCGATTATTCATTTTTTACCCTTCTTTGGTGCCTTGGGCATGAGCTAGGACCCTAAGATTTTGCATGAGAGGAGGACTAGCAGCTGCGTTGCACGGGAGAATGTGAAAAGTGTTCATATGTAGTAAAAACCTGAGAAATCCGTCCGTTTTCTTCATTTATTATCGAATCGACTAAAGCCACATCGTTAGATTGGCCGCTCTTCTCTCTGAAACGGTTACATTTATCGTCTGCAAAGCTATGTCGCGTGCTGCGGTATGCAGAGACACTAAAAGCAAAATAGTAGAACACAGAAGATGCTTCTAAGTTGATGTTATAGCCAGTAAGAAGCAGTACAATTCAACTTTTAGTTCTCGATTATTCACTTTTTACCCTTCTTTGGTGCCTTGGACATGTGCTAGGACACTAAGATTTTGCCTGAGAGGAGGACTTGCAGCTGCGTTGAACGGGAGTATGTGAAAAGTGTTCATATGTAGTAAAAACCTGAGAAATCCGTCCGTTGTCGTCATTTGTTATCGAATGAAAATAAAGCCAGATCGACACATTGGCCGCTTTTCTCTCTGAAACGGTTACATTTATCATCTGCAAAGCTATGTCGAGTGCTGCAGTATGCAGAGACACTAAAAGCAACATAGTAGAACACAGAAGATGCTTCTAAGTTGATGTTATAGCAAGTAAGAAGCAGTACAATTCAACTTTTAGTTCTCGATTATTCACTTTTTACCCTTCATTGGTGCCTTGGGCATGACCTAGGACCCTAAGATTTTGCATGAGAGGAGAACTAGCAGCTGCGTTGATCGGGAGTATGAGAAAAGTGTTCATATGTAGTAAAAACCTGAGAAATCCGTCCGTTTTCTTCATTTATTATCGAATCGACTTAAAGCCATATCGTTACATTGGCCGCTCTTCTCTCTGAAACGGTTACATTTATATTCTGCAAAGTTATGTCTCGTGCTGTGGTATGCAGAGACACTAAAAGCAAAATAGTAGAACACAGAAGATGCTTCTAAGTTGATGTTATAGCCAGTAAGAAGCAGTACAATTCAACTTTTAATTCTCGATTATTCATTTTTTACCCTTCTTTGGTGCCTTGGGCATGAGCTAGGACCCTAAGATTTTGCATGAGAGGAGGACTAGAAGCTGCGTTGCACGGGAGAATGTGAAAAGTGTTCATATGTAGCAAAAACCTGAGAAATCCGTCCGTTGTCGTCCTTTGTTATCAAATAAAAATAAAGCGAGATCGACACATTGGCCGCTTTTCTCTCTGAAACGGTTACATTTATCGTCTGCAAAGCTATGTCGCGTGCTGCGGTATGCAGAGACACTAAAAGCAAAATAGTAGAACACAGAAGATGCTTCTAAGTTGATGTTATAACCAGTAAGGAGCAGTACAATTCAACATTTAGTTCTCGATTATTCACTTTTCACCCTTCTTTGGTGCCTTGGGCATGAGCTAGGACCCTAAGATTTTGCATGAGAGGAGGACTAGCAGCTGCGTTGCACGGGAGAATGTGAAAAGTGTTCATATGTAGTAAAAACCTGAGAAATCCGTCCGTTGTCGTCATTTGTTATCGAATAAAGTAAAGCCAGATCGACACATTGGCCGCTTTTCTCTCTGAAACGGTTACATTTATCGTCTGCAAAGCTATGTCGCGTGCTGCGGTATGCAGAGACACTAAAAGCAAAATAGTAGAACACAGAAGATGCTTCTAAGTTGATGTTATAGCAAGTAAGAAGCAGTACAATTCAATTTTTAGTTCTCGATTATCCACTTTTTACCCTTCTTTGGTGCCTTGGACATGTGCTAGGACCCTAAGATTTTGCATGAGAGGAGGACTAGCAGCTGCGTTGAACGGGAGTATGTGAAAAGTGTTCATATGTATTAAAAACCTGAGAAATCCGTCCGTTGTCGTCATTTGTTATCGAATGAAAATAAAGCCAGATCGACACATTGGCCGCTTTTCTCTCTGAAACGGCTACATTTATCATCTGCAAAGCTATGTCGCGTGCTGCAGTATGCAGAGACACTAAAATCAGCATAGTAGAACACAGAAGATGCTTCTAAGTTGATGTTATAGCAAGTAAGAAGCAGTACAATTCAACTTTTAGTTCTCGATTATTCACTTTTTACCCTTCTTTGGTGCCTTGGGCATGAGCTAGGACCCTGAGATTTTGCATGAGTGGAGGACTAGCAGCTGCGTTGCACGGGAGAATGTGAAAAGTGTTCATATGTAGCAAAAACCTGAGAAATCCGTCCGTTGTCGTCCTTTGTTATCAAATAAAAATAAAGCCAGATCGACACATTGGCCGCTTTTCTCTCTGAAACGGCTACATTTATCATCTGCAAAGCTATGTCGCGTGCTGCAGTATGCAGAGACACTAAAATCAGCATAGTAGAACACAGAAGATGCTTCTAAGTTGATGTTATAGCAAGTAAGAAGCAGTACAATTCAACTTTTAGTTCTCGATTATTCACTTTTTACCCTTCTTTGGTGCCTTGGGCATGAGCTAGGACCCTAATATTTTGCATGAGAGGAGGACTAGCAGCTGCGTTGAACGGGAGAATGTGAAAAGTGTTCATATGTAGTAAAAACCTGAGAAATCCGTCCGTTGTCGTCATTTGTTATCGAATAAAGTAAAGCCAGATCGACACATTGGCCGCTCTTCTCTCTGAAACGGCTACATTTATCGTCTGCAAAGCTATGTCGCGTGCTGCGGTATGCAGAGACACTAAAAGCAAAATAGTAGAACACAGAAAATGCTTCTAAGTTGATGTTATAGCAAGTAAGAAGCAGTACAATTCAACTTTTAGTTCTCGATTATTCACTTTTTACCCTTCTTTGGTGCCTTGGACATGTGCTAGGACCCTAAGATTTTGCATGAGAGGAGGACTAGCAGCTGCGTTGAACGGGAGAATGTGAAAAGTGTTCATATGTAGTAAAAACCTGAGAAATCCGTCCGTTGTCGTCATTTGTTATCGAATGAAAATAAAGCCAGATCGACACATTGGCCGCTTTTCTCTCTGAAACGGTTACATTTATCATCTGCAAAGCTATGTCGCGTGCTGCAGTATGCAGAGACACTAAAAGCAACATAGTAGAACACAGAAGATGCTTCTAAGTTGATGTTATAGCAAGTAAGAAGCAGTACAATTCAACTTTTAGTTCTCGATTATTCACTTTTTACCCTTTTTTGGTGCCTTGGGCATGAGCTAGGACCCTAAGATTTTGCATGAGAGGAGGACTAGCAGCTGCGTTGAACGGGAGTATGTGAAAAGTGTTCATATGTATTAAAAACCTGAGAAATCCGTCCGTTTTCTTCATTTATTATCGAATCGACTTAAAGCCATATCTTTACATTGGCCGCTATTCTCTCTGAAACGGTTACATTTATATTCTGCAAAGTTATGTCGCGTGCTGTGGTATGCAGAGACACTAAAAGCAAAATACTAGAACACAGAAGATGCTTCTAAGTTGATGTTATAGCCAGTAAGAAGCAGTACAATTCAACTTTTAGTTCTCGATTATTCACTTTTTACCCTTCTTTGGTGCCTCGGGCATGAGCTAGGACCCTACGATTTTGCATGAGAGGAGGACTAGCAGCTGCGTTGAACGGGAGAATGTGAAAAGTGTTCATATGTAGTAAAAACCTGAGAAATCCGTCCGTTGGCGTCATTTGTTATCGAATAAAAGTAAAGCCAGATCGACACTTTGGCCGCTTTTCTCTCTGAAACGGTTACATTTATCATCTGAAAAGCTATGTCGCGTGCTGCGGTATGCAGAGACACTAAAAGCAAAATAGTAGAACACAGAAGATGCTTCTAAGTTGATGTTATAGCCAGTAAGAAGCAGTACAGTTCAACTTTTAGTTCTCGATTATTCACTTTTTACCCTTCTTTGGTGACTTGGGCATGAGCTAGGACCCTAAGATTTTGCATGAGAGGAGGACTAGCAGCTGCGTTGAACGGGAGTATGTGAAAAGTGTTCATATGTAGTAAAAACCTGAGAAATCCGTCCGTTTTCTTCATTTACTATCGAATCGACTTAAAGCCATATCGTTACATTGGCCGCTCTTCTCTCTGAAACGGTTACATTTATCGTCTGCAAAGCTATGTCGCGTGCTGCGGTATGCGGAGAAACTAACCGCACCATAGTAGAACACAGAAGAAGCTTCTAACTTGATGTAATAGCCAGTTAGAAGCAGTACAATCCAAGATTTATTTATCGATTATTGACTTTTTACACTTTTTAGTGCCTTGGACATGAGCTAGGACCTTAAGATTTTGCACCAGAGGAGGACTAGCAACTGCGTTGAACGGGAGAATGTGAAAAGTGTTCATATGTAGTAAAAAACTGAGACATCCGTCCGTTTTCTTCATTTATTATCGAATCGACTGAAAGCCATATTGTTACATTGGCCGCTCTTCTCTCTGAAACGGTTACATTTATCGTCTGCAAAGCTATGTCGCGTGCTGCGGTATGCAGAGACACTAAAAGCAAAATAGTAGAACACAGAAGATGCTTCTAAGTTGATGTTATAGCCAGTAAGAAGCAGTACAATTCAACTTTTAGTTCTCGATTATTCACTTTTTACCATTCTTTGGTGCCTTGGGCATGAGCTAGGACCCTACGATTTTGCATGAGAGGAGGACTAGCAGCTGCGTTGCACGGGAGTATGTGAAAAGTGTTCATATGTAGTAAAAACCTGAGAAATCCGTCCGGTTTCTTCATTTAATATCGTATCGAGTTAAAGCCATATCGTTACATTGGCCGCTCTTCTCTCTGAAACGGTTACATTTATCGTCTGCAAAGCTATGTCGCGTGCTGCGGTATGCGGAGAAACTAACCGCACCATAGTAGAACACAGAAGAAGCTTCTAACTTGATGTAATAGCCAGTTAGAAGCAGTACAATTCAACTTTTAGTTCTCGATTATTCACTTTTTACCCTTCTTTGGTGCCTTGGGCATGAGCTAGGACCCTAAGATTTTGCATGAGAGGAGGACTAGCAGCTGCGTTGAACGGGAGTATGTGAAAAGTGTTCATATGTAGTAAAAACCTGAGAAATCCGTCCGTTTTCTTCATTTATTATCGAATCGACTTAAAGCCATATCGTTACATTGGCCGCTCTTCTCTCTGAGACGGTTACATTTATCGTCTGCAAAGCTATGTCGCGTGCTGCGGTATGCGGAGAAACTAAACGCACCATAGTAGAACACAGAAGAAGCTTCTAACTTGATGTAATAGCCAGTTAGAAGCAGTACAATTCAAGATTTATTTATCGATTACTGACTTTTTACCATTCTTTAGTGGCTTGGACATGAGGTAGGACCTTAAGATTTTGCACCAGAGGAGGACTAGCAGCTGCGTTGAACGGGAGAATGTGAAAAGTGTTCATATGTAGTAAAAACCTGAGAAATCCCTCCGTTTTCTTCATTTATTATCGAATCGACTTAAAGCCAGATCGTTACATTGGCCGCTCTTCTCTCTGAAACGGTTACATTTATCGTCTGCAAAGCCATGTCGCGTGCTGCGGTATGCGGAGAAACTAACCGCACCATAGTAGAACACAGAAGAAGCTTCTAACTTGATGTAATAGCCAGTTAGAAGCAGTACAATCCAAGACTTATTTATCGATTATTGACTTTTTACCCTTCTTTAGTGCCTTGGACATGAGCTAGGACCTTAAGATTTTGCACCAGAGGAGGACTAGCAGCTGCGTTGAACGGGAGAACGTGAAAAGTGTTCATATGTAGTAAAAAACTGAGAAATCCGTCCGTTTTCTTCATTTATTATCGAATCGACTTAAAGCCATATCGTTACATTGGCCGCTTTTCTCTCTGAAACGGTTACATTTATCGTCTGCAAAGCTATGTCGCGTGCTGCGGTATGCAGAGACACTAAAAGCAAAATAGTAGAACACAGAAGATGCTTCTAAGTTGATGTTATAGCCAGTAAGAAGCAGTACAATTCAACTTTTAGTTCTCGATTATTCACTTTTTACCCTTCTTTGGTGCCTTGAGCATGAGCTAGGACCCTAAGATTTTGCATGAGAGGAGGACTAGCAGCTGCGTTGCACGGGAGAATGTGAAAAGTGTTCATATGTAGTAAAAAACTGAGAAATCCGTCCGTTTTCTTCATTTATTATCGAATCGACTTAAAGCCATATCGTTACATTGGCCGCTCTTCTCTCTGAAACGGTTACAATTATCATCTGCAAAGATATGTCGCGTGCTGCGGTATGCAGAGACACTAGAAGCAAAATAGTAGAACACAGAAGATGCTTCTAAGTTGATGTTATAGCCAGTAAGAAGCAGTACAATTCAACTTTTAGTTCTCGATTATTCACTTTTTACCCTTCTTTGGTGCCTTGGGCATGAGCTAGGACCCTAAGATTTTGCATGAGTGGAGGACTAGCAGCTGCGTTGCACGGGAGAATGTGAAAAGTGTTCATATGTAGTAAAAACCTGAGAAATCCGTCCGTTTTCTTCATTTATTATCGAATCGACTTAAAGCCATATCGTTACATTGGCCGCTCTTCTCTCTGAAGCGGTTACATTTATCGTCTGCAAAGCTATGTCGCGTGCTGCGGTATGCAGAGACACTAAAAGCAAATTAGTAGAACACAGAAGATGCTTCTAAGTTGATGTTATAGCCAGTAAGAAGCAGTACAATTCAACTTTTAGTTCTCGATTATTCACTATTTACCCTTCTTTGGTGCCTTTGGCATGAGCTAGGACCCTACGATTTTGCATGAGAGGAGGACTAGCAGCTGCGTTGCACGGGAGAATGTGAAAAGTGTTCATATGTAGTAAAAACCTGAGAAATCCGTCCGTTGTCGTCATTTGTTATCGAATAAAAATAAAGCCAGATCGACACATTGGCCGCTCTTCTCTCTGAAACGGTTACATTTATCGTCTGCAAAGCTATGTCGCGTGCTGCGGTATGCAGAGACACTAAAAGCAAAATAGTAGAACACAGAAGATGCTTCTAAGTTGATGTTATAGCCAGTAAGAAGCAGTACAATTCAACTTTTAGTTCTCGATTATGCACTTTTTACACTTCTTTGGTGCCTTGGGCATGAGCTAGGACCCTAAGATTTTGCATGAGAGGAGGACTAGCAGCTGCGTTGCACGGGAGAATGTGAAAAGTGTTCATATGTAGTAAAAACCTGAGAAATCCGTCCGTTGTCGTCATTTGTTATCGAATAAAAATAAAGCCAGATCGACACATTGGCCGCTTTTCTCTCTGAAACGGTTACATTTATCATCTGCAAAGCTATGTCGCGTGCTGCGGTATGCAGGGACACTAAAAGCAAAATAGTAGAACACAGAAGATGCTTCAAAGTTGATGTTATAGCCAGTAAGAAGCAGTACAATTCAACTTTTAGTTCTCGATTATTCACTTTTTACCCTTCTTTGGTGCCATGGGCATGAGCTAGGACCCTAAGATTTTGCATGAGAGGAGGACTAGCAGCTGCGTTGCACGGGAGAATGTGAAAAGTGTTCATATGTAGTAAAAACCTGAGAAATCCGTCCGTTGTCGTCATTTGTTATCGAATAAAAATAAAGCCAGATCGACACATTGGCCGCTTTTCTCTCTGAAACGGTTACATTTATCATCTGCACAGCTATGTCGCGTGCTGCGGTATGCAGAGACACTAAAAGCAAAATAGTAGAACACAGAAGATGCTTCTAAGTTGATGTTATAGCCAGTAAGAAGCAGTACAATTCAACTTTTAATTCTCGATTATTCATTTTTTACCCTTCTTTGGTGCCTTGGGCATGAGCTAGGACCCTAAGATTTTGCATGAGAGGAGGACTAGCAGCTGCGTTGCACGGGAGAATGTGAAAAGTGTTCATATGTAGTAAAAACCTGAGAAATCCGTCCGTTGTCGTCATTTGTTATCGAATAAAAATAAAGCCAGATCGTCACATTGGCCGCTTTTCTCTCTGAAACGGTTACATTTATCATCTGCAAAGCTATGTCGCGTGCTGCGGTATGCAGAGACACTAAAAGCAAAATAGTAGAACACAGAAGATGCTTCTAAGTTGATGTCATAGCCAGTAAGAAGCAGTACAATTCAACTTTTAGTTCTCGATTATTCACTTTTTACCCTTCTTTGGTGCCTTGGGCATGAGCTAGGACCCTAAGATTTTGCATGAGAGGAGGACTAGCAGCTGCGTTGAACGGGAGTATGTGAAAAGTGTTCATATGTAGTAAAAACCTGAGAAATCCGTCCGTTTTCTTCATTTATTATCGAATCGACTTAAAGCCATATCGTTACATTGGCCGCTCTTCTCTCTGAGACGGTTACATTTATCGTCTGCAAAGGTATGTCGCGTGCTGCGGTATGCGGAGAAACTAACCGCACCATAGTAGAACACAGAAGAAGCTTCTAACTTGATGTAATAGCCAGTTAGAAGCAGTACAATCCAAGATTTATTTATCGATTATTGACTTTTTACCTTTCTTTAGTGGCTTGGACATGAGGTAGGACCTTAAGATTTTGCACCAGAGGAGGACTAGCAGCTGCGTTGAACGGGAGAATGTGAAAAGTGTTCATATGTAGTAAAAACCTGAGAAATCCGTCCGTTTTCTTCATTTATTATCGAATCGACTTAAAGCCAGTTCGTTACATTGGCCGCTCTTCTCTCTGAAACGGTTACATTTATCGTCTGCAAAGCCATGTCGCGTGCTGCGGTATGCGGAGAAACTAACCGCACCATAGTAGAACACAGAAGAAGCTTCTAACTTGATGTAATAGCCAGTTAGAAGCAGTACAATCCAAGACTTATTTATCGATTATTGACTTTTTACCCTTCTTTAGTGCCTTGGACATGAGCTAGGACCTTAAGATTTTGCACCAGAGGAGGACTAGCAGCTGCGTTGAACGGGAGAATGTGAAAAGTGTTCATATGTAGTAAAAAACTGAGAAATCCGTCCGTTTTCTTCATTTATTATCGAATCGACTTAAAGCCATATCGTTACATTGGCCGCTCTTCTCTCTGAAACGGTTACATTTATCGTCTGCAAAGCTATGTCGCGTGCTGCGGTATGCAGAGACACTAAAAGCAAAATAGTAGAACACAGAAGATGCTTCTAAGTTGATGTTATAGCCAGTAAGACGCAGTACAATTCAACTTTTAGTTCTCGATTATTGACTTTTTACCTTTCTTTTTGTGGCTTGGACATGAGGTAGGACCTTAGGATTTTGCACCAGAAGAGGACTAGCAGCTGCGTTGAACGGGAGAATGTGAAAAGTGTTCATATGTAGTAAAAACCAGAGAAATCCGTTCGTTTTCTTCATTTATTATCGAATCGACTTAAAGCCAGATCGCTACATTGGCCGCTCTTCTCTCTGAAACGGTTACATTTATCGTCTGCAAAGCCATGTCGCGTGCTGCGGTATGGGGAGAAACTGACCGCACCATAGTAGAACACAGAAGAAGCTTCTAACTTGATGTAATAGCCAGTAAGAAGCAGTACAATTCAACTTTTAGTTCTCGATTATTCACTTTTTACCCTTCTTTGGTGACTTGGGCATGAGCTAGGACCCTAAGATTTTGCATGAGAGGAGGACTAGCAGCTGCGTTGAACGGGAGTACGTGAAAAGTGTTCATATGTAGTAAAACCCTGAGAAATCCGACCGTTGTCGTCATTTGTTATCGAATAAAAATAAAGCCAGATCGACACATTGGCCGCTTTTCTCTCTGAAACGGTTACATTTATCATCTGCAAAGCTATGTCGCGTGCTGCGGTATGCAGAGACACTAAAAGCAAAATCGTAGAACACAGAAGATGCTTCTAAGTGGATGTTATAGCCAGTAAGAAGCAGTACAATTCAACCTTTAGTTCTCGATTATTTACTTTTTACCCTTCTTTGGTGCCTTGGGCATGAGCTAGGACCCTAAGATTTTGCATGAGAGGAGGACTAGCAGCTGCGTTGAACGGGAGTATGTGAAAAGTGTTCATATGTAGTAAAAACCTGAGAATCCGTCCGTTTTCTTCATTTATTATCGAATCGACTTAAAGCCATATCGTTACATTGGCCGCTCTTCTCTCTGAAACGGTTACAATTATCGTCTGCAAAGCTATGTCGCGTGCTGCGGTATGCAGAGACACTAAAAGCAAAATAGTAGAACACAGAAGATGCTTCTAAGTTGATGTTATATCCAGTAAGAAGCAGTACAATTCAACTTTTAGTTCTCGATTATTCACTTTTTACCCTTCTTTGGTGCCTTGGGCATGAGCTAGGACCCTAAGATTTTGCATGAGAGGAGGACTAGCAGGTGCGTTGCACGGGAGAATGTGAAAAGTGTTCATATGTAGTAAAAACCCGAGAAATCCGTCCGTTGTCGTCATTTGTTATCGAATAAAAATAAAGCCAGATCTACACATTGGCCGCTTTTCTCTCTGAAACGGTTACATTTATCGTCTGCAAAGCTATGTCAAGTGCTGCGGTATGCAGAGACACTAAAAGCAAAATAGTAGAACACAGAAGATGCTTCTAAGTTGATGTTATAGCCAGTAAGAAGCAGTACAATTCAACTTTTAGTTCTCGATTATGCACTTTTTACACTTCTTTGGTGCCTTGGGCATGAGCTAGGACCCTAAGATTTTGCATGAGAGGAGGACTAGCAGCTGCGTTGCACGGGAGAATGTGAAAAGTGTTCATATGTAGTAAAAACCTGAGAAATCCGTCCGTTGTCGTCATTTGTTATCGAATAAAAATAAAGCCAGATCGACACATTGGCCGCTTTTCTCTCTGAAACGGTTACATTTATCATCTGCAAAGCTATGTCGCGTGCTGCGGTATGCAGGGACACTAAAAGCAAAATAGTAGAACACAGAAGATGCTTCAAAGTTGATGTTATAGCCAGTAAGAAGCAGTACAATTCAACTTTTAGTTCTCGATTATTCACTTTTTACCCTTCTTTGGTGCCATGGGCATGAGCTAGGACCCTAAGATTTTGCATGAGAGGAGGACTAGCAGCTGCGTTGCACGGGAGAATGTGAAAAGTGTTCATATGTAGTAAAAACCTGAGAAATCCGTCCGTTGTCGTCATTTGTTATCGAATAAAAATAAAGCCAGATCGACACATTGGCCGCTTTTCTCTCTGAAACGGTTACATTTATCATCTGCACAGCTATGTCGCGTGCTGCGGTATGCAGAGACACTAAAAGCAAAATAGTAGAACACAGAAGATGCTTCTAAGTTGATGTTATAGCCAGTAAGAAGCAGTACAATTCAACTTTTAATTCTCGATTATTCATTTTTTACCCTTCTTTGGTGCCTTGGGCATGAGCTAGGACCCTAAGATTTTGCATGAGAGGAGGACTAGCAGCTGCGTTGCACGGGAGAATGTGAAAAGTGTTCATATGTAGTAAAAACCTGAGAAATCCGTCCGTTGTCGTCATTTGTTATCGAATAAAAATAAAGCCAGATCGTCACATTGGCCGCTTTTCTCTCTGAAACGGTTACATTTATCATCTGCAAAGCTATGTCGCGTGCTGCGGTATGCAGAGACACTAAAAGCAAAATAGTAGAACACAGAAGATGCTTCTAAGTTGATGTCATAGCCAGTAAGAAGCAGTACAATTCAACTTTTAGTTCTCGATTATTCACTTTTTACCCTTCTTTGGTGCCTTGGGCATGAGCTAGGACCCTAAGATTTTGCATGAGAGGAGGACTAGCAGCTGCGTTGAACGGGAGTATGTGAAAAGTGTTCATATGTAGTAAAAACCTGAGAAATCCGTCCGTTTTCTTCATTTATTATCGAATCGACTTAAAGCCATATCGTTACATTGGCCGCTCTTCTCTCTGAGACGGTTACATTTATCGTCTGCAAAGCTATGTCGCGTGCTGCGGTATGCGGAGAAACTAACCGCACCATAGTAGAACACAGAAGAAGCTTCTAACTTGATGTAATAGCCAGTTAGAAGCAGTACAATCCAAGATTTATTTATCGATTATTGACTTTTTACCTTTCTTTAGTGGCTTGGACATGAGGTAGGACCTTAAGATTTTGCACCAGAGGAGGACTAGCAGCTGCGTTGAACGGGAGAATGTGAAAAGTGTTCATATGTAGTAAAAACCTGAGAAATCCGTCCGTTTTCTTCATTTATTATCGAATCGACTTAAAGCCAGTTCGTTACATTGGCCGCTCTTCTCTCTGAAACGGTTACATTTATCGTCTGCAAAGCCATGTCGCGTGCTGCGGTATGCGGAGAAACTAACCGCACCATAGTAGAACACAGAAGAAGCTTCTAACTTGATGTAATAGCCAGTTAGAAGCAGTACAATCCAAGACTTATTTATCGATTATTGACTTTTTACCCTTCTTTAGTGCCTTGGACATGAGCTAGGACCTTAAGATTTTGCACCAGAGGAGGACTAGCAGCTGCGTTGAACGGGAGAATGTGAAAAGTGTTCATATGTAGTAAAAAACTGAGAAATCCGTCCGTTTTCTTCATTTATTATCGAATCGACTTAAAGCCATATCGTTACATTGGCCGCTCTTCTCTCTGAAACAGTTACATTTATCGTCTGCAAAGCTATGTCGCGTGCTGCGGTATGCAGAGACACTAAAAGCAAAATAGTAGAACACAGAAGATGCTTCTAAGTTGATGTTATAGCCAGTTAGAAGCAGTACAATCCAAGATTTATTTATCGATTATTGACTTTTTTCCCTTCTTTAGTGCCTTGGACATGAGCTAGGACCTTAAGATTTTGCACCAGAGGAGGACTAGCAGCTGCGTTGAACGGGAGAATGTGAAAAGTGTTCATATGTAGTAAAAACCAGAGAAATCCGTTCGTTTTCTTCATTTATTATCGAATCGACTTAAAGCCAGATCGCTACATTGGCCGCTCTTCTCTCTGAAACGGTTACATTTATCGTCTGCAAAGCCATGTCGCGTGCTGCGGTATGGGGAGAAACTGACCGCACCATAGTAGAACACAGAAGAAGCTTCTAACTTGATGTAATAGCCAGTAAGAAGCAGTACAATTCAACTTTTAGTTCTCGATTATTCACTTTTTACCCTTCTTTGGTGACTTGGGCATGAGCTAGGACCCTAAGATTTTGCATGAGAGGAGGACTAGCAGCTGCGTTGAACGGGAGTACGTGAAAAGTGTTCATATGTAGTAAAACCCTGAGAAATCCGACCGTTGTCGTCATTTGTTATCGAATAAAAATAAAGCCAGATCGACACATTGGCCGCTTTTCTCTCTGAAACGGTTACATTTATCATCTGCAAAGCTATGTCGCGTGCTGCGGTATGCAGAGACACTAAAAGCAAAATCGTAGAACACAGAAGATGCTTCTAAGTGGATGTTATAGCCAGTAAGAAGCAGTACAATTCAACCTTTAGTTCTCGATTATTTACTTTTTACCCTTCTTTGGTGCCTTGGGCATGAGCTAGGACCCTAAGATTTTGCATGAGAGGAGGACTAGCAGCTGCGTTGAACGGGAGTATGTGAAAAGTGTTCATATGTAGTAAAAACCTGAGAATCCGTCCGTTTTCTTCATTTATTATCGAATCGACTTAAAGCCATATCGTTACATTGGCCGCTCTTCTCTCTGAAACGGTTACAATTATCGTCTGCAAAGCTATGTCGCGTGCTGCGGTATGCAGAGACACTAAAAGCAAAATAGTAGAACACAGAAGATGCTTCTAAGTTGATGTTATATCCAGTAAGAAGCAGTACAATTCAACTTTTAGTTCTCGATTATTCACTTTTTACCCTTCTTTGGTGCCTTGGGCATGAGCTAGGACCCTAAGATTTTGCATGAGAGGAGGACTAGCAGGTGCGTTGCACGGGAGAATGTGAAAAGTGTTCATATGTAGTAAAAACCCGAGAAATCCGTCCGTTGTCGTCATTTGTTATCGAATAAAAATAAAGCCAGATCTACACATTGGCCGCTTTTCTCTCTGAAACGGTTACATTTATCGTCTGCAAAGCTATGTCAAGTGCTGCGGTATGCAGAGACACTAAAAGCAAAATAGTAGAACACAGAAGATGCTTCTAAGTTGATGTTATAGCCAGTAAGAAGCAGTACAATTCAACTTTTAGTGCTCGATTATTCACTTTTTACCCTTCTTTGGTGCCTTGGGCATGAGCTAGGACCCTAAGATTTTGCATGAGAGGAGGACTAGCAGCTGCGTTGAACGGGAGTATGTGAAAAGTGTTCATATGTAGTAAAAACGTGAGAAATCCGTCCGTTTTCTTCATTTATTATCGAATCGACTTAAAGCCATATCGTTACATTGGCCGCTCTTCTCTCTGAAACGGTTACATTTATCGTCTGCAAAGCTATGTCGCGTGCTGCGGTATGCAGAGACACTAAAAGCAAAATAGTAGAACACAGAAGATGCTTCTAAGTTGATGTTATAGCCAGTAAGAAGCAGTACAATTCAACTTTTAGTTCTCGATTATGCACTTTTTACACTTCTTCGGTGCCTTGGGCATGAGCTAGGACCCTAAGATATTGCATGAGAGGAGGACTAGCAGCTGCGTTGCACGGGAGAATGTGAAAAGTGTTCATATGTAGTAAAAACCTGAGAAATCCGTCCGTTGGCGTCATTTGTTATCGAATAAAAATAAAGCCAGATCGACACATTGGCCGCTTTTCTCTCTGAAACGTTTACATTTATCATCTGCAAAGCTATGTCGCGTGCTGCGGTATGCAGAGACACTAAAAGCAAAATAGTAGAACACAGAAGATGCTTCAAAGTTGATGTTATAGCCAGTAAGAAGCAGTACAATTCAACTTTTAGTTCTCGATTATTCACTTTTTACCCTTCTTTGGTGCCATGGGCATGAGCTAGGACCCTAAGATTTTGCATGAGAGGAGGACTAGCACCTGCGTTGCACGGGAGCATGTGAAAAGTGTTCATATGTAGTAAAAACCTGAGAAATCCGTCCGTTGTCGTCATTTGTTATCGAATAAAAATAAAGCCAGATCTACACATTGGCCGCTTTTCTCTCTGAAACGGTTACATTTATCGTCTGCAAAACTATGTCGCGTGCTGCGGAATGCAGAGACACTAAAAGCAAAATAGTAGAACACAGAAGATGCTTCTAAGTTGATGTTATAGCCAGTAAGAAGCAGTACAATTCAACTTTTAGTGCTCGATTATTCACTTTTTACCCTTCTTTGGTGCCTTGGGCATGAGCTAGGACCCTAAGATTTTGCATGAGAGGAGGACTAGCAGCTGCGTTGAACGGGAGTATGTGAAAAGTGTTCATATGTAGTAAAAACTTGAGAAATCCGTCCGTTTTCTTCATTTATTATCGAATCGACTTAAAGCCATATCGTTACATTGGCCGCTCTTCTCTCTGAAACGGTTACAATTATCGTCTGCAAAGCTATGTCGCTTGCTGCGGTATGCAGAGACACTAAAAGCAAAATAGTAGAACACAGAAGATGCTTCTAAGTTGATGTTATAGCCAGTAAGAAGCAGTACAATTCAACTTTTAGTTCTCGATTATTCACTTTTTACCCTTCTTTGGTGCCTTGGGCATGAGCTAGGACCCTAAGATTTTGCATGAGAGGAGGACTAGCAGCTGCGTTGCACGGGAGAATGTGAATAGTGTTCATATGTAGTAAAAACCTGAGAAATCCGTCCGTTGTCGTCATTTGTTATCGAATAAAAATAAAGCCAGATCGCCACATTGGCCGCTTTTCTCTCTGAAACGGTTACATTTATCATCTGCAAAGATATGTCGCGTGCTGCGGTATGCAGAGACACTAAAAGCAAAATAGTAGAACACAGAAGATGCTTCTAAGTTGATGTTATAACCAGTAAGAAGCAGTACAATTCAACTTTTAGTTCTCGATTATTCACTTTTTACCCTTCTTTGGTGCCTTGGGCATGAGCTAGGACCCTAAGATTTTGCATGAGAGGAGGACTAGCAGCTGCGTTGAACGGGAGTATGTGAAAAGTGTTCATGTGTAGTAAAAACCTGAGAATTCCGTCCGTTTTCTTCATTTATTATCGAATCGACTTAAAGCCATATCGTTACATTGGCCGCTTTTCTCTCTGAAACGGTTACATTTATCGTCTGCAAAGCTATGTCGCGTGCTGCGGTATGCAGAGACACTAAAAGCAAAATAGTAGAACACAGAAGATGCTTCTAAGTTGATGTTATAGTCAGTAAGAAGCAGTACAATTCAACTTTTAGTTCTCGATTATTCACTTTTTACACTTCTTTGGTGCCTTGGGCATGGGCTAGGACCCTAAGATTTTGCATGAGAGGAGGACTAGCAGCTGCGTTTAACGGGAGTATGTGAAAAGTGTTCGTATGTAGTAAAAACCTGAGAAATCCGTCCGTTTTCTTCATTTATTATCGAATCGACTTAAAGCCATATCGTTACATTGGCCGCTCTTCTCTCTGAAACGGTTACATTTATCGTCTGCAAAGCTATGTCCCGTGCTGCGGTATGCAGAGACACTAAAAGCAAAATAGTAGAACACAGAAGATGCTACTAAGTTGATGTTATAGCCAGTAAGAAGCAGTACAATTCAACTTTTAGTTCTCGATTATTCACTTTTTACCCTTCTTTGGTGCCATGGGCATGAGCTAGGACCCTAAGATTTTGCATGAGATGAGGACTAGCAGCTGCGTTGCACGGGAGAATGTGAAAAGTGTTCATATGTAGTAAAAACCTGAGAAATCCGTCCGTTGTCGTCATTTGTTATCGAATAAAAATAAAGCCAGATCGACACATTGGCCGCTTTTCTCTCTGAAACGGTTACATTTATCATCTGCACAGCTATGTCGCGTGCTGCGGTATGCAGAGACACTAAAAGCAAAATAGTAGAACACAGAAGATGCTTCTAAGTTGATGTTATAGCCAGTAAGAAGCAGTACAATTCAACTTTTAATTCTCGATTATTCATTTTTTACCCTTCTTTGGTGCCTTGGGCATGAGCTAGGACCCTAAGATTTTGCATGAGAGGAGGACTAGCAGCTGCGTTGCACGGGAGAATGTGAAAAGTGTTCATATGTAGTAAAAACCTGAGAAATCCGTCCGTTGTCGTCATTTGTTATCGAATAAAAATAAAGCCAGATCGTCACATTGGCCGCTTTTCTCTCTGAAACGGTTACATTTATCATCTGCAAAGCTATGTCGCGTGCTGCGGTATGCAGAGACACTAAAAGCAAAATAGTAGAACACAGAAAATGCTTCTAAGTTGATGTCATAGCCAGTAAGAAGCAGTACAATTCATCTTTTAGTTCTCGATTATTCACTTTTTACCCTTCTTTGGTGCCTTGGGCATGAGCTAGGACCCTAAGATTTTGCATGAGAGGAGGACTAGCAGCTGCGTTGCACGGGAGAATGTGAAAAGTGTTCATATGTAGAAAAAACCTGAGAAATCCGTCCGTTTTCTTCATTTATTATCGAATCGACTTAAAGCCATATCGTTACATTGGCCGCTCTTCTCTCTGAGACGGTTACATTTATCGTCTGCAAAGCTATGTCGCGTGCTGCGGTATGCGGAGAAACTAACCGCACCATAGTAGAACACAGAAGATGCTTCTAAGTTGATGTTATAGCCAGCAAGAAGCAGTACAATTCAACTTTTAGTTCTCGATTATGCACTTTTTACACTTCTTTGGTGCCTTGGGCAAGAGCTAGGACCCTAAGATTTTGCATGAGAGGAGGACTAGCAGCTGCGTTGCACGGGAGAATGTGAAAAGTTTTCATATGTAGTAAAAACCTGAGAAATCCGTCCGTTGTCGTCATTTGTTATCGAATAAAAATAAAGCCAGATTGTCACATTGGCCGCTTTTCTCTCTGAAACGGTTACATTTATCATCTGCAAAGCTATGTCGCGTGCTGCGGTATGCAGAGACACTAAAAGCAAAATAGTAGAACACAGAAGATGCTTCTAGGTTGATGTCATAGCCAGTAAGAAGCAGTACAATTCAACTTTTAGTTCTCGATTATTCACTTTTTACCCTTCTTTGGTGCCTTGGGCATGAGCTAGGACCCTAAGATTTTGCATGAGAGGAGGACTAGCAGCTGCGTTGAACGGGAGTATGTGAAAAGTGTTCATATGTAGTAAAAACCTGAGAAATCCGTCCGTTTTCTTCATTTATTATCGAATCGACTTAAAGCCATATCGTTACATTGGCCGCTCTTCTCTCTGAGACGGTTACATTTATCGTCTGCAAAGCTATGTCGCGTGCTGCGGTATGCGGAGAAACTAACCGCACCATAGTAGAACACAGAAGAAGCTTCTAACTTGATGTAATAGCCAGTTAGAAGCAGTACAATCCAAGATTTATTTATCGATTATTGACTTTTTACCTTTCTTTAGTGGCTTGGACATGAGGTAGGACCTTAAGATTTTGCACCAGAGGAGGACTAGCAGCTGCGTTGAACGGGAGAATGTGAAAAGTGTTCATATGTAGTAAAAACCTGAGAAATCCGTCCGTTTTCTTCATTTATTATCGAATCGACTTAAAGCCAGTTCGTTACATTGGCCCCTCTTCTCTCTGAAACGGTTACATTTATCGTCTGCAAAGCCATGTCGCGTGCTGCGGTATGCGGAGAAACTAACCGCACCATAGTAGAACACAGAAGAAGCTTCTAACTTGATGTAATAGCCAGTTAGAAGCAGTACAATCCAAGACTTATTTGTCGATTATTGACTTTTTACCCTTCTTTAGTGCCTTGGACATGAGCTAGGACCTTAAGATTTTGCACCAGAGGAGGACTAGCAGCTGCGTTGAACGGGAGAATGTGAAAAGTGTTCATATGTAGTAAAAAACTGAGAAATCCGTCCGTTTTCTTCATTTATTATCGAATCGACTTAAAGCCATATCGTTACATTGGCCGCTCTTCTCTCTGAAACGGTTACATTTATCGTCTGCAAAGCTATGTCGCGTGCTGCGGTATGCAGAGACACTAAAAGCAAAATAGTAGAACACAGAAGATGCTTCTAAGTTGATGTTATAGCCAGTAAGACGCAGTACAATTCAACTTTTAGTTCTCGATTATTGACTTTTTACCTTTCTTTAGTGGCTTGGACATGAGGTAGGACCTTAGGATTTTGCACCAGAAGAGGACTAGCAGCTGCGTTGAACGGGAGAATGTGAAAAGTGTTCATATGTAGTAAAAACCAGAGAAATCCGTTCGTTTTCTTCATTTATTATCGAATCGACTTAAAGCCAGATCGCTACATTGGCCGCCCTTCTCTCTGAAACGGTTACATTTATCGTCTGCAAAGCCATGTCGCGTGCTGCGGTATGGGGAGAAACTGACCGCACCATAGTAGAACACAGAAGAAGCTTCTAACTTGATGTAATAGCCAGTAAGAAGCAGTACAATTCAACTTTTAGTTCTCGATTATTCACTTTTTACCCTTCTTTGGTGACCTGGGCATGAGCTAGGACTCTAAGATTTTGCATGAGAGGAGGACTAGCAGCTGCGTTGAACGGGAGTACGAGAAAAGTGTTCATATGTAGTAAAACCCTGAGAAATCCGACCGTTGTCGTCATTTGTTATCGAATAAAAATAAAGCCAGATCGACACATTGGCCGCTTTTCTCTCTGAAACGGTTACATTTATCATCTGCAAAGCTATGTCGCGTGCTGCGGTATGCAGAGACACTAAAAGCAAAATCGTAGAACACAGAAGATGCTTCTAAGTGGATGTTATAGCCAGTAAGAAGCAGTACAATTCAACCTTTAGTTCTCGATTATTTACTTTTTACCCTTCTTTGGTGCCTTGGGCATGAGCTAGGACCCTAAGATTTTGCATGAGAGGAGGACTAGCAGCTGCGTTGAACGGGAGTATGTGAAAAGTGTTCATATGTAGTAAAAACCTGAGAATCCGTCCGTTTTCTTCATTTATTATCGAATCGACTTAAAGCCATATCATTACATTGGCCGCTCTTCTCTCTGAAACGGTTACAATTATCGTCTGCAAAGCTATGTCGCGTGCTGCGGTATGCAGAGACACTAAAAGCAAAATAGTAGAACACAGAAGATGCTTCTAAGTTGATGTTATATCCAGTAAGAAGCAGTACAATTCAACTTTTAGTTCTCGATTATTCACTTTTTACCCTTCTTTGGTGCCTTGGGCATGCGCTAGGACCCTAAGATTTTGCATGAGAGGAGGACTAGCAGGTGCGTTGCACGGGAGAATGTGAAAAGTGTTCATATGTAGTAAAAACCCGAGAAATCCGTCCGTTGTCGTCATTTGTTATCGAATAAAAATAAAGCCAGATCTACACATTGGCCGCTTTTCTCTCTGAAACGGTTACATTTATCGTCTGCAAAGCTATGTCGCGTGCTGCGGTATGCAGAGACACTAAAAGCAAAATAGTAGAACACAGAAGATGCTTCTAAGTTGATGTTATAGCCAGTAAGAAGCAGTACAATTCAACTTTTAGTGCTCGATTATTCACTTTTTACCCTTCTTTGGTGCCTTGGGCATGAGCTAGGACCCTAAGATTTTGCATGAGAGGAGGACTAGCAGCTGCGTTGAACGGGAGTATGTGAAAAGTGTTCATATGTAGTAAAAACGTGAGAAATCCGTCCGTTTTCCTCATTTATTATCGAATCGACTTAAAGCCATATCGTTACATTGGCCGCTCTTCTCTCTGAAACGGTTACAATTATCGTCTGCAAAGCTATGTCGCTTGCTGCGGTATGCAGAGACACTAAAAGCAAAATAGTAGAACACAGAAGATGCTTCTAAGTTGATGTTATAGCCAGTAAGAAGCAGTACAATTCAACTTTTAGTTCTCGATTATTCACTTTTTACCCTTCTTTGGTGCCTTGGGCATGGGCTAGGACCCTAAGATATTGCATGAGAGGAGGACTAGCAGCTGCGTTGCACGGGAGAATGTGAATAGTGTTCATATGTAGTAAAAACCTGAGAAATCCGTCCGTTGTCGTCATTTGTTATCGAATAAAAATAAAGCCAGATCGCCACATTGGCCGCTTTTCTCTTTGAAACGGTTACATTTATCATCTGCAAAGATATGTCGCGTGCTGCGGTATGCAGAGACACTAAAAGCAAAATAGTAGAACACAGAAGATGCTTCTAAGTTGATGTTATAACCAGTAAGAAGCAGTACAACTCAACTTTTAGTTCTCGGTTATTAACTTTTTACCCTTCTTTGGTGCCTTGGGCATGAGCTAGGACCCTAAGATTTTGCATGAGAGGAGGACTAGCAGCTGCGTTGAACGGGAGTATGTGAAAAGTGTTCATGTGTAGTAAAAACCTGAAAATTCCGTCCGTTTTCTTCATTTATTATCGAATCGACTTAAAGCCATATCGTTACATTGGCCGCTCTTCTCTCTGAAACGGTTACATTTATCGTCTGCAAAGCTATGTCGCGTGCTGCGGTATGCAGAGACACTAAAAGCAAAATAGTAGAACACAGAAGATGCTTCTAAGTTGATGTTATAGCCAGTAAGAAGCAGTACAATTCAACTTTTAGTTCTCGATTATGCACTTTTTACACTTCTTCGGTGCCTTGGGCATGAGCTAGGACCCTAAGATATTGCATGAGAGGAGGACTAGCAGCTGCGTTGCACGGGAGAATGTGAAAAGTGTTCATATGTAGTAAAAACCTGAGAAATCCGTCCGTTGGCGTCATTTGTTATCGAATAAAAATAAAGCCAGATCGACACATTGGCCGCTTTTCTCTCTGAAACGTTTACATTTATCATCTGCAAAGCTATGTCGCGTGCTGCGGTATGCAGAGACACTAAAAGCAAAATAGTAGAACACAGAAGATGCTTCAAAGTTGATGTTATAGCCAGTAAGAAGCAGTACAATTCAACTTTTAGTTCTCGATTATTCACTTTTTACCCTTCTTTGGTGCCATGGGCATGAGCTAGGACCCTAAGATTTTGCATGAGAGGAGGACTAGCAGCTGCGTTGCACGGGAGCATGTGAAAAGTGTTCATATGTAGTAAAAACCTGAGAAATCCGTCCGTTGTCGTCATTTGTTATCGAATAAAAATAAAGCCAGATCTACACATTGGCCGCTTTTCTCTCTGAAACGGTTACATTTATCGTCTGCAAAACTATGTCGCGTGCTGCGGAATGCAGAGACACTAAAAGCAAAATAGTAGAACACAGAAGATGCTTCTAAGTTGATGTTATAGCCAGTAAGAAGCAGTACAATTCAACTTTTAGTGCTCGATTATTCACTTTTTACCCTTCTTTGGTGCCTTGGGCATGAGCTAGGACCCTAAGATTTTGCATGAGAGGAGGACTAGCAGCTGCGTTGAACGGGAGTATGTGAAAAGTGTTCATATGTAGTAAAAACTTGAGAAATCCGTCCGTTTTCTTCATTTATTATCGAATCGACTTAAAGCCATATCGTTACATTGGCCGCTCTTCTCTCTGAAACGGTTACAATTATCGTCTGCAAAGCTATGTCGCTTGCTGCGGTATGCAGAGACACTAAAAGCAAAATAGTAGAAGACAGAAGATGCTTCTAAGTTGATGTTATAGCCAGTAAGAAGCAGTACAATTCAACTTTTAGTTCTCGATTATTCACTTTTTACCCTTCTTTGGTGCCTTGGGCATGAGCTAGGACCCTAAGATTTTGCATGAGAGGAGGACTAGCAGCTGCGTTGCACGGGAGAATGTGAATAGTGTTCATATGTAGTAAAAACCTGAGAAATCCGTCCGTTGTCGTCA
Source organism: Schistocerca gregaria (assembly GCF_023897955.1). Lineage (NCBI taxonomy): Eukaryota > Metazoa > Arthropoda > Insecta > Orthoptera > Acrididae > Schistocerca > Schistocerca gregaria. Next base: position 592,717,387 of record NC_064925.1, read on the forward strand.
TTTGTTATCGAATAAAAATAAAGCCAGATCGCCACATTGGCCGCTTTTCTCTCTGAAACGGTTACATTTATCATCTGCAAAGATATGTCGCGTGCTGCGGTATGCAGAGACACTAAAAGCAAAATAGTAGAACACAGAAGATGCTTCTAAGTTGATGTTATAACCAGTAAGAAGCAGTACAATTCAACTTTTAGTTCTCGAATATTCACTTTTTACCCTTCTTTGGTGCCTTGGGCATGAGCTAGGACCCTAAGATTTTGCATGAGAGGAGGACTAGCAGCTGCGTTGAACGGGAGTATGTGAAAAGTGTTCATGTGTAGTAAAAACCTGAGAATTCCGTCCGTTTTCTTCATTTATTATCGAATCGACTTAAAGCCATATCGTTACATTGGCCGCTTTTCTCTCTGAAACGGTTACATTTATCGTCTGCAAAGCTATGTCGCGTGATGCGGTATGCAGAGACACTAAAAGCAAAATAGTAGAACACAGAAGATGCTTCTAAGTTGATGTTATAGCCAGTAAGAAGCAGTACAATTCAACTTTTAGTTCTCGATTATTCACTTTTTACACTTCTTTGGTGCCTTGGGCATGGGCTAGGACCCTAAGATTTTGCATGAGAGGAGGACTAGCAGCTGCGTTGAACGGGAGTATGTGAAAAGTGTTCGTATGTAGTAAAAACCTGAGAAATCCGTCCGTTTTCTTCATTTATTATCGAATCGACTTAAAGCCATATCGTTACATTGGCCGCTCTTCTCTCTGAAACGGTTACATTTATCGTCTGCAAAGCTATGTCCCGTGCTGCGGTATGCAGAGACACTAAAAGCAAAATATTAGAACACAGAAGATGCTACTAAGTTGATGTTATAGCCAGTAAGAAACAGTACAATTCAACTTTTAGTTCTCGATTATTCACTTTTTACCTTTCCTTGGTGCCTTGGGCATGAGCTAGGACCCTAATATTTTGCATGAGAGGAAGACTAGCAGCTGCGTTGCACGGGAGAATGTGAAAAGTGTTCATATGTAGTAAAAACCTGAGAAATCCGTCCGTTGTCGTCATTTGTTATCGAATAAAAATAAAGCCAGATCGACACATTGGCCGCTTTTCTCTCTGAAACGGTTACATTTATCGTCTGCAAAGCTATGTCGCGTGCTGCGGTATGCAGAGACACTAAAAGCAAAATAGTAGAACACAGAAGATGCTTCTAAGTTGATGTTATAGCCAGTAAGAAGCAGTACAATTCAAGTTTTAGTTCTCGATTATTGACTTTTTACCCTTCTTTGGTGCCTTGGGCATGAGCTAGGACCCTAAGATTTTGCATGAGAGGAGGACTAGCAGCTGCGTTGCACGGGAGAATGTGAAAAGTGTTCATATGTAGTAAAAACCTGAGAAATCCGTCCGTTGGCATCATTTGTTATCGAATAAAAATAAAGCCAGATCGACACATTGGCCGCTTTTCTCTCTGAAACGGTTACATTTATCATCTGCTAAGCTATGTCGCGTGCTGCGGTATGCAGAGACACTAAAAGCAAAATAGTAGAACACAGAAGATGCTTCTAAGTTGATGTTATAGACAGTAAGAAGTAGTACAATTCAACTTTTAGTTCTCGATTATTCACTTTTTACCCTTCTTTGGTACTTTGAGCATGAGCTAGGACCCCAAGATTTTGCATGAGAGGAGGACTAGCAACTGCGTTGAACGGGTGTATGTGAAAAGTGTTCATGTGTAGTAAAAACCTGAGAATTCCGTCCGTTTTCTTCATTTATTATCGAATCGACTTAAAGCCATATCGTTATATTGGCCGCTCTTCTCTCTGAAACGGTTACATTTATCGTCTGCAAAGCTATGTCGCGTGCTGCGGTATGCAGAGACACTAAAAGCAAAATAGTAGAACACAGAAGATGCTTCTAAGTTGATGTTATAGCCAGTAAGAAGCAGTACAATTCAACTTTTAGTTCTCGATTATTCAATTTTTACGCTTCTTTGGTGCCTTGGGCATGGGCTAGGACCCCAAGATTTTGCATGAGAGGAGGACTAGCAGCTGCGTTTAACGGGAGTATGTGAAAAGTGTTCGTATGTAGTAAAAACCTGAGAAATCCGTCCGTTTTCTTCATTTATTATCGAATCGACTTAAAGCCATATCGTTACATTGGCCGCTCTTCTCTCTGAAACGGTTACATTTATCGTCTGCAAAGCTATGTCGCGTGCTGCGGTGTGCAGAGACACTAAAAGCAAAATAGTAGAACTCAGAAGATGCTTCTAAGTTGATGTTATAGCCAGTAAGAAGCAGTACAATTCAACTTTTAGTTCTCGATTATTCACTTTTTACCCTTCTTTGGTGCCTTGGGCATGGGCTAGGACCCTAAGATTTTGCATGAGAGGGGGACTAGCAGCTGCGTTGCACGGGAGAATGTGAAAAGTGTTCATATGTAGTAAAAACCTGAGAAATCCGTCCGTTGTCGTCATTTGTTATCGAATAAAAATAACGCCAGATCGACACATTGGCCGCTTTTCTCTCTGAAACGGTTACATTTATCGTCTGCAAAGCTATGTCGCGTGCTGCGGTATGCAGAGACACTAAAAGCAAAATAGTAGAACACAGAAGATGCTTCTAAGTTGATGTTATAATGAGTAAGAAGCAGTACAATTCAACTTTTAGTTCTCGATTATTCACTTTTTACCCTTCTTTGGTACCTTGGGCATGAGCTAGGACCCTAAGATTTTGCATGAGAGGAGGACTAGCAGCTGCGTTGAACGGGAGTATGTGAAAAGTGTTCATGTGTAGTAAAAACCTGAGAATTCCGTCCGTTTTCTTCATTTATTATCGAATCGACTTAAAGCCATATCGTTACATTGGCCGCTCTTCTCTCTCAAACGGTTACATTTATCGTCTGCAAAGCTATGTCGCGTGCTGCGGTATGCAGAGACACTAAAAGCAAAATAGTAGAACACAGAAGATGCTTCTAAGTTGATGTTATAGCCAGTAAGACGCAGTACAATTCAACTTTTAGTTCTCGATTATTCACTTTTTACCCTTCTTTGGTGCCATGGGCATGAGCTAGGACCCTAAGATTTTGCATGAGAGGAGGACTAGCAGCTGCGTTGCACGGGAGAATGTGGAAAGTGTTCATATGTAGTAAAAACCTGAGAAATCCGTCCGTTGGCGTCATTTGTTATCGAATAAAAATAAAGCGAGATCGACACATTGGCCGCTTTTCTCTCTGAAACGGTTACATTTATCATCTGAAAAGTTATGTCGCGTGCTGCGGTATGCAGAGACACTAAAAGCAAAATAGTAGAACACAGAAGATGCTTCTAAGTTGATGTTATAGCCAGTAAGAAGCAGTACAATTCAACTTTTAGTTCTCGATTATTCACTTTTTACCCTTCTTTGGTGCCTTGGGCATGAGCTAGGACCCTAAGATTTTGCATGAGAGGAGGACTAGCAGCTGCGTTGAACGGGAGTATGTGAAAAGTGTTCATATGTAGTAAAAACCTGAAAAATCCGTCCGTTTTCTTCATTTATTATCGAATCGACTTAAAGCCATATCGTTACATTGGCCGCTCTTCTCTCTGAAACGGTTACAATTATCGTCTGCAAAGCTATGTCGCGTGCTGCGGTATGCAGAGACACTAAAAGCAAAATAGTAGAACACAGAAGATGCTTCTAAGTTGATGTTATAGCCAGTAAGAAGCAGTACAATTCAACTTTTAGTTCTCGATTATTCACTTTTTACCCTTCTTTGGTGCCTTGGGCATGAGCTAGGACCCTAAGAATTTGCACCAGAGGAGGACTAGCAGCTGCGTTGCACGGGAGTATGTGAAAAGTGTTCATATGTAGTAAAAACCTGAGAAATCCGTCCGTTGTCGTCATTCGTTATCGAATGAAAATAAAGCCAGATCGACACATTGGCCGCTTTTCTCTCTGAAACGGTTACATTTATCGTCTGCAAAGCTATGTCGCGTGCTGCGGTATGCAGAGACACTAAAAGCAAAATAGTAGAACACAGAAGATGCTTCTAAGTTGATGTTATAGACAGTAAGAAGCAGTACAATTCAACTTTTAGTTCTCGATTATTCACTTTTTACCCTTCTTTGGTACCTTGAGCATGAGCTAGGACCCTAAGATTTTGCATGAGAGAAGGACTAGCAACTGCGTTGAACGGGAGTATGTGAAAAGTGTTCATGTGTAGTAAAAACCTGAGAATTCCGTCCGTTTCCTTCATTTATTATCGAATCGACTTAAAGCCATATCGTTATATTGGCCGCTCTTCTCTCTGAAACGGTTACATTTATCGTCTGCAAAGCTATGTCGCGTGCTGCGGTATGCGGAGAAACTAACCGCACCATAGTAGAACACAGAAGAAGCTTCTAACTTGATGTAATAGCCAGTTAGAAGCAGTACAATCCAAGATTTATTTATCGATTATTGACTTTTTACCTTTCTTTAGTGCCTTGGACATGAGGTAGGACCTTAAGATTTTGCACCAGAGGAGGACTAGCAGCTGCGATGAACGGGAGATTGTGAAAAGTGTTCATATGTAGTAAAAAACTGAGAAATCTATGTCGCGTGCAGCGGTATGCAGAGACACTAAAAGCAAATAGTAGAACACAGAAGATGCTTCTAAGTTGATGTTATAGTCAGTAAGAAGCAGTACAATTCAACTTTTAGTTCTCGATTATTTACTTTTTACCCTTCTTTGGTGCCTTGGGCATGAGCTAGGACCCTAAGATTTTGCATGAGAGGAGGACTAGCAGCTGCGTTGAACGGGAGTATGTGAAAAGTGTTCGTATGTAGTAAAAACCTGAGAAATCCGTCCGTTTTCTTCATTTATTATCGAATCGACTTAAAGCCATATCGTTACATTGGCCGCTCTTCTCTCTGAAACGGTTACGTTTATGGTCTGCAAAGCTAAGTCGCGTGCTGCGGTATGCAGAGACACTAAAAGCAAAATAGTAGAACACAGAAGATGCTTCTAAGTTGATGTTATAGCCAGTAAGAAGCAGTACAATTCAACTTTTAGTTCTCGATTATTCAATTTTTACCCTTCTTTGGTGCCTTGGGCATGGGCTAGGACCCCAAGATTTTGCATGAGAGGAGGACTAGCAGCTGCGTTTAACGGGAGTATGTGAAAAGTGTTCGTATGTAGTAAAAACCTGAGAAATCCGTCCGTTGTCGTCATTTGTTATCGAATAAAAATAACGCCAGATCGACACATTGGCCGCTTTTCTCTCTGAAACGGTTACATTTATCGTCTGCAAAGCTATGTCGCGTGCTGCGGTATGCAGAGACACTAAAAGCAAAATAGTAGAACACAGAAGATGCTTCTAAGTTGATGTTATAACCAGTAAGAAGCAGTACAATTCAACTTTTAGTTCTCGATTATTCACTTTTTACCCTTCTTTGGTACCTTGGGCATGAGCTAGGACCCTAAGATTTTGCATGAGAGGAGGACTAGCAGCTGCGTTGAACGGGAGTATGTGAAAAGTGTTCATGTGTAGTAAAAACCTGAGAATTCCGTCAGTTTTCTTCATTTATTATCGAATCGACTTAAAGCCATATCGTTACATTGGCCGCTCTTCTCTCTGAAACGGTTACATTTATCGTCTGCAAAGCTATGTCGCGTTCTGCGGTATGCAGAGACACTAAAAGCAAAATAGTAGAACACAGAAGATGCTTCTAAGTTGATGTTATAGCCAGTAAGACGCAGTACAATTCAACTTTTAGTTCTCGATTATTCACTTTTTACCCTTCTTTGGTGCCATGGGCATGAGCTAGGACCCTAAGATTTTGCATGAGAGGAGGACTAGCAGCTGCGTTGCACGGGAGAATGTGGAAAGTGTTCATATGTAGTAAAAACCTGAGAAATCCGTCCGTTGGCGTCATTTGTTATCGAATAAAAATAAAGCCAGATCGACACATTGGCCGCTTTTCTCCCTGAAACGGTTACATTTATCATCTGCACAGCTATGTCGCGTGCTGCGGTATGCAGAGACACTAAAAGCAAAATAGTAGAACACAGAAGATGCTTCTAAGTTGATGTTATAGCCAGTAAGAAGCAGTACAATTCAACTTTTAGTTCTCGATTATTCACTTTTTACCCTTCTTTGGTGCCTTGGGCATGAGCTAGGACCCTAAGATTTTGCATGAGAGGAGGACTAGCAGCTGCGTTGCACGGGAGAATGTGAAAAGTGTTCATGTGTAGTAAAAACCTGAGAAATCCGTCCGTTGGCGTCATTTGTTATCGAATAAAAATAAAGCCAGATCGACACATTGGCCGCTTTTCTCTCTGAAACGGTTACATTTATCATCTGAAAAGTTATGTCGCGTGCTGCGGTATGCAGAGACACTAAAAGCAAAATAGTAGAACACAGAAGATGCTTCTAAGTTGATGTTATAGCCAGTAAGAAGCAGTACAATTCAACTTTTAGTTCTCGATTATTCACTTTTTACCCTTCTTTGGTGCCTTGGGCATGAGCTAGGACCCTACGATTTTGCGTGAGAGGAGGACTAGCAGCTGCGTTGAACGGGAGTATGTGAAAAGTGTTCATATGTAGTAAAAACCTGAGAAATCCGTCCGTTTTCTTCATTTATTATCGAATCGACTTAAAGCCATATCGTTACATTGGCCGCTCTTCTCTCTGAAACGGTTACAATTATCGTCTGCAAAGCTATGTCGCGTGCTGCGGTATGCAGAGACACTAAAAGCAAAATAGTAGAACACAGAAGATGGTTCTAAGTTGATGTTATAGCCAGTAAGAAGCAGTACAATTCAACTTTTAGTTCTCGATTATTCACTTTTTACCCTTCTTTGGTGCCTTGGGCATGAGCTAGGACCCTAAGAATTTGCACCAGAGGAGGACTAGCAGCTGCGTTGCACGGGAGAATGTGAAAAGTGTTCATATGTAGTAAAAACCTGAGAAATCCGTCCGTTGTGGTCATTTGTTATCGAATAAAAGTAAAGCCAGATCGACACATTGGCCGCTTTTCACTCTGAAACGGTTACATTTATCGCCTGCAAAGCTATGTCGCGTGCTGCGGTATGCAGAGACACTAAAAGCAAAATAGTAGAACACAGAAGATGCTTCTAAGTTGATGTTATAGACAGTAAGAAGCAGTACAATTCAACTTTTAGTTCTCGATTATTCACTTTTTACCCTTCATTGGTACCTTGAGCATGAGCTAGGACCCTAAGATTTTGCATGAGAGAAGGACTAGCAACTGCGTTGAACGGGAGTATGTGAAAAGTGTTCATGTGTAGTAAAAACCTGAGAATTCCGTCCGTCTTCTTCATTTATTATCGAATCGACTTAAAGCCATATCGTTATATTGGCCGCTCTTCTCTCTGAAACGGTTACATTTATCGTCTGCAAAGCTATGTCGCGTGCTGCGGTATGCGGAGAAACTAACCGCACCATAGTAGAACACAGAAGAAGCTTCTAACTTGATGTAATAGCCAGTTAGAAGCAGTACAATCCAAGATTTATTTATCGATTATTGACGTTTTACCTTTCTTTAGTGCCTTGGACATGAGGTAGGACCTTAAGATTTTGCACCAGAGGAGGACTAGCAGCTGCGTTGAACGGGAGAATGTGAAAAGTGTTCATATGTAGTAAAAAACTGAGAAATCTATGTCGCGTGCAGCGGTATGCAGAGACACTAAAAGCAAGTAGTAGATCACAGAAGATGCTTCTAAGTCGATGTTATAGTCAGTAAGAAGCAGTACAATTCAACTTTTAGTTCTCGATTATTCTCTTTTTACCCTTCTTTGGTGCCTTGGGCATGAGCTAGGACCCTAAGATTTTGCATGAGAGGAGGACTAGCAGCTGCGTTGAACGGGAGTATGTGAAAAGTGTTCGTATGTAGTAAACACCTGAGAAATCCGTCCGTTTTCTTCATTTATTATCGAATCGACTTAAAGCCATATCGTTACATTGGCCGCTCTTCTCTCTGAAACGGTTACGTTTATGGTCTGCAAAGCTAAGTCGCGTGCTGCGGTATGCAGAGACACTAAAAGCAAAATAGTAGAACACAGAAGATGCTTCTAAGTTGATGTTATAGCCAGTAAGAAGCAGTACAATTCAACTTTTAGTTCTCGATTATTCACTTTTTACACTTCTTTGGTGCCTTGGGCATGAGCTATGACTCTAAGATTTTGCATGAGAGGAGGACTAGCAGCTGCGTTGAACGGGAGTATGTGAAAAGTGTTCATATGTAGTAAAAACCTTAGAATTCCGTCCGTTGTCGTCATTTGTTATCGAATAAAAATAAAGCCAGATCGACACATTGGCCGCTTTTCTCTCTGAAACGGTTACATTTATCGTCTGCAAAGCTATGTCGCGTGCTGCGGTATGCAGAGACACTAAAAGCAAAATAGTAGAACACAGAAGATGCTTCTAAGTTGATGTTATAGCCAGTAAGAAGCAGTACAATTCAACTTTTAGTTCTCGATTATTCACTTTTTAGCCTTCTTTGGTGCCTTGGGCATGGGCTAGGACCCCAAGATTTTGCATGAGAGGAGGACTAGCAGCTGCGTTGCACGGGAGAATGTGAAATGTGTTCATATGTAGTAAAAACCTGAGAAATCCGTCCGTTGGCATCATTTGTTATCGAATAAAAATAAAGCCAGATCGACACATTGGCCGCTTTTCTCTCTGAAACGGTTACATTTATCATCTGCTAAGCTATGTCGCGTGCTGCGGTATGCAGAGACACTAAAAGCAAAATAGTAGAACACAGAAGATGCTTCTAAGTTGATGTTATAGACAGTAAGAAGCAGTACAATTCAACTTTTAGTTCTCGATTATTCACTTTTTACCCTTCTTTGGTACTTTGAGCATGAGCTAGGACCCTAAGATTTTGCATGAGAGGAGGACTAGCAACTGCGTTGAACGGGGGTATGTGAAAAGTGTTCATGTGTAGTAAAAACCTGAGAATTCCGTCCGTTTTCTTCATTTATTATCGAATCGACTTAAAGCCATATCGTTACATTGGCCGCTCTTCTCTCTGAAACGGTTACAATTATCGTCTGCAAAGCTATGTCGCGTGCTGCGGTATGCAGAGACACTAAAAGAAAAATAGTAGAACACAGAAGATGCTTCTAAGTTGATGTTATAGCCAGTAAGAAGCAATACAATTCAACTTTTAGTTCTCGATTATTCACTTTTTACCCTTCTTTGGTGCCTTGGGCATGAGCTAGGACCCTAAGATTTTGCATGAGAGGAGGACTAGCAGCTGCGTTGAACGGGAGTATGTGAAAAGTGTTCGTATGTAGTAAAAACCTGAGAAATCCGTCCGTTTTCTTCATTTATTATCGAATCGACTTAAAGCCATATCGTTACATTGGCCGCTCTTCTCTCTGAGACGGTTACATTTATCGTCTGCAAAGCTATGTCGCGTGCTGCGGGATGCGGAGAAACTAACCGCACCATAGTAGAACACAGAAGAAGCTTCTAACTTGATGTAATAGCCAGTTAGAAGCAGTCCAATCCAAGATTTATTTATCGATTATTGACTTTTTACCTTTCTTTAGTGCCTTGGACATGAGGTAGGACCTTAAGATTTTGCACCAGAGGAGGACTAGCAGCTTCGTTGAACGGGAGAATGTGAAAAGTGTTCATATGTAGTAAAAAACTGAGAAATCTATGTCGCGTGCAGCGGTATGCAGAGACACTAAAAGCAAATAGTAGAACACAGAAGATGCTTCTAGGTTGATGTTATAGTCAGTAAGAAGCAGTACAATTCAACTTTTAGTTCACGATTATTCACTTTTTACCCTTCTTTGGTGCCTTGGGCATGAGCTAGGACCCTAAGATTTTGCATGAGAGGAGGACTAGCAGCTGCGTTGAACGGGAGTATGTGAAAAGTGTTCGTATGTAGTAAACACCTGAGAAATCCGTCCGTTTTCTTCATTTATTATCGAATCAACTTAAAGCCATATCGTTACATTGGCCGCTCTTCTCTCTGAAACGGTTACGTTTATGGTCTGCAAAGCTAAGTCGCGTGCTGCGGTATGCAGAGACACTAAAAGGAAATTAGTAGAACACAGAAGATGCTTCTAAGTTGATGTTATAGCCAGTAAGAAGCAGTACAATTCAACTTTTAGTTCTCGATTATTCACTTTTTACACTTCTTTGGTGCCTTGGGCATGATCTATGACCCTAAGATTTTGCATGAGAGGAGGACTAGCAGCTGCGTTGAACGGGAGTATGTGAAAAGTGTTCATATGTAGTAAAAACCTTAGAATTCCGTCCGTTGTCGTCATTTGTTATCGAATAAAAATAAAGCCAGATCGACACATTGGCCGCTTTTCTCTCTGAAACGGTTACATTTATCGTCTGCAAAGCTATGTCGCGTGCTGCGGTATGCAGAGACACTAAAAGCAAAATAGTAGAACACAGAAGATGCTTCTAAGTTGATGTTATAGCCAGTAAGAAGCAGTACAATTCAACTTTTAGTTCTCGATTATTCAATTTTTACGCTTCTTTGGTGCCTTGGGCATGGGCTAGGACCCCAAGATTTTGCATGAGAGGAGGACTAGCAGCTGCGTTTAACGGGAGTATGTGAAAAGTGTTCGTATGTAGTAAAAACCTGAGAAATCCGTCCGTTTTCTTCATTTATTATCGAATCGACTTAAAGCCATATCGTTACATTGGCCGCTCTTCTCTCTCAAACGGTTACATTTCTCGTCTGCAAAGCAATATCGCGTGCTGCGGTGTGCAGAGACACTAAAAGCAAAATAGTAGAACACAGAAGATGCTTCTAAGTTGATGTTATAGCCAGTAAGAAGCAGTACAATTCAACTTTTAGTTCTCGATTATTGACTTTTTACCCTTCTTTGGTGCCTTGGGCATGAGCTAGGACCCTAAGATTTTGCATGAGAGGGGGACTAGCAGCTGCGTTGCACGGGAGAATGTGAAAAGTGTTCATATGTAGTAAAAACCTGAGAAATCCGTCCGTTGTCGTCATTTGTTATCGAATAAAAATAAAGCCAGGTCGACACATTGGCCGCTTTTCTCTCTGAAACGGTTACATTTATCGTCTGCAAAGCTATGTCGCGTGCTGCGGTATGCAGAGACACTAAAAGCAAAATAGTAGAACACAGAAGATGCTTCTAAGTTGATGTTATAATGAGTAAGAAGCAGTACAATTCAACTTTTAGTTCTCGATTATTCACTTTTTACCCTACTTTGGTACCTTGGGCATGAGCTAGGACCCTAAGATTTTGCATGAGAGGAGGACTAGCAGCTGCGTTGAACGGGAGTATGTGAAAAGTGTTCATGTGTAGTAAAAACCTGAGAATTCCGTCCGTTTTCTTCATTTATTATCGAATCGACTTAAAGCCATATCGTTACATTGGCCGCTCTTCTCTCTGAAACGGTTACATTTATCGTCTGCAAAGCTATGTCGCGTGCTGCGGTATGCGGAGAAACTAACCGCACCAGAGTAGAACACAGAAGAAGCTTCTAACTTGATGTAATAGCCAGTTAGAAGCAGTACAATCCAAGATTTATTTATCGATTATTGACTTTTTACCTTTCTTTAGTGCCTTGGACATGAGGTAGGACCTTAAGATTTTGCACCAGAGGAGGACTAGCAGCTGCGTTGAACGGGAGAATGTGAAAAGTGTTCATATGTAGTAAAAAACTGAGAAATCTATGTCGCGTGCAGCGGTATGCAGAGACACTAAAAGCAAATAGTAGAACACAGAAGATGCTTCTAAGTTGATGTTATAGTCAGTAAGAAGCAGTACAATTCAACTTTTAGTTCTCGATTATTCACTTTTTACCCTTCTTTGGTACCTTGAGCATGATCTATGACCCTAAGATTTTGCATGAGAGGAGGACTAGCAGCTGCGTTGAACGGGAGTATGTGAAAAGTGTTCATATGTAGTAAAAACCTTAGAATTCCGTCCGTTGTCGTCATTTGTTATCGAATAAAAATAAAGCCAGATCGACACATTGGCCGCTTTTCTCTCTGAAACGGTTACATTTATCGTCTGCAAAGCTATGTCGCGTGCTGCGGTATGCAGAGACACTAAAAGCAAAATAGTAGAACACAGAAGATGCTTCTAAGTTGATGTTATAGCCAGTAAGAAGCAGTACAATTCAACTTTTAGTTCTCGATTATTCAATTTTTACGCTTCTTTGGTGCCTTGGGCATGGGCTAGGACCCCAAGATTTTGCATGAGAGGAGGACTAGCAGCTGCGTTTAACGGGAGTATGTGAAAAGTGTTCGTATGTAGTAAAAACCTGAGAAATCCGTCCGTTTTCTTCATTTATTATCGAATCGACTTAAAGCCATATCGTTACATTGGCCGCTCTTCTCTCTGAAACGGTTACATTTCTCGTCTGCAAAGCTATGTCGCGTGCTGCGGTGTGCAGAGACACTAAAAGCAAAATAGTAGAACACAGAAGATGCTTCTAAGTTGATGTTATAGCCAGTAAGAAGCAGTACAATTCAACTTTTACTTCTCGATTATTGACTTTTTACCCTTCTTTGGTGCCTTGGGCATGAGCTAGGACCCTACGATTTTGCATGAGAGGGGGACTAGCAGCTGCGTTGCACGGGAGAATGTGAAAAGTGTTCATATGTAGTAAAAACCTGAGAAATCCGTCCGTTGTCGTCATTTGTTATCGAATAAAAATAACGCCAGATCGACACATTGGCCGCTTTTCTCTCTGAAACGGTTACATTTATCGTCTGCAAAGCTATGTCGCGTGCTGCGGTATGCAGAGACACTAAAAGCAAAATAGTAGAACACAGAAGATGCTTCTAAGTTGATGTTATAATGAGTAAGAAGCAGTACAATTCAACTTTTAGTTCTCGATTATTCACTTTTTACCCTTCTTTGGTACCTTGGGCATGAGCTAGGACCCTAAGATTTTGCATGAGAGGAGGACTAGCAGCTGCGTTGAACTGGAGTATGTGAAAAGTGTTCATGTGTAGTAAAAACCTGAGAATTCCGTCCGTTTTCTTCATTTATTATCGAATCGACTTAAAGCCATATCGTTACATTGGCCGCTCTTCTCTCTGAAACGGTTACATTTATCGTCTGCAAAGCTATGTCGCGTGCTGCGGTATGCAGAGACACTAAAAGCAAAATAGTAGAACACAGAAGATGCTTCTAAGTTGATGTTATAGCCAGTAAGACGCAGTACAATTCAACTTTTAGTTCTCGATTATTCACTTTTTACCCTTCTTTGGTGCCATGGGCATGAGCTAGGACCCTAAGATTTTGCATGAGAGGAGGACTAGCAGCTGCGTTGCACGGGAGAATGTGGAAAGTGTTCATATGTACTAAAAACCTGAGAAATCCGTCCGTTGGCGTCATTTGTTATCGAATAAAAATAAAGCCAGATCGACACATTGGCCGCTTTTCTCTCTGAAACGGTTACATTTATCATCTGCACAGCTATGTTGCGTGCTGCGGTATGCAGAGACACTAAAAGCAAAATAGTAGAACACAGAAGATGCTTCTAAGTTGATGTTATAGCCAGTAAGAAGCAGTACAATTCAACTTTTAGTTCTCGATTATTCACTTTTTACCCTTCTTTGGTGCTTTGGGCATGAGCTAGGACCCTAAGATTTTGCATGAGAGGAGGACTAGCAGCTGCGTTGCACGGGAGAATGTGAAAAGTGTTCATGTGTAGTAAAAACCTGAGAAATCCGTCCGTTGGCGTCATTTGTTATCGAATAAAAATAAAGCCAGATCGACACATTGGCCGCTTTTCTCTCTGAAACGGTTACATTTATCATCTGAAAAGTTATGTCGCGTGCTGCGGTATGCAGAGACACTAAAAGCAAAATAGTAGAACACAGAAGATGCTTCTAAGTTGATGTTATAGCCAGTAAGAAGCAGTACAATTCAACTTTTAGTTCTCGATTATTCACTTTTTACCCTTCTTTGGTGCCTTGGGCATGAGCTAGGACCCTAAGATTTTGCATGAGAGGAGGACTAGCAGCTGCGTTGAACGGGAGTATGTGAAAAGTGTTCATATGTAGTAAAAACCTGAGAAATCCGTCCGTTTTCTTCATTTATTATCGAATCGTCTTAAAGCCATATCGTTACATTGGCCGCTCTTCTCTCTGAAACGGTTACAATTATCGTCTGCAAAGCTATGTCGCGTGCTGCGGTATGCAGAGACACTAAAAGCAAAATAGTAGAACACAGAAGATGCTTCTAAGTTGATGTTATAGCCAGTAAGAAGCAGTACAACTCAACTTTTAGTTCTCGATTATTCACTTTTTACCCTTCTTTGGTGCCTTGGGCATGAGCTAGGACCCTAAGAATTTGCACCAGAGGAGGACTAGCAGCTGCGTTGCACGGGAGTATGTGAAAAGTGTTCATATGTAGTAAAAACCTGAGAAATCCGTCCGTTGTCGTCATTTGTTATCGAATAAAAATAAAGCCAGATCGACACATTGGCCGCTTTTCTCTCTGAAACGGTTACATTTATCGTCTGCAAAGCTATGTCGCGTGCTGCGGTATGCAGAGACACTAAAAGCAAAATAGTAGAACACAGAAGATGCTTCTAAGTTGATGTTATAGACAGTAAGAAGCAGTACAATTCAACTTTTAGTTCTCGATTATTCACTTTTTACCCTTCTTTGGTACCTTGAGCATGAGCTAGGACCCTAAGATTTTGCATGAGAGAAGGACTAGCAACTGCGTTGAACGGGAGTATGTGAAAAGTGTTCATGTGTAGTAAAAACCTGAGAATTCCGTCCGTTTTCTTCATTTATTATCGAATCGACTTAAAGCCATATCGTTATATTGGCCGCTCTTCTCTCTGAAACGGTTACATTTATCGTCTGCAAAGCTATGTCGCGTGCTGCGGTATGCGGAGAAACTAACCGCACCATAGTAGAACACAGAAGAAGCTTCTAACTTGATGTAATAGCCAGTTAGAAGCAGTACAATCCAAGATTTATTTATCGATTATTGACTTTTTACCTTTCTTTAGTGCCTTGGACATGAGGTAGGACCTTAAGATTTTGCACCAGAGGAGGACTAGCAGCTGCGTTGAACGGGAGAATGTGAAAAGTGTTCATATGTAGTAAAAAACTGAGAAATCTATGTCGCGTGCAGCGGTATGCAGAGACACTAAAAGCAAATAGTAGAACACAGAAGATGCTTCTAAGTTGATGTTATAGTCAGTAAGAAGCAGTACAATTCAACTTTTAGTTCTCGATTATTCACTTTTTACCCTTCTTTGGTGCCTTGGGCATGAGCTAGGACCCTAAGATTTTGCATGAGAGGAGGACTAGCAGCTGCGTTGAACGGGAGTATGTGAAAAGTGTTCGTATGTAGTAAAAACCTGAGAAATCCGTCCGTTTTCTTCATTTATTATCGAATCGACTTAAAGCCATATCGTTACATTGGCCGCTCTTCTCTCTGAAACGGTTACGTTTATGGTCTGCAAAGCTAAGTCGCGTGCTGCGGTATGCAGAGACACTAAAAGCAAAATAGTAGAACACAGAAGATGCTTCTAAGTTGATGTTATAGCCAGTAAGAAGCAGTACAATTCAACTTTTAGTTCTCGATTATTCAATTTTTACCCTTCTTTGGTGCCTTGGGCATGGGCTAGGACCCCAAGATTTTGCATGAGAGGAGGACTAGCAGCTGCGTTTAACGGGAGTATGTGAAAAGTGTTCGTATGTAGTAAAAACCTGAGAAATCCGTCCGTTTTCTTCATTTATTATCGAATCGACTTAAAGCCATATCGTTACATTGGCCGCTCTTCTCTCTGAAACGGTTACATTTATCGTCTGCAAAGCTATGTCGCGTGCTGCGGTGTCCAGAGACACTAAAAGCAAAATAGTAGAACACAGAAGATGCTTCTAAGTTGATGTTATAGCCAGTAAGAAGCAGTACAATTCAACTTTTAGTTCTCGATTATTCACTTTTTACCCTTCTTTGGTGCCTTGGGCATGAGCTAGGACCCTAAGATTTTGCATGAGAGGGGGACTAGCAGCTGCGTTGCACGGGAGAATGTGAAAAGTGTTCATATGTAGTAAAAACCTGAGAAATCCGTCCGTTGTCGTCATTTGTTATCGAATAAAAATAACGCCAGATCGACACATTGGCCGCTTTTCTCTCTGAAACGGTTACATTTATCGTCTGCAAAGCTATGTCGCGTGCTGCGGTATGCAGAGACACTAAAAGCAAAATAGTAGAACACAGAAGATGCTTCTAAGTTGATGTTATAACCAGTAAGAAGCAGTACAATTCAACTTTTAGTTCTCGATTATTCACTTTTTACCCTTCTTTGGTACCTTGGGCATGAGCTAGGACCCTAAGATTTTGCATGAGAGGAGGACTAGCAGCTGCGTTGAACGGGAGTATGTGAAAAGTGTTCATGTGTAGTAAAAACCTGAGAATTCCGTCCGTTTTCTTCATTTATTATCGAATCGACTTAAAGCCATATCGTTACATTGGCCGCTCTTCTCTCTGAAACGGTTACATTTATCGTCTGCAAAGCTATGTCGCGTGCTGCGGTATGCAGAGACACTAAAAGCAAAATAGTAGAACACAGAAGATGCTTCTAAGTTGGTGTTATAGCCAGTAAGACGCAGTACAATTCAACTTTTAGTTCTCGATTATTCACTTTTTACCCTTCTTTGGTGCCATGGGCATGAGCTAGGACCCTAAGATTTTGCATGAGAGGAGGACTAGCAGCTGCGTTGCACGGGAGAATGTGGAAAGTGTTCATATGTAGTAAAAACCTGAGAAATCCGTCCGTTGGCGTCATTTGTTATCGAATAAAAATAAAGCCAGATCGACACATTGGCCGCTTTTCTCTCTGAAACGGTTACATTTATCATCTGCACAGCTATGTCGCGTGCTGCGGTATGCAGAGACACTAAAAGCAAAATAGTAGAACACAGAAGATGCTTCTAAGTTGATGTTATAGCCAGTAAGAAGCAGTACAATTCAACTTTTAGTTCTCGATTATTCACTTTTTACCCTTCTTTGGTGCCTTGGGCATGAGCTAGGACCCTAAGATTTTGCATGAGAGGAGGACTAGCAGCTGCGTTGCACGGGAGAATGTGAAAAGTGTTCATGTGTAGTAAAAACCTGAGAAATCCGTCCGTTGGCGTCATTTGTTATCGAATAAAAATAAAGCCAGATCGACACATTGGCCGCTTTTCTCTCTGAAACGGTTACATTTATCATCTGAAAAGTTATGTCGCGTGCTGCGGTATGCAGAGACACTAAAAGCAAAATAGTAGAACACAGAAGATGCTTCTAAGTTGATGTTATAGCCAGTAAGAAGCAGTACAATTCAACTTTTAGTTCTCGATTATTCACTTTTTACCCTTCTTTGGTGCCTTGGGCATGAGCTAGGACCCTAAGATTTTGCGTGAGAGGAGGACTAGCAGCTGCGTTGAACGGGAGTATGTGAAAAGTGTTCATATGTAGTAAAAACCTGAGAAATCCGTCCGTTTTCTTCATTTATTATCGAATCGACTTAAAGCCATATCGTTACATTGGCCGCTCTTCTCTCTGAAACGGTTACAATTATCGTCTGCAAAGCTATGTCGCGTGCTGCGGTATGCAGAGACACTAAAAGCAAAATAGTAGAACACAGAAGATGCTTCTAAGTTGATGTTATAGCCAGTAAGAAGCAGTACAATTCAACTTTTAGTTCTCGATTATTCACTTTTTACCCTTCTTTGGTGCCTTGGGCATGAGCTAGGACCCTAAGAATTTGCACCAGAGGAGGACTAGCAGCTGCGTTGCACGGGAGAATGTGAAAAGTGTTCATATGTAGTAAAAACCTGAGAAATCCGTCCGTTGTGGTCATTTGTTATCGAATAAAAATAAAGCCAGATCGACACATTGGCCGCTTTTCTCTCTGAAACGGTTACATTTATCGTCTGCAAAGCTATGTCGCGTGCTGCGGTGTGCAGAGACACTAAAAGCAAAATAGTAGAACACAGAAGATGCTTCTAAGTTGATGTTATAGACAGTAAGAAGCAGTACAATTCAACTTTTAGTTCTCGATTATTCACTTTTTACCTTTCTTTGGTACCTTGAGCATGAGCTAGGACCCTAAGATTTTGCATGAGAGAAGGACTAGCAACTGCGTTGAACGGGAGTATGTGAAAAGTGTTCATGTGCAGTAAAAACCTGAGAATTCCGTCCGTTTTCTTCATTTATTATCGAATCGACTTAAAGCCATATCGTTATATTGGCCGCTCTTCTCCCTGAAACGGTTACATTTATCGTCTGCAAAGCTATGTCGCGTGCTGCGGTATGCGGAGAAACTAACCGCACCATAGTAGAACACAGAAGAAGCTTCTAACTTGATGTAATAGCCAGATAGAAGCAGTACAATCCAAGATTTATTTATCGATTATTGACTTTTTACCTTTCTTTAGTGCCTTGGACATGAGGTAGGACCTTAAGATTTTGCACCAGAGGAGGACTAGCAGCTGCGTTGAACGGGAGAATGTGAAAAGTGTTCATATGTAGTAAAAAACTGAGAAATCTATGTCGCGTGCAGCGGTATGCAGAGACACTAAAAGCAAATAGTAGATCACACAAGATGCTTCTAAGTCGATGTTATAGTCAGTAAGAAGCAGTACAATTCAACTTTTAGTTCTCGATTATTCTCTTTTTACCCTTCTTTGGTGCCTTGGGCATGAGGTAGGACCCTAAGATTTTGCATGAGAGGAGGACTAGCAGCTGCGTTGAACGGGAGTATGTGAAAAGTGTTCGTTTGTAGTAAACACCTGAGAAATCCGTCCGTTTTCTTCATTTATTATCGAATCGACTTAAAGCCATATCGTTACATTGGCCGCTCTTCTCTCTGAAACGGTTACGTTTATGGTCTGCAAAGCTAAGTCGCGTGCTGCGGTATGCAGAGACACTAAAAGCAAAATAGTAGAACACAGAAGATGCTTCTAAGTTGATGTTATAGCCAGTAAGAAGCAGTACAATTCAACTTTTAGTTCTCGATTATTCACTTTTTACACTTCTTTGGTGCCTTGGGCATGAGCTATGACTCTAAGATTTTGCATGAGAGGAGGACTAGCAGCTGCGTTGAACGGGAGTATGTGAAAAGTGTTCATATGTAGTAAAAACCTTAGAATTCCGTCCGTTGTCGTCATTTGTTATCGAATAAAAATAACGCCAGATCGACACATTGGCCGCTTTTCTCTCTGAAACGGTTACATTTATCGTCTGCAAAGCTATGTCGCGTGCTGCGGTATGCAGAGACACTAAAAGCAAAATAGTAGAACACAGAAGATGCTTCTAAGTTGATGTTATAGCTAGTAAGAAGCAGTACAATTCAACTTTTAGTTCTCGATTATTCACTTTTTACGCTTCTTTGGTGCCTTGGGCATGGGCTAGGACCCCAAGATTTTGCATGAGAGGAGGACTAGCAGCTGCATTGAACGGGAGTATGTGAAAAGTGTTCATATGTAGTAAAAACCTGAGAAATCCGTCCGTTTTCTTCATTTATTATCGAATCGACTTAAAGCCATATCGTTACATTGGCCGCTCTTCTCTCTGAAACGGTTACAATTATCGTCTGCAAAGCTATGTCGCGTGCTGCGGTGTGCAGAGACACTAAAAGCAAAATAGTAGAACACAGAAGATGCTTCTAAGTTGATGTTATAGCCAGTAAGAAGCAGTACAATTCAACTTTTAGTTCTCGATTATTCACTTTTTACCCTTCTTTGGTGCCTTGGGCATGAGCTAGGACCCTAAGATTTTGCATGAGAGGGGGACTAGCAGCTGCGTTGCACGGGAGAATGTGAAAAGTGTTCATATGTAGTAAAAACCTGAGAAATCCGTCCGTTGTCGTCATTTGTTATCGAATAAAAATAACACCAGATCGACACATTGGCCGCTTTTCTCTCTGAAACGGTTACATTTATCATCTGAAAAGTTATGTCGCGTGCTGCGGTATGCAGAGACACTAAAAGCAAAATAGTAGAACACAGAAGATGCTTCTAAGTTGATGTTATAGCCAGTAAGAAGCAGTACAATTCAACTTTTAGTTCTCGATTATTCACTTTTTACCCTTCTTTGGTGCCTTGGGCATGAGCTAGGACCCTAAGATTTTGCGTGAGAGGAGGACTAGCAGCTGCGTTGAACGGGAGTATGTGAAAAGTGTTCATATGTAGTAAAAACCTGAGAAATCCGTCCGTTTTCTTCATTTATTATCGAATCGACTTAAAGCCATATCGTTACATTGGCCGCTCTTCTCTCTGAAACGGTTACAATTATCGTCTGCAAAGCTATGTCGCGTGCTGCGGTATGCAGAGACACTAAAAGCAAAATAGTAGAACACAGAAGATGCTTCTAAGTTGATGTTATAGCCAGTAAGAAGCAGTACAATTCAACTTTTAGTTCTCGATTATTCACTTTTTACCCTTCTTTGGTGCCTTGGGCATGAGCTAGGACCCTAAGAATTTGCACCAGAGGAGGACTAGCAGCTGCGTTGCACGGGAGAATGTGAAAAGTGTTCATATGTAGTAAAAACCTGAGAAATCCGTCCGTTGTGGTCATTTGTTATCGAATAAAAATAAAGCCAGATCGACACATTGGCCGCTTTTCTCTCTGAAACGGTTACATTTATCGTCTGCAAAGCTATGTCGCGTGCTGCGGTGTGCAGAGACACTAAAAGCAAAATAGTAGAACACAGAAGATGCTTCTAAGTTGATGTTATAGACAGTAAGAAGCAGTACAATTCAACTTTTAGTTCTCGATTATTCACTTTTTACCTTTCTTTGGTACCTTGAGCATGAGTTAGGACCCTAAGATTTTGCATGAGAGAAGGACTAGCAACTGAGTTGAACGGGAGTATGTGAAAAGTGTTCATGTGCAGTAAAAACCTGAGAATTCCGTCCGTTTTCTTCATTTATTATCGAATCGACTTAAAGCCATATCGTTATATTGGCCGCTCTTCTCCCTGAAACGGTTACATTTATCGTCTGCAAAGCTATGTCGCGTGCTGCGGTATGCGGAGAAACTAACCGCACCATAGTAGAACACAGAAGAAGCTTCTAACTTGATGTAATAGCCAGTTAGAAGCAGTACAATCCAAGATTTATTTATCGATTATTGACTTTTTACCTTTCTTTAGTGCCTTGGACATGAGGTAGGACCTTAAGATTTTGCACCAGAGGAGGACTAGCAGCTGCGTTGAACGGGAGAATGTGAAAAGTGTTCATATGTAGTAAAAAACTGAGAAATCTATGTCGCGTGCAGCGGTATGCAGAGACACTAAAAGCAAATAGTAGATCACAGAAGATGCTTCTAAGTCGATGTTATAGTCAGTAAGAAGCAGTACAATTCAACTTTTAGTTCTCGATTATTCTCTTTTTACCCTTCTTTGGTGCCTTGGGCATGAGCTAGGACCCTAAGATTTTGCATGAGAGGAGGACTAGCAGCTGCGTTGAACGGGAGTATGTGAAAAGTGTTCGTTTGTAGTAAACACCTGAGAAATCCGTCCGTTTTCTTCATTTATTATCGAATCGACTTAAAGCCATATCGTTACATTGGCCGCTCTTCTCTCTGAAACGGTTACGTTTATGGTCTGCAAAGCTAAGTCGCGTGCTGCGGTATGCAGAGACACTAAAAGCAAAATAGTAGAACACAGAAGATGCTTCTAAGTTGATGTTATAGCCAGTAAGAAGCAGTACAATTCAACTTTTAGTTCTCGATTATTCACTTTTTACACTTCTTTGGTGCCTTGGGCATGAGCTATGACTCTAAGATTTTGCATGAGAGGAGGACTAGCAGCTGCGTTGAACGGGAGTATGTGAAAAGTGTTCATATGTAGTAAAAACCTTAGAATTCCGTCCGTTGTCGTCATTTGTTATCGAATAAAAATAAAGCCAGATCGACACATTGGCCGCTTTTCTCTCTGAAACGGTTACATTTATCGTCTGCAAAGCTATGTCGCGTGCTGCGGTATGCAGAGACACTAAAAGCAAAATAGTAGAACACAGAAGATGCTTCTAAGTTGATGTTATAGCTAGTAAGAAGCAGTACAATTCAACTTTTAGTTCTCGATTATTCACTTTTTACGCTTCTTTGGTGCCTTGGGCATGGGCTAGGACCCCAAGATTTTGCATGAGAGGAGGACTAGCAGCTGCATTGAACGGGAGTATGTGAAAAGTGTTCATATGTAGTAAAAACCTGAGAAATCCGTCCGTTTTCTTCATTTATTATCGAATCGACTTAAAGCCATATCGTTACATTGGCCGCTCTTCTCTCTGAAACGGTTACAATTATCGTCTGCAAAGCTATGTCGCGTGCTGCGGTGTGCAGAGACACTAAAAGCAAAATAGTAGAACACAGAAGATGCTTCTAAGTTGATGTTATAGCCAGTAAGAAGCAGTACAATTCAACTTTTAGTTCTCGATTATTCACTTTTTACCCTTCTTTGGTGCCTTGGGCATGAGCTAGGACCCTAAGATTTTGCATGAGAGGGGGACTAGCAGCTGCGTTGCACGGGAGAATGTGAAAAGTGTTCATATGTAGTAAAAACCTGAGAAATCCGTCCGTTGTCGTCATTTGTTATCGAATAAAAATAACACCAGATCGACACATTGGCCGCTTTTCTCTCTGAAACGGTTACATTTATCGTCTGCAAAGCTATGTCGCTTGCTGCGGTATGCAGAGACACTAAAAGCAAAATAGTAGAACACAGAAGATGCTTCTAAGTTGATGTTATAGCCAGTAAGAAGCAGTACAATTCAACTTTTAGTTCTCGATTATTCACTTTTTAGCCTTCTTTGGTGCCTTGGGCATGAGCTAGGACCCTAAGATTTTGCATGAGAGGAGCGCTAGCAGCTGCGTTGAACGGGAGTATGTGAAAAGTGTTCATATGTAGTAAAAACCAGAGAAATCCGTCCGTTTTCTTCATTTATTATCGAATCGACTTAAAGCCATATCGTTACATTGGCCGTTCTTCTCTCTGAAACGGTTACATTTATCGTCTGCAAAGTTATGTCGCGTGCTGCGGTATGCAGAGACACTAAAAGCAAAATAGTAGAACACAGAAGATGATTCTAAGTTGATGTTATAGCCAGTAAGAAGCAGTACAATTCAACTTTTAGTTCTCGATTATTCAATTTTTACCCTTCTTTGGTGCCTTGGGCATGGGCTAGGACCCCAAGATTTTGCATGAGAGGAGGACTAGCAGCTGCGTTTAACGGGAGTATGTGAAAAGTGTTCGTATGTAGTAAAAACCTGAGAAATCCGTCCGTTTTCTTCATTATCGAATCGACTTAAAGCCATATCGTTACATTGGCCGCTCTTCTCTCTGAAACGGTTACATTTATCGTCTGCAAAGCTATGTCGCATGCTGCGGTATGCAGAGACCCTGTAAGCAAAATAGCAGAACACAGAAGATGCTTCTAAGTTGATGTTATAGCCAGTAAGAAGCAGTACAATTCAACTTTTACTTCTCGATTATTCACTTTTTACGCTTCTTTGGTGCCTTGGGCATGGGCTAGGACCCTAAGATTTTGCATGAGAGGAGGACTAGCAGCTGCGTTGAACGGGAGTATGTGAAAAGTGTTCGTATGTAGTAAAAACCTGAGAAATCCGTCCGTTTTCTTCATTTATTATCGAATCGACTTAAAGCCATATCGTTACATTGGCCGCTCTTCTCTCTGAAACGGTTACATTTATCGTCTGCAAAGCTATGTCGCGTGCTGCGGTATGCAGAGACACTAAAAGCAAAATAGTAGAAAACAGAAGATGCTTCTAGGTTGATGTTATAGCCAGTAAGAAGCAGTACAATTCAAATTTTAGTTCTCGATTATTCACTTTTTACCCTTCTTTGGTGCCTTGGGCATCAGCTAGGACCCTAAGATTTTGCATGAGAGGAGGACTAGCAGCTGCGTTGCACGGGAGAATGTGAAAAGTGTTCATATGTAGTAAAAACCTGAGAAATCCGTCCGTTGTCGTCATTTGTTATCGAATAAAAATAAAGAAATATCGACACATTGGCCGCTTTTCTCTCTGAAACGGTTACATTTATCGTCTGCAAAGCTATGTCGCGTGCTGTGGTATGCAGAGACAATAAAAGCAAAATAGTAGAACACAGAAGATGTTTCTAAGTTGATGTTATAGCCAGTAAGAAGCAGTACAATTCAACTTTTAGTTCTCGATTATTCACTTTTTACCCTTCTTTGGTGCCTTGGGCATGAGCTAGGACCCTAAGATTTTGCATGAGAGGAGGACTAGCAGCTGCGTTGCACGGGAGAATGTGAAAAGTGTTCATATGTAGTAAAAACCTGAGAAATCCGTCCGTTGTCGTCATTTGTTATCGAATAAAAATAAAGAAATATCGACACATTGGCCGCTCTTCTCTCTGAAACGGTTACATTTATCGTCTGCAAAGCTATGTCGCGTGCTGTGGTATGCAGAGACACTAAAAGCAAAATAGTAGAACACAGAAGATGCTTCTAAGTTGATGTTATAGCCAGTAAGAAGCAGTACAATTCACCTTTTAGTTCTCGATTATTCACTTTTTACCCTTCTTTGGTGCATTGGGCATGAGCTAGGACCCTAAGATTTTGCATGAGAGGAGGACTAGCAGCTGCGTTGCACGGGAGAATGTGAAAAGTGTTCATATGTAGTAAAAACCTGAGAAATCCGTCCGTTGTCGTCATTTGTTGTCGAATAAAAATAACGCCAGATCGACACATTTTCCGCTTTTCTCTCTGAAACGGTTACATTTATCATCTGCAAAGCTATGTCGCGTCCTGCGGTATGCAGAGACACTAAAAGCAAAATAGTAGAACACAGAAGATGCCTCTAAGTTGATGTTATAGCCAGTAAGAAGCAGTACAATTCAACTTTTAGTTCTCGATTATTCACTTTTTACCCTTCTTTGGTGCCTTGGGCATGAGCTAGGACCCTAAGATTTTGCATGAGATGAGGACTAGAAGCTGCGTTGAACGGGAGTATGTGAAAAGTGTTCATATGTAGTAAAAACCTGAGAAATCCGTCCGTTTTCTTCATTTATTATCGAATCGACTTAAAGCCATATCGTTACATTGGCCGCTCTTCTCTCTGAAACGGTTACATTTATCGTCTGCAAAGCTATGTCCAGTGCTGCGGTATGCAGAGACACTAAAAGCAAAATAGTAGAACACAGAAGATACTTCTAAGTTGATGTTATAGCCAGTAAGAAGCAGTACAATTCAACTTTTAGTTCTCGATTATTCATTTTTTACCCTTCTTTGGTGCCTTGGGCATGTGCTAGGACCCTAAGATTTTGCATGAGAGGAGGACTAGCAGCTGCGTTGCACGGGAGAATGTGAAAAGTGTTCATATGTAGTAAAAACCTGAGAAATCCGTTCGTTTTCTTCATTTATTATCGAATCGACTTAAAGCCATATCGTTACATTGGCCGCTCTTCTCTCTGAAACGGTTACATTTATCATCTGAAAAGCTATGTCGCGTGCTGCGGTATGCAGAGACACTAAAAGCAAAATAGTAGAACACAGAAGATGCTTCTAAGTTGATGTTATAGCCAGTAAGAAGCAGTACAATTCAACTTTTAGTTCTCGATTATTCACTTTTTACCCTTCTTTGGTGCCTTGGGCATGAGCTAGGACACTAAATTTTGCATGAGAGGAGGACTAGCAGCTGCGTTGCACGGGAGAATGTGAAAAGTGTTCATATGTAGTAAAAACCTGAGAAATCCGTCCGTTGTGGTCATTTGTTATCGAATAAAAATAAAGCCAGATCGACACATTGGCCACTTTTCTCTCTGAAACGGTTACATTTATCGTCTGCAAAGCTATGTCGCGTGCTGCGTTATGCAGAGACACTAAAAGCAAAATAGTAGAACACAGAAGATGCTTCTAAGTTGATGATATAGCCAGTAAGACGCAGTACATTTCAACTTTTAGTTCTCGATTATTCAATTTTACCCTTCTTTGGTGCCTTGGGCATGAGCTAGGACCCTAAGATTTTGCATGAGAGGAGGACTAGCAGCTGCGTTGCACGGGAAAATGTGAAAAGTGTTCATATGTAGTAAAAACCTGAGAAATCCGTCCGTTGGCATCATTTGTTATCGAATAAAAATAAAGCCTGATCGACACATTGGACGCTTTCCTCTCTGAAACGGTTACATTTATCATCTGCAAAGTTATGTCGCGTGCTGCGGTATGCAGAGACACTAAAAGCAAAATAGTAGAACACAGAAGATGCTTCTAAGTTGATGTTATAGCCAGTAAGTAGCAGTACAATTCAACTTTTAGTTCTCGATTATTCACTTTTTACCCTTCTTTGGTGCCTTGGGCATGAGCTAGGACCCTAAGATTTTGCATGAGAGGAGGACTAGCAACTGCGTTGAACGGGAGTTTGTGAAAAGTGTTCATGTGTAGTAAAAACCTGAGAATTCCGTCCGTTTTCTTCATTTATTATCGAATCGACTTAAAGCCATATCGTTATATTGGCCGCTCTTCTCTCTGAAACGGTTACATTTATCGTCTGCAAAGCTATGTCGCGTGCTGCGGTATGCAGAGACACTAAAAGCAAAATAGTAGAACACAGAAGATGCTTCTAAGTTGATGTTATAGCCAGTAAGAAGCAGTACAATTCAACTTTTAGTTCTCGATTATTCACTTTTTACCCTTCTTTGGTGCCATGGGCATGAGCTAGGACCATAAGATTTTGCATGAGAGGAGGACTAGCAACTGCGTTGAACGGGAGTATGTGAAAAGTGTTCATGTGTAGTAAAAACCTGAGAATTCCGTCCGTTTTCTTCATTTATTATCGAATCGACTTAAAGCCATATCGTTACATTGGCCGCTCTTCTCTCTGAAACGGTTACATTTATCGTCTGCAAAGCTATGTCGCGTGCTGCGGTATGCAGAGACACTAAAAGCAAAATAGTAGAACACAGAAGATGCTTCTAAGTTGATGTTATAGCCAGTAAGAAGCAGTACAATTCAACTTTTAGTTCTCGATCATTCACTTTTTACCCTTCTTTGGTGCCATGGGCATGAGCTAGGACCCTAAGATTTTGCATGAGAGGAGGACTAGCAGCTGCGTTGAACGGGAGTATGTGAAAAGTGTTCATATGTAGTAAAAACCTGAGAAATCCGTCCGTTTTCTTCATTTATTATCGAATCGACTTAAAGCCATATCGTTACATTGGCCGCTCTTCTCTCTGAAACGGTTACAATTATCGTCTGCAAAGCTATGTCGTGTGCTGCGGTATGCAGAGACACGAAAAGAAAAATAGTAGAACACAGAAGATGCTTCTAAGTTGATGTTATAGCCAGTAAGAAGCAGTACAATTCAACTTTTAGTTCTCGATTATTCACTTTTTACCTTCTTTGGTGCCTTGGGCATGAGCTAGGACCCTAAGATTTTGCATGAGAGGAGCACTAGCAGCTGCGTTGAACGGGAAAAGTGTTCGTATGTAGTAAAAACCTGAGAAATCCGTCCTTTTTCTTCATTTATTATCGAATCGACTTAAAGCCATATCGTTACATTGGCCGCTCTTCTCTCTGAGACGGTTACATTTATCGTCTGCAAAGCTATGTCGCGTGCTGCGGTATGCGGAGAAACTAACCGCACCATAGTAGAACACAGAAGAAGCTTCTAACTTGATGTAATAGCCAGTTAGAAGCAGTACAATCCAAGATTTATTTATCGATTATTGACTTTTTACATTTCTTTAGTGCCTTGGACATGAGGTAGGACCTTAAGATATTGCACCAGAGGAGGACTAGCAGCTGCGTTGAACGGGAGAATGTGAAAAGTGTTCATATGTAGTAAAAAACTGAGAAATCTATGTCGCGTGCAGCGGTATGCAGAGACACTAAAAGCAAATAGTAGAACACAGAAGATGCTTCTAAGTTGATGTTATTGTCAGTAAGAAGCAGTACAATTCAACTTTTAGTTCTCGATTATTCACTTTTTACCCTTCTTTGGTGCCTTGGGCATGGGCTAGAACCCCAAGATTTTGCATGAGAGGAGGACTAGCAGCTGCGTTGAACGGGAGAATGTGAAAAGTGTTCGTATGTAGTAAAAACCTGAGAAATCCGTCCGTTTTCTTCATTTATTATCGAATCGACTTAAAGCCATATCGTTACATTGGCCTTTCTTCTCTCTGAAACGGTTACATTTATCGTCTGCAAAGTTATGTCGCGTGCTGCGGTATGCAGAGACACTAAAAGCAAAATAGTAGAACACAGAAGATGGTTCTAAGTTGATGTTATAGCCAGTAAGAAGCAGTACAATTCAACTTTTAGTTCTCGATTATTCACTTTTTACCCTTCTTTGGTGCCTTGGGCATCAGCTAGGACCCTAAGATTTTGCATGAGAGGAGGACTAGCAGCTGCGTTGCACGGGAGAATGTGAAAAGTGTTCATATGTAGTAAAAACCTGAGAAATCCGTTAGTTGTCGTCATTTGTTATCGAATAAAAATAAAGCCAGATCGACACATTGGTCGCTTTTCTCTCTGAAACGGTTACATTTATCATCTGCAAAGCTATGTCGCGTGCTGCGGTATGCAGAGACACTAAAAGCAAAATAGTAGAGCACAGAAGATGCTTCTAAGTTGATGTTATAGCCAGTAAGAAGCAGTACAATTCAACTTTTAGTTCTCGATTATTCACTTTTTACCCTTCTTTGGTGCCTTGGGCATGAGCTAGGATCCTAAGATTTTGCATGAGAGGAGGACTAGCAGCTGCGTTGAACGGGAGTATGTGAAAAGTGTTCATATGTAATAAAAACCTGAGAAATCCGTCCGTTTTCTTCATTTATTATCGAATCGACTTAAGCCCATATCGTTACATTGGCCGCTCTTCTCTCTGAAACGGTTACATTTATCGTCTGCAAAGCTATGTCGCGTGCTGCGGTGTGCAGAGACACTAAAAGCAAAATAGTAGAACACAGAAGATGCTTCTAAGTTGATGTTATAGCCAGTAAGAAGCAGTACAATTCAACTTTTAGTTCTCGATTATTCACTTTTTACCCTTCTTTGGTGCCTTGGGCATGAGCTAGGACCCTAAGATTTTGCATGAGAGGAGGACTAGCAGCTGCGTTGAACGGGAGTATGTGAAAAGTGTTCGTATGTAGTAAAAACCTGAGAAATCCGTCCGTTTTCTTCATTTATTATCGAATCGACTTAAAGCCATATCGTTACATTGGCCGCTCTTCTCTCTGAAACGGTTACATGTATCGTCTGCAAAGCTATGTCGCGTGCTGCGGTATGCAGAGACCCTGTAAGCAAAATAGCAGAACACAGAAGATGCTTCTAAGTTGATGTTATAGCCAGTAAGAAGCAGTACAATTCAACTTTTACTTCTCGATTATTCACTTTTTACGCTTCTTTGGTGCCTTGGGCATGGGCTAGGACCCTAAGATTTTGCATGAGAGGAGGACTAGCAGCTGCGTTGAACGGGAGTATGTGAAAAGTGTTCGTATGTAGTAAAAACCTGAGAAATCCGTCCGTTTTCTTCATTTATTTTCGAATCGACTTAAAGCCATATCGTTACATTGGCCGCTCTTCTCTCTGAAACGGTTACATTTATCGTCTGCAAAGCTATGTCGCGTGCTGCGGTATGCAGAGACACTAAAAGCAAAATAGTAGAAAACAGAAGATGCTTCTAGGTTGATGTTATAGCCAGTAAGAAGCAGTACAATTCAAATTTTAGTTCTCGATTATTCACTTTTTACCCTTCTTTGGTGCCTTGGGCATCAGCTAGGACCGTAAGATTTTGCATGAGAAGAGGACTAGCAGCTGCGTTGCACGGGAGAATGTGAAAAGTGTTCATATGTAGTAAAAATCCTGAGAAATCCGTCCGTTGTCGTCATTTGTTATCGAATAAAAATAAAGAAATATCGACACATTGGCCGCTTTTCTCTCTGAAACGGTTACATTTATCGTCTGCAAAGCTATGTCGCGTGCTGCGGTATGCAGAGACACTAAAAGCAAAATAGTAGAACACAGAAGATGCTTCTAAGTTGATGTTATAGCCAGTAAGAAGCAGTACAATTCAACTTTTAGTTCTCGATTATTCACTTTTTACCCTTCTTTGGTGCCTTGTGCATGAGCTATGACCCTAAGATTTTGCATGAGAGGAGGACTAGCAGCTGCGTTGAACGGGAGTATGTGAAAAGTGTTCATATGTAGTAAAAACCTGAGAAATCCGTCCGGTTTCTTCATTTATTATCGAATCGACTTAAAGCCATATCGTTACATTGGCCGCTCTTCTCTCTGAAACGGTTACATTTATCGTCTGCAAAGCTATGTCGCGTGCTGCGGTATGCAGAGACACTAAAAGCAAAATAGTAGAACACAGAAGATGCTTCTAAGTTGATGTTATAGCCAGTAAGAAGCAGTACAATTCAACTTTTAGTTCTCAATTATTCACTTTTTACCCTCCTTTGGTGCCTTGGGCATGAGCTAGGACACTAAGATTTTGCATGAGAGGAGGACTAGCAGCTGCGTTGAACGGGAGTATGTGAAAAGTGTTCATATGTAGTAAAAACCTGAGAAATCCGTCCGTTTTCTTCATTTATTATCGAATCGACTTAAAGCCATATCGTTACATTGGCCGCTCTTCTCTCTGAAACGGTTACATTTATCGTCTGCAAAGCTATGTCGCGTGCTGCGGTGTGCAGAGACACAAAAAGCAAAATAGTAGAACACAGAAGATGCTTCTAAGTTGATGTTATAGCCAGTAAGAAGCAGTACAATTCAACTTTTAGT
This sequence comes from Schistocerca gregaria, assembly GCF_023897955.1. NCBI lineage: Eukaryota > Metazoa > Arthropoda > Insecta > Orthoptera > Acrididae > Schistocerca > Schistocerca gregaria. Next base: position 592,748,104 of record NC_064925.1, read on the forward strand.
TCTCGATTATTCACTTTTTACCCTTCTTTGGTGCCTTGGGCATGAGCTAGGACCCTAAGATTTTGCATGAGAGGAGGACTAGCAGTTGCGTTGAACGGGAGTATGTGAAAAGTGTTCGTATGTAGTGAAAACCTGAGAAATCCGTCCGTTTTCTTCATTTATTATCGAATCGACTTAAAGCCATATCGTTACATTGGCCGCTCTTCTCTCTGAAACGGTTACATTTATCGTCTGCAAAGCTATGTCGCGTGCTGCGGTATGCAGAGACCCTGTAAGCAAAATAGCAGAACACAGAAGATGCTTCTAAGTTGATGTTATAGCCAGTAAGAAGCAGTACAATTCAACTTTTACTTCTCGATTATTCACTTTTTACCCTTCTTTGGTGCCTTGGGCATGGGCTAGGACCCTAAGATTTTGCATGAGAGGAGGACTAGCAGCTGCGTTGAACGGGAGTATGTGAAAAGTGTTCGTATGTAGTAAAAACCTGAGAAATCCGTCCGTTTTCTTCATTTATTATCGAATCGACTTAAAGCCATATCGTTACATTGGCCGCTCTTCTCTCTGAAACGGTTACATTTATCGTCTGCAAAGCTATGTCGCGTGCTGCGGTGTGCAGAGACACAAAAAGCAAAATAGTAGAACACAGAAGATGCTTCTAAGTTGATGTTATAGCCAGTAAGAAGCAGTACAATTCAACTTTTAGTTCTCGATTATTCACTTTTTACCCTTCTTTGGTGCCTTGGGCATGAGCTAGGACCCTAAGATTTTGCATGAGAGGAGGACTAGCAGTTGCGTTG